>NC_139957.1:31165455-31352955 GCF_963454915.1 Gymnoscopelus microlampas
GACTCTGCTTCGCTCAATGGGCAATATTTGTGCGTAAAATATTTTCTCCGATTTCCAGTTATCCACAAGACAAGGAAACTGTGTAATCCACCCAGAATTGACAGAATTTACATCCATTGGAGTACTTTTTTGCCCATCCTAGGATTATAGGGCTTGTTATGCGCGGAGCGGAGGACCACCTTGTTCAGACGCGCTCCCCTCTGCTCTCCAGTCTGTAGGGACCATCTCCTCATTCAGCTGCTCTACCTCTCAATTTCTCTTGTCAATCAGTGATGCGCTGCTCTCTCTCCCCATTTGCTGGTGGCTCAGCCTGCCCCCCCCCACCCTCCGGGTACACATTTGATTGATTCTACCTACCCAGTGGAGTAGAAGTAGGCTATCTGCTATCAATGCCACAATGTAGAAATACTCTGTTACAAGTAAAAGTACGGTGTTCAAAATGTTTTGTTGTTGATGTTATTGGTACTGAAATATGCTTGAAGTAGCCTACAAAAGTAAAAGTACTCATTATGCAGAATGTCCCATTTCATAAGTTTTCAAATGTATAAAATGTATACAAATATTTTGAAAATAGCAGATAAGCTCACAATGCGTCGCAGCGTGACAAATTGTGAATTTTGTAGATTGGCTATTTTCAAATGGTCGAAATGTATATAGGGCTGAAGTGGCCAGTGGGTAATGTATGTACTGTAATAACAATAGAAATCTACAAAGTAACAAGTAACTCAAGTTTTCAAATAATTGTAGTGGAGTAAAAGTTTAATATTTGCCTCTGAGATGTATGGAGTAGAAGTAAAAGTACAGCAATTTGGGAAATACTCCAGTAAAGTAAAAACACCTCAAAATGTAGGCTACTTGTGTAACTTACTTTACACCACTCCCTACCCTCATTCGACATTCGGACAGGAATCCTTGCAAAAACACATTGAAGAAACTATTGGGTCTTCATATACTTGAGTTTTAATAGCCTGATACATTTTATGTTAGATAATTGAATTCTAGCTCATTATGCATGACTTTAAATGTGACCATGGTGTTAGAATGATTTATCCCACATGAGGGCAATTCATTTGGCAGCCCACCAGTCCACAGACATGACACAGAAGACAGAAGACTCACAGCCAATGCAGTTACACGAGAGATCAACACCAAAAAAAGGGTTTGTAGTTTGTAGGTTAATAATTGATATGATTGTCTACTACTCCAACCTATTGGCGTTTGAACGTGAGACACACTTATAGGAGGGAGATTTAAATAAGTTGTTTGCTACCCATGAGCCAAAATGTATTTCATTGCAGGATATATTAGGACAGGTTGAATGGGCTGGTGATTTAGGAAGTATAGCCCTATAGGTGTTAATTAGGGTTAGGGTTAGGTAATTACCCTGATTGGATTGTATAGGCTACTCTATTAACTCAGAGTTGTGTTATAGCCTCTATACTCCCATATAACCCTTCATTTTTAGTCTAGCATATAACCAACAACAGTCGGCCACTTTAGCCTTTAAACCTGCTCTAAAAAAAGGGCGTGTCTGCTGCTTGTGGTATAGAATTACGCAATATGCTGTGGATGTCATCTGCACATAGCCTACTCCAGTGGTGTAAAGTAACTAAGTACATTTACTCAAGTACTATTGTACTTTAGTACAATTTTGAGAAAGTTTTACTTTACTGAAGTATTGCCAATTGTCAGCACTTTTACTTCTACTCCACTACATCTCAAAGGCAAATGTTGTACTTTTTACTCCACTACGATTATTTGAAAACTTTAGTTACTAGTTACTTTGTAGATGTTGATTATTATTACAAAACATATAGGCTACACTATTATCAGGAACCACTTCAGCCCTATATACATTTTGGCCATTTGAAAATAGCCGATCTACAAATTCACAATGCCATGCAGAGCAATGCATTGTGAGCTTGTAGATCTGCTATTTTCAAAAGATTTTATACATTTGAAAACTTGTGAAATAGGAGTAAAACGTAGCCTACTTTTTACTTTTGGTAGCCTATAGCCTACTTTATATATATTTATGTATATTTTGATGCCAATACTTTTGAATTAGTACATTTTGAATTCCAATATTTGACTTGTAACTGAGGCTATTTCTACATTGCAGTATTGATACTTTTACTGAAGTAAAACATGTGAGTAGCCTACTTGTTCCATCACTGAACTACTCCTCCGATTACCCCCGCCACGCGCCATGCGCCACACACACGCACACGCTCACGCGCGCGCCACCAGTCTCTCTCTCTCTCTCTCTCTCTCTCTCTCTCTTATGCACAAAACACGCACAACAGTTGTTCGGGGGCGGAGATGGGTGTGTTCTGTGTTGGGGTGATAATTGCAATCCATACCAAAGTTGATTTACCACGTCAACTAGTGATTTCTTCCAACCAGCAGAGGTTTGTTTGGGTCAGTCCCCCAAGCAACTGCTGATGAAATTCCAAGGATCTGATCCCAGGGGACAATGCTATACATCTGCTGCCCAGGCACACGTATAGGGAGGGACATCGCTCAGGGCCTCTAATTAACAGTGGTGGAAAAAGTATAGGCCTACTTCACATGAAGTAAAAGTATCTACACTGCACTAATACTCCGTAACAAGTGAAAGCCCGGAATTCACTTGAGTAAAAGTATAAAAGTATTGGCATCAAAATGTACTTAAAGTACCAAAAGTAAAAGTAGGCTACCCATTGTGCAGAATGTCCCATGCATTTCACAAGTTCTCAAATGTATAAAACTCTTTTGAAAATAGCAGATCTACAATGCAAACATTGTGAGCCGAAATATGGGGCTGAACTGGTTAATGTATGTTTTGCAATAACAATTTAAATCACAAAGTAGCTTGTAAATAAAGTTTTCAAATAATTGCAGTGCAATAAAAAGTAGCCTATAATATTTGCCTCCATGAGATGTAGTGGAGTAGAATACCTCAACATTTTACTTAAGTACAGTACTTGAGTAAATATACTTTGTTTCTTTACACCACTGCTCATTAATGCCACTCCTATGTCCTGCAACAATATTTAGCTTTTTCCAAAATGCACTGAGGCTTCGTGAGAAACGTTTAGCAATAGTGATAGCGCACTGCTGAGATCAAAGAAAGAAAGGAGTGATTTAGATGGGAAGAATAATCGGTGCACACAGTGCCCTATGAATTATGTATGCGGCATACATCAAAGCAATCTTATTCCCTGGAAAACGAATTTGGATTATGAAGACCGTGTGTCTAATTTTGAGTCCTTTGGTCAGAAGTTAGATTTTTTTTTTTACTTAAAGGAGTAGTTCACCCCAAAAATTAGTTATTTTCTATCAATTACACACCCCATGAAGCCTTTAATTCATGATGTTTTTTTTTGTTTATGTCGTATTCCTGAGCCAATAATTTGATTGACCGGTGATCCGGTAGGGCTGCTACTGATCAGCCACCCGTCATCACATTATTGGCTCAGGAATGGCTAAAAAACAAACAAATCACCATGAATTCAAGGCTTCATAGGGTGTGTAATTGATAGAAAATACGTATTTTTTTTGGGTGAACAACTCCCTTAACGTTTTGTAAAATAGCCTATATCATATCATGTTGCATCTTGACTGGCTTCTCTACAGCGTGTGTGTGTGTGTGTGTGTGTGTGTGTGTGTGTGTGTGTGTGTGTGTGTGTGTGTGTGTGTGTGTGTGTGTGTGTGTGTGTGTGTGTGTGTGTGTGCGTGTGGTACATGCGTGTATGTTTTGTCTTGAAACCTCATTGTTGATTAAACTGTTCTACTGTTCTTCAGGGAATGACGCATATGTTTCAGGACAATGGACAGCGACCAGCCCTGCGGGCACACAGTACTGTCCAACCGCTCTGAACTCACGTAGGCAATTTGTTCTTTATTGACTTGTTTTAATTACTGGTCTGGTAATGAACAAAAGCAACAGTAAGGAGTGATAAGACGATGACACTACAGCAGCACAGTAATCAACATTTGTATGTCTGCCAGTGGAATAAAATTACTGCTACTATAGCAGCAGCACGGTTATTTTACAGCCCCGTGACATTATTACACAAGGGGGCAGACAACGAGAGAGAGAGAGAGAGAGAGAGAGAGAGAGAGAGAGAGAGAGAGAGAGAGAGAGAGAGAGAGAGAGTCTGTGTGTGTGTGTGTGTGTGTGTGTGTGTGTGTGTGTGTGTGTGTGTGTGTGTGTGTGTGTGTGTGTGTGTGTGTGTGTGTGTGTGAGAGAGAGAGAGAGAGAGAGAGAGAGAGAGAGAGAGAGAGAGAGAGAGAGAGAGAGAGAGAGAGAGAGAGGAGAGAGAGAGAGAGAGAGAGAGAGAGAGAGACATTTTTTTTAAAGGCAGCCTAAGAAGATATTAAGACCTGGAGAGTTGTCACTTTTCGTAATCCAGTTCCATTGTGGCAGCATTTGTCCGCCTGGTCAAGTGGTCCTAAACATTTCACAATTTTGGCAAAGAACTGTTGAACTGTTAAGAACCACTTAACCAGAAAGACTAGGCTTCTTCACAGAATCTTCATCACCATCGTCTTCTACACCCTGATGATTAAAAAAAACAGTTTCAGATTCTGTTTTTGTTAGTTGAGACACTTGTCATCTACTCATCTAAACGTTCTCATATGTATTTGCAGTTATGTACCCCTTAATCACGGTTAGGCTATAACTAGCTATAGTCTTAAACGGCTTTATAGGCCACACATTTAACAAGTGAAACAAAACGACAGCCCCTGACCGTACACAGGAATCGCAAGGCTCAATTTGAGACACATGGCCAAGACCCAGTAACCAAGTATACACTATAAGTTTAGCCTAACCTACAGAAAAGAAAAACTAATCTGACATAGGTCATGACCTCCTGCCTACCAAATGAAGGGCTGAGCTTACCTTTAACTGTGCGTCCTTGCGTCGTCCCAGTCTGGACTGAGTGTCTTAGGAGTGGAACAGGTCTTTATATAGTGTTTTGGGGTAGGCTCATACAAGCCTCTCATTCAGAGAAGAATGAAGACCATGCTGGTCAGACCGGATAAGCTGGGTTCCATCAGCAACAAGCTTTATCCGGCAGCCGCCCTGACGACACAGATGGCAAACACTATAGCTTTTAATGGGCTGAGACATTTTTCACAGCCACATGCGATTGAAATGTTATCTTTGTTGCTACATCCATTTGTATTAGTGGAAATATAGTAGAGAAAGACATGCAGACAAAAGTGTGTGCAGTTCAGTGTTAGCCTGCATGGGTGCAATTGATTGGGGATTTCTCTTAGTAAAAAAGGGCCTATGCTGTCGATAGCATCCCATTATTATTCAGAACACATTCCTTTAGAATACAGCCAGGGATCTGGGCAAAAAAAGAAGACTGACAAATCCATACACTTTCATAATACATCACAGAAAAATAACCAGAACAGCAGTAAAAGTTGCAAATAATTTACAACATAGTAAATCATCAAAATATATCCATTCTTTATATAGCCGTGTGTAGCCAGGGATCTGGGCACACTAATGAAAGTGACCTCCAACAATTGAAGTTAAATTCAGATGGATAGCCACGTTCAAATCAAATGAAATGTTTGCACGAAACCCATATACCCTATACTGTTCAACATGCTTTTCAGGTTTGTATGCATGACAGGACTTGTTAGCATTCACACTGATTGCAGGACACCTTTCTTTGAAAGATATTTTATTTATGCTTTTACAAGACTACACTGTGGTTTCAATCAACATTACAACATTCAATGACTGCAGTAGTACATGTGTACATGTGAACACCCAACAGTTTTTAACAGTAAAAAAAAAGACTGACAAATCCATACACTTTCACAAAATCACAGAAAAATAACCAGAACAGCAGTGTAGACAGAGCAGTAAAAGTTGCAAATAATTTACAACAAAATATATCCATTCTTGTATAGCAATGTGTAATAACAGAATAAACTCTATTCAATATAATGTTTTTCTTTGTAGGTAATAACATAAAAGCACTGCAAAATGACCTGAATTGCTGTGGCAATTTAATTTGAACAAACATCACCGTTGGTGAGCAGCAGAGATTAACGCTGATAACTATTTCTGGCATAAATCCGGCACAACCTGCCAAAGGCTCTAAATTAAGAAATGTAAATGAAACACTTCAGATAAAAGAAAGTAGACACTACAGCGAGGATGGAAATTCTTACAGAGCTCACACAATAGTCTTAATTTGACATGAAGTATAGTGAGGTATGCAGGCTTTCAAGCTGGGGCAGCAAGGTAGAAACTGGCTGGATGAGCATGGATGGTTATTGCAGTTTTGTTTACTACAATGCCTACATGTAAAACTAGATATAGGCCTATGATAGGGTCAGATGTGGCTTCTGTTGCTCATATCCAACCCAAAAGTATGGACACAACCCTACTGTGTCCAGTTTAACATACCACTGCATACAAAATCACATTTGAACATACAGTAAGTTAGCTTATTGTCAGTATCAGCCGAGCAACAAGGGTATCTATCCTCTATATAATGTGCCAAACCCCCTGGGAGAAGGATTACTAAGGTGGATCGCCACACATACAACCAGCTCCCACCAGTACTTACCACACATCTTAGTTATCCAAGCCATGGTAGTCATAGGCTGAGTTGGCGGTGCCCGGGATCAAACTCAGAACCTTGCAATTCAAAGGTGAGCACTCAACCGACTGAGCTACCCGGACACAATAAATAAGTCATTGTAATCAACCGCGTGCTTCTACTTATTATGGACATTTAGCTCTAAACAGATGCAAATAACACAGCTCAGGTAATATTTGTAAAAAGAAATGTGTTTGAAGAGATCCTTATATTTTTGGAATTTTACACAATACATCCCTCAGCATTTTTCCCCCAATGTAAGTCTAGTCGAAGTTGCTTAAAATGAACTAAAGTGAAGTCACATTACAGAGTCTGTCTTTAATACTTTGTATTAAAAACATTGGATTCAAATATTCAACATGATAACATGTTTTCATATACACAAACTGCTGTGGTACAATAAAACACCCACACTTAGTGCTACACAGTAGTGCTGCCCACTCTGGGCACTGTGCTATACTTATATCATTGAAGATTCAAAGCTGTGCTTGAAGAGGTTTGGACGGATACTAGATTAGGGCTGAGTATAAATCAGACTTAAGAGAGACAATGTGAAACTTGAGTACAGACTGATGAAGACAAGTTGGGTGTATAAATGAATGGAGAAAGTGGACGAGTCCAGTTGTTTTCATCCAGCACCATCCTAGCACCCAGATGGAGGTGCCTTGAACTCAATCACTCCACCGTTCTAAGAAGAGAAGAAACAACACTCAGTGATGTCTAGTCTGATTTATACTTGCTTGGTCGCACCAAAAATAACAATCTACAAACTCACAACGAGTCACATTGCGGCATTGTGAACTTGTAAATCTGCTATTTTAGGTGTGCGGCACTGGCATACAACTAAGTATAAATGAGTCCTCTGTCTTCAGCACTCTTCACTACCAGTGCATGCACGGAGATCAGGTTGCACAGGTTTAGGATTCCCAAACATTTTCACAGAACATTCTCATAGTAGGTCAAGTTAGGAGGTATAATTCAAATACAGCATAGCAAAAAAAATAAAAGGGGGGAGGGTGAAGCAAGGTTGGGTCAAATCTGTGTAGCAATTATTAAAATGGTGAATAAGAAGTTGCTTTATTTAAAAACCACTCTCGCATTGACATTTTAATTCATTTTACCAAAAAAACAACAGCCTTGCTCCACCCGAGGAGTCAATATAATAATATAATGGATTGCAAAAGGATTAAAACTCTTTGATGCAGCAGCACTTTTGGGATAACATCTGTGCTGCCAGTATTAAGCCAAGCTGGCATCCAAAACTGTCACAGGTAAGTACTAAATATCACCACACAAAATGAATGGAACACAAAATGCATGAGTCACAGCACAAGGTGTAGGAGACGACCATAAAAGGGAATCACAGGAGCCATGCTAAGAGAGATCTCACTCTCGATATGGGAGAAACACTTCCAGTCATTTACCTCATCCTCATCCTCATCATACTCATTTAATTCATCAAATACGTTCTGGAACAGCAAGAGAGACATGCGGTTGAAGGAGAACATTATTTTGGAGAGAATCATAGTGCAATTAATGTCAGTGCTAGATTGGTACAGAGCATCTTATGCAAAAACAACATAAGAGTCTAAACAGTGAGTATGAACAGTGAATATGAACATTGAGCCTGAACAGTGAGTATGAACAGTGAGTCTGAACAGTGAGTATGAACAGTGAGTCTGAACAGTGAGTATGAACATTGAGCCTGAACTGTGAGTCGAGTCTGATCAGTGAGTATGAACAGTGAGTCTTAACATTGAGTCTGATCAGTGAGTCTGAACATTGAGTCGAGTCTGATCAGTGAGTATGAACAGTGAGTATGAACATTGAGTATGAACATTGAGCCTGAACAGTGAGTGAGTCGAGACTGAACAGTGATTCTAAATAGTGGGCGATTTGAGTTTAATTGACAAAGGAATGTAGCTGCTGGACTGGAAAACAGGTGTTACCTGGGCTTTAGGGCTCATGAGCTGTCTTATGCACATCACCACGTCCTTGTTGCCGAGAGCCAGTGCCTAGGAAAGGTGAGAGAAAGTTACGAGCAGACATTAGATTAGAATTACATTTACATTGAGAACATTACATTGACATTTTCGATTATTATTACATCATGCCACAACTCACCACTCCACTGGCTGTCTGTCCATCATAACCTGGTTTATTCAGGTCAGCTCCAGCCAGACTCCATATCTCCAGGCCTTCCAGGTCACCGATGGCTGCTATTCTGAAAACATAGCAAATGACAGGGTTAACTGTACGGTACAAATTCCACCAATCCATCACATTATTAAAGACAAATGGCAAGCTTTATTTAAAAAAAACAGGATAGTGAAATGTTAATTGCATCGACTACAGACCCATATGCCTTGTTGAAATGTACTTCAACTCCAACTTCACTTTGTCACGTTACAAATGTACAGGTGTTTTTTTTGTATAAGCTATCTATAAATTGTGCTAAAAAAAATACAGATAATAATTAATCTATACCTAATATAAACATGAAGTGTGTACTAAAAACAATATAAAGTAAGAGACATCACGTGGCAGCAGATATTAAATATGAATTAATTGTGTGGGAACAGAGTGTATTCACAGTCATATGGTGACATGGCTCAGTGCCTGTTCAGCAGCCTGACTGCCAGCTGTGGAAACTGTCCCTTTTTATTTATTTGTATAGTAGCATCAAATGAACAGTTTAACAGCAACATGCTTCATGGATAATACCAGTTATTTTATGCATGTAAACAAGCTGGAGTGTTTTCGTTTTATGACAGACAGTCATGCTTAATATTCTTCTTCTTAATATTCAAAGTATTCACCTCTGAAACAGTAGATACAAGCTGAACTCGATTGTGTCAACTCAAAGCTTGATAAAAATGTATCATCCAGATAAACAAAAAGTAAATGGGCACCAGCCAGTGTCTCCTCTGGCTGCTGACGTTGGAGATGTTGAAGAGATTCTCAGCTATGCTGCTGAACAGCATTCCTGCTGTTTACGCAAGACTGGGACAACTGGTCGTACCTGTGACGGCTATGTAGGATGGGTCGATGCTGGGAGAGCTGAGAACATGCTCTTGTGTGTTTATTTGAGGGTTGTTTGAAGTACGTTACATGCTTGCAGGCAACAAATACGCATACATATACATGTGTACACTGTATTTGTATGTACTGTATATACAGTACTTATACATACAGTATGTACGTATATACTTAGAACCATTTCTAAAATCAGAGCATTCCTGTCCTTTAATGATATAAAGCCATACATGCTTTTATATCTATCTATTCCTGTTTCACTCAGAAGCAAATCTTGCGCCTTCAGCTTGTCTAAAACGCTGCTATTACAAAGTGAATGGAAAGAAACGCATCCACAGGCTGCCTACACATTTTAGAATTGATAAAATAAATGTACTTATCACATTAAAAGCACATCTTCAATAGAATCCAAGGTTGCATTTCTAACCTTTTAATTCCTTATGAGCCTGTTCGTAACCTGAGGTCTGGGGGAAAGTCTCTTCTAGTTGTTGTTAGATCTAAGATAATGTGGATCAAGCGACTGCTGTCACGGCCCGTAAACTATGGAATGTGCTTCCTGAAGAGTTCAAATGTGTGAGTGCTACACTAGGTTAAGAATAATGGTATTGGTACTGTTGAAGAAAAAAAAACAGGTGTTCTTAAATTCTATTAGCACATACAGTGAAATGTGTCCTCTGCATTTAACCCATCCTAAGTATCAGGAGCAGTGGGTGCTACAAGGGCATTGCCCGGGGAGCAGTAAGGGGTTAAGTGTCTTGCTCAGGAACACTTCAACGACGACAATGCAAAACCGGAACTTTCTGTTTCCCAGGCGGCCCCTCTACCCATTCAGCTATGGCCACCCATAGTTGTTTTTATTGTGCGACCTATGGTTCAAGAGTTATACGCCAAAATGTGATGCGGTCTGTTATAGATGCACCATGAGGCCGTTTTGAAAAAAGGAGGAGGTTATTCCTTGGCCAATTTGGGAACCCATTCGGTAAAAAAAAGAAGAAAAATACATATTTATTTTGGCTCTGGGGCAAAACCTCCATTTTCGTGTATAACAGCAACTCGGGTTTGGCTCCTCCCCTTTCTTAGTTCACTTCCTCCCGGTTGCTTCTGTGTTTATTCGTACTAACAACAACAACAGTCTTGAGAGATTATTTATTTATTCATTATTATTATTATTATTATTATTATTATTTCTTGGCCTACTGGGACTGGAGTCTATGTGCATAGTTTCAAGCTGATCGGTCCAGCGGTGCCAAAGATGAGTTGCTCACAGGCACTCGGACAGACAGACATACGGACGGACGGACTGACTGACGGAGATAATGAGAAGGCCTTGACATAAAAGTATGTTCTCAGAAGTGATTTGAAAGACATTGACTTTGCTAGCTTTAGATCATCAGGTACGGCGTTTGAAAGCATTCGTTCCCAGGCCACAAAAGCCTGAACGCCCCAGGTAATGAAGCACATTTTCGTAACAATCAAGGGAGTCCTATCTGAGGATCGAAGGCTGCACTCAAGCTTCATATTATGGGACCAGCATCCTACTACAATTCTAGTAACCGTCTTGAGTAGGTGAGTAGGTGAAGCTACCCGGTTCTCCTCAGTGGCTGGACCAATTGCTCTGATTTTGCACACAGCCATTGACCATTACCATCTGAACTTAACTGTGAAGCCTGTTTTTCACTTTCATCAAATCTCAGCTTCTTATTAGCGCTTTTGTGTCAAAGAATGTCGCCATGGTTACGGGGCTGCCCAGCTATGGGACGAACTTCCTCCCGGGTTGCCAGATCATGTGCGCATATCCCTCCACGGATGCGTCGACCGGGTATGGTCTAGTATCTAAAATTTAACAAGGAAGTCAACAGTATAATCTTAAAATCAATTCTGAAACTCACAGGCAACCAGTGAAGAGAAGTGAGGATTGGTTGTTGTATGGTCACAATGGTTAACAGTCAGCAGCTTGATTC
This sequence comes from Gymnoscopelus microlampas, assembly GCF_963454915.1. NCBI lineage: Eukaryota > Metazoa > Chordata > Actinopteri > Myctophiformes > Myctophidae > Gymnoscopelus > Gymnoscopelus microlampas. The sequence continues at coordinate 31,177,070 of NC_139957.1, forward strand.
TGCACCAGTTGGAGACGGGAGACTAGACTTTTTATGGTATATACACACAATGTCTTACCTGCACAGTTCAGTGCCTGCTTCCTCCAGCTCATCTCTAGAGAAATGGGCTCCTGTCTTCCTTAGCAGTTTCACTATATCCATGTGTCTGAGTGGTTAGGAGACAAAGATGATGATCATTTATTCTTTAGGACAATAATATCTTCGTGAAACATGAACACAATAATTATAGTCTAGTAAAACAATAAAACCATACACATTCTCAGTATTGCAAATTATCAGCCCTAACCATATTAGCTTATGGTTAGGGCTGATGGTCCCTACAAACACAGCTGAAGATAATAATGTTAATTGTGAGTCCGTTTTATTTAGACGTTTCTGTGTGCCAGCATGAAAATAACTGTACAGGAGCTGTCCATGCTGGCACACAGTAAAACCTGATATAACACACGCACTATTAACAATATGAACCCTAGCGTCCCTATTCTGGCCATGTCATAATAGGCAAACGTTCAGCAAAAATGGCCAGTCTACAAGATCACAACGCGATGGTAGAACAGCTATTTACTGTAAAGAAATTTGGTATAGAGAAAAAATGGATGTGAACAAGTACAGTATAGACCCCTGGGACCAGGGCACCCTGGTCAACTAAATATATAGGGTTTAAGTGGTTAAAGTTCGCTGGAAGCGAACGCAGCTCGAAAATATTGTTGCGAACGCGGAAGGAGGCGTGGCGAAGCCGCGCCTCCGCCCAAGTGGAGCATACTATGAAACTCTGCTCTCATTGTGTGTCTGTGTGCAGTATGTGTGCACTGCACTGCCTGTGTGCAACCAACAGAGCGGCGCCAGAGTGCAGTCAAAACACACACACACACACACACACACAGTCCGTAAATACACACACAATGAGAGCAGAGTTTCATAGTATGCTCCACTTGGGCGGAGGCGCGGCCTCCTTCCGCGTTCGCAATAAACTTCAGCTGTGTTTACCCATCAAAATGTCAGCTCTGAAAATATCTATTATAAATCATTTTAAGACTATACTGAATTGAATTTTGGATTTATTTTGTACAAAAGTAGCACCTTCAAACTGTAGCTTCTGAAATTGTGCTGACAGAGGTTATGTGATGTCAGGGTGATTTGTCACCAGACAGGTAGGGACAGGTTCTCTACGCCCTCACAGTTAACCACCCATGAGGAGCTACATAGGGTGCATTCGAAAATTGGAATGCACCCGGGACTCTCTCTGGCCGTTTGGAATTTCAGGGCGGTCAGAGCGCCGGCGTTCAAAAAGTCTGAGGGCTGAGCTCTGGGAGAATCCAGAGCGCAAACTTACCATTCCAAGTAACATCCAGAATGTCAGAGCGTCTGAACAATGGAGGAAGTAATTGCAAAATGCGGTGGTTGCAACTTGTTGGAACCCTATACAGTATTCAACATGCATCTACATGTAATAAAACAGGTAATAATCATGTTTATTCATGGGATGAATTAACGTTAAATTGAAATAATTTTATGAGTATCTACTTTGACCGTTCCTAAATTAACTGATATCAGAGCACGCCAGAGTGCTGTGAAATTGGAGCAGATTCTAAGAGCGTAATTCCGAACACACCCACAATGACTTCAGCAGCTCCATGGAATGAACAGCGGAAGAAGAGGGCAAAGATTTTTGAGCACTGAATCGCTTTGATTTATATAGTTTACTAAAATCAATGCGGAGCTCAACATATGAGGCAAGTTACCCATGACTGCAGTTTCAAGCTGTAGCCTGTAATTGTTTACAGGAGTGGACTAGCCTTGGGCTGTACGATGTAAAACACAGATAGAATAATTGTTGGGACTTAAAAATACACTTCCTGTAGAAGAGTGTCAGCAAACCAGTATCTGCTATCTGTGAGAAACTGGGAGCTGGGTGGTAAGACTGGTTCAGAGGACACACCTCTCTTTTGTTCCCCAACCTCTAACATGTCCTTCCTTATATGGGTACCTACCACGTTGTAGTGGCGTGTGGAATGTGAATGTCACCAAAAGGAGTCACAAACGCTGTTGACTTAAGAGTCTTTCTGATTTCCTGTTCTAAAAAACAAGCATTTCACAGCCAAATGACGTAAACGAAGATGGGTACGGCATGGTAGATGAGGTGCGTGTATCTGCAGGTGTCGTTGCTACACAGCAAAATCCTCAGTGATATATATATTTTTTTTGAACTCTGAGAGTGTACATGTTTTTGTGTGTGTGGTAAATAGATAAATAAGATTAAATAAATAAATAAATATAAATCCTTGCTATAGAGTGTTTCCAATCAGGAGAGAGAAATCACACAGGATACAGGATAAACAAGTTAAATTGGAAGTGATGAAACAAAAAAATAGCAATACAACTTGAACTGGAACACTTAATTTGAAGTTGATAATTACACACACACACATTTTCAACATGACACCCCAACAGACACACACAGCACGTTGCTCCCTAGCCACGGGAAACAATTAGAGCAATGTCATTGAAAGACAACACAAAATAATCACAACTTTGATAAAAATAAACACCACCCGCCTGGACTGGAAACATTACAATTAGCCTAATTAGCTTATAATTATTGCTTGGCCTCTAAATTCCATTAAGAATCACTCCTCTGGTTGCAACCCCCTTCTGACAGTGTCTACTCCATCGCTCTTTGGAGGTGATTGTCATTTAACTGAACCGGATTCCCTACCATGTAATAGACCTAATGACCCCCCCCCCCCCACACACACACACACACACACACACTATTAACAACATATTTCCATTCAAGACTGGGATGAAGATAAGGTATTTAAAATGGATGTTAATGGCCAAAGGGGGATTTTAACTGCCGCACTTAAGTCTTCACAAATTATATCATTAATCCCACGCAGACACGAGCACGCACATGCACAGACACACATACAAAGTCATCGTCCATTAATTGTGTGAACGGAGCAGAGTGTTACCTAAAGCGGACAGCGTTGCGTAGGGGCGTGTCCCCGTAACGATCTTTAGCATAGACGGTGGCCCCGTGGCTCAGGAGGTACTGCACCACCTTCAGGTGACCCTCACAAGCAGCAATATGTAGAGGGGTGCGTCCATCATAGTCACCCAGACTCAGGTTACTGCCCTGAATAACAAGAGAACATCAAGTTAAATATAATTTACACTGTAACCCCAGGGAGGCATTTAACCCATTGAGACCTGAAGCCGATTCTACACGTCTCCTAAATCCCAACAGTTTTCTGAAAAACGTATGTTTCTATATCAGTGGTGCTCAATCTTTTACATGTCAAGGACCCCCAAAATGATATGTTTTTTGCCGCGGACCCCAATCAAAATATTTTGTTCCAGGGACCCCCCCAGAAGCAAAGATGTGAGTTAAAAATGTTTGCTTTAAAAATATATATATTCAAAGATTTGCACACATTTTCACAAATTTTCAAAAATAGCAGATATACAAGCTCGTAGCGCGGCACGAGTGCCGCGCTACGAGCTTGTAGATCTGCTATTTTTGAATAGCCCAAAGTGTAAAATAATGCTTTTTAGCTCAAATCTAAAAAGGTCTTAATGGGTTAAACACATGAACCCCAGCGTCCCCATTCTACAAACTTGCCAAAAATAGGCAAAGAGATTTGGTGTAGACTGTAGAGGGAAAAAAGGAGGGGGGGCTAGTATAGACCCCTAGGAGACTGCAGTCAATGATGTATAGGGTATAAGTACTTAAAGGGCAAGACCACTTTGGTAGAGGTTTGGGTTGTGTATTTACCTTGCCATGATGTAACTCCAAAGGTGGGCAAGAAATCAAAAATAATTGCTCCATTGATTAGAAATGGATAATTCAAAATATGCTCCTCATTGACTTACATTGTACGGTAAAACAGCTCTCAAAGTCACTCTTTTAGCACAAAAACGAACGCAAACAAAGTTGATTCAGACAATATAAAACATCACCAAACCCAGTACTGTTTTTTTTTTTAAATAAAAATGTCAACTTCCTGTTGATTTTGCCATTTTTAATAAGTAGAAAACCAGGACTGGATCGGCGGATCCGGATCCAGATCTCCAAATAGTAAAATCAACAGGAAGCTGACATTTTTATAAAAAAAAAAAAACAGTACTGGGTTTGGTGATGCTCTATATTGTCTGAATCAACTTTGTTTGGGTTCATTTACATGTTAAAAGAGTGACTTTGAGAGCTGTTTTACCGTACAATGTAAGTCATTGAGGAGCATATTTTGAATTATCAATTTCTAATCAATGGAGCAATTTTTTTTGATTTCTTGCCCACCTTTGGAGTTACATCATGGCAAGGTAACTACACAACCCAAACCTCTACCAAAGTGGTCTTACCCTTTAATATGTCAAGGTAGATGTATGCTGAGACACAGTAGTCCAGGTTTTTCCATGCTGAAGAAAATCTAATGACACCCCTCTTTTTCTCATGCAGATCTTTAAAAGGCCAGAAAACCAATGCCCCCCTTTTGACAAACGTTTCTGACTAACTTTTTTAAAATTAAACCTTTGTAGAGAAAAAAATGGTAAAGACCACATTTTCACGAGTGAAAAGTGTCCAAATTGAGTGTGCAAATTCTAGGAGTTATCATTATGGTCAAAGCTGACCACAGATGAGGGGGGTAAATTATGTTCAGTTAATCATTGACAGTATATGTAGAGGGTCTCTATAGCAGCCCTACCTCCATTAACTACAATCAATGACATGGCCTGCACTGACAGGATCAACAAAGAACACTTGTGTTGCCTCCATTAGTGCCCCCAGTTTCATATACATAACGCCCAGCTCACACTATAGGAGTTTTAAAATCTTAAACAATTTCGAAATATGGTTGCATCACACACACACACACTATAGGATAATCTTATAAGATTATCTTCTCTATAATCTTAAAGATGCACACACAAGATTTTAAAATAACACACTACAGGCCCGGGCGCAGCAACGCAGCACCTCATGTGATCTCATCTCACATGATCACAAACGGAAGCACATGTAAACAACAGAGCCGGTTAAACTTGTGGAGGTAATGGACAAATGGCTCTGATATGTCTGGGAAGACATGTTATGTGTAGACTGTCGTGTTCTTGTCACACATCGACGACAAGCCTCAGCTGTAGAACGCACAACAGGTTGTTTCAGCCGGTCATTCACTGAACATCTGTCTCCTTGCAGACCTCTCGGGCGAGGTCCACTCCTGTCGTCCCACTCGGACAGTACTTAATAATATAGTCATCCAGATAAATACCAAACTTATTTGAAAATGATCAGGGTGGCAAGATCGCCTATGAGCAAATCGGGAAGCTTGAATTTTTGAACACCTCACACTATGGCATAATCTTGCCAGATAATCGCAACAGATCAAGCTTGAACCCAGAACTTAAAAAGTGTTCATTTTTCTCTGAGAGTCTGCATTTGTACCCTACACTCTCAAGGGTCACAAACCCGTAAGGGACTCTTTGGTTCCTAGCTGTCAATCATTTAGCTGTGGACCATAGGTGTCGGAGGGGGGGTCAGAATGGCCTGAATGCCCTGATTGTGCCCACACTATTTATTTCCCTTAAAATAGAACGTCCGAAAATGTATAATTTGGTCTTTATCCATGCTACAATTGTTATGTAAAAACATATTAAAGTGCTTATAGTTAGTTAATTAAATTCCGAGGAGTCCATTTGGTTACATTTGTATACTCTCCTTCGGAGCTACACCAAAACTGACACCTCATGTCACCGTCTGGCCACGCCCACCACTAATGTCCCCTGAATTTTCCCCCATGCCGGCGCCTCTTCTGGGGACCCCCTGGTCCCCTCTCCCTGGTCATCCATGGAGCACACGTTGAGAACCAGTGGTGTAGCTCATAGAGGTGATAAAAAGATGATGCTTTAATTCTTTCCTCTGCTTAGTCACGGATATCATAAGTTATACATAGTGTATAAGTAAATCAGTAATGTCAGCAAAAGTGCGATTTTTTTAAGTGGACTCTAAAGGGTTGTCCACCCCAAGCACTGTAACTATAACTATAATTTTGTCCACTGTCGTCATAGTTGTGATTAGAACACTTAGAACAAATGTTAAAACAATATCTTTATATATATTTTTTTAAATGGTGAAAATAGCCGATCTACAAGCTCACAATGTGTCGCATTGTGACACGTGAGCTTGTAACTTCTTTTTTATATAAGTAGGGCATTCATTTATGACAAAACATTAAATAAATGAAATATGGAGATACAAGGTTTCTGTCCAACAGCAACGACATGCTCATAAATATATTCTCATACAGTGGTTGTACTCCGGCTAGACAGGCCAGAGCAGACATACACGTGACTCTCTCAGGAAATGGATGGGCCTGCATTACCAGTTTGGTCACATATAGACAGACCCGGTAGGTCAAAGCACTGCCTGTAACATCCTATGTACATACAAACACAGCTTCGCTGTTAGTGCAAACTGGCTTCTTCTTCTTCTTTCAATCAATCACACAACGGTTAATGATTATCCATGTGTGGATGGCTGCTCACCATTTCCCTGATGGCCTCCAAAGCCTCCACATCACCAATCTTGGCAGCGGCACATGCCAGGGGTGGCGTCAGGGCATCGCGGATGGCTTCCAGCTCCTACGTATGCACATCACATATTGTGTACTTAGAGACAAGTGTGTGCAGGATATTAGCTGACTGAATACATTAGAAAAAAAGTGTTTAACCACTTAAGCCCTATTTTCAAAGAAATGTGTACATGTTTTTTAAACCCATCTAAAAGCTTGCAACGCGTTGTGAGGATGTGTTATTTTCAAAAACACTGGGATATTTTCTAAGAATGTTCGCCTATAATGCCCAAAATAGGAGAACCTGGTGCCTTGTCAGTTAAAGGTCAGAACATGATGAAAACTGTTTTGTATGTTTGTGTGTCTTATAGCTGCTGGTCAGCTCACCTCCTTGCAGCTGATGCTGAGAGACTTAGCAATGACCTGAATGAAACGGCTGTCACTCAGGGAGAGCTTGGCTCCCTCCAGGTCAGCAATCATCTCACCCCTGAGGTTCTTTTCCATCATCTGAAAGGAGACACACACACACACACACACACACACACACACACACACACACACACACACACACACACATTTTTTCTTCACTTTTTTGTGTTTGTTTATATTGCATTCTCTCTCTCACAACACACACACACACCTTCTTTTTGGCCCGTAGATCAATCTCTGACTTAGCGAGGACATAGGACAGCTTGGACAGGGCAGCCTCTGGAGTAAGGTCACATCCAGCTATCAGGCCTGCGTCCATCAGAACCTGATGGGAGGAAGAGGGTTACGAAATGGGAAAATAAAAGATTTTTCTATCTCAAGACTGCAGTACTGTTACTCTGAAAAGAGTCATTGCCTTGCCGGTGGCGTATGACGTCGACACACTCCCCCTCAGACACTGGGTACAGTTGATGATGATGACACCCCGGTCTGTAGCCTTCTTCAGCTCCTCGAGCAGGTCGGCGCGGTTGTCGGGGCAATTCCCGCTGCCGTAGGTCTCCAGCACCACACCCTCCATGGGCGGTTGCAGGAATGCCCTCACCTGCACCCAGATAAACACAAAAACCTCAGATAAACACCCCACATCCATTCTGTCCAGCTAACCGAGCTAGAAGCATGTCTGAAAGGCTTGGATTAACCACATAAGCCTTATTAAAAGGCTAAATAATGCAAGCTCACAGATGCAATGCATTGTGAGCTTGTAGATCTGCTATTCTCAAAAATATTTTCCTAATATGAAAAGCCCAAAATAGGGACGTCAGGGTTAAAGTGGTTAAATATCAGCGATTAGTATTCCATTTTATCTACACTCCTCAACCCTCCACACTAACCCGCCCCCAACCACCCCCCCACCCACAAACACACACACCCCTGCCTCTCTCCTAAAACCCCATCTGGTGCCATCTATTCAACCAGTCCCCCAGTCAATGGTTGACTGGCACTGGGAGACCCTATACAACATCAGTAGCCCTGGCATCTGGAGCAGGGACAGTTGGACTGGCAGCAAGGAAAAAGGCATTATTTTTCCAAGTGGTTGCAGGAACACAGTCACCAGGAAAGAGCAGGGATTTCAAAGTCAACTTGTGCTCATGTTTTGAGATCAGGGTTGATGTAAGTAATAGCAATTAATTTTGTAGTCTTGTTTTTTACCATTTGAATTTTGGATGCTTCCTGGATAGAATAATTCAATACAGATATCGAAAGATGCCCAAGCACAACAGAGACAGTAGGCACAGGAGAACCTGGTGCCTAATCAAAACTATGGCTCATAAAGGCAGCTAGATCTTGATGGCCAACCTGGGCAGTGGGAGCAGATTGAGACAGTAAAGCCTTCCTCCCTTCAGCATCTTTGGGGCCGGGCAGATAAATGTTACCGTGCCTATGCCTATGCATGGTCTTTAGTGGGTGATTGGTCATGCCCCATATCCTGCATCTCATTTTTCACCGTGCACACACAACTTTGAAACAGAACTTTGAGGTAATGGAATATATGTAAGGCTGTTTAAGCACTGAAAAGCATAACTGTAATTTATTACATCTACAGACAAAAGCAGTGGCTTGTTGCCTTTATAAATTCCATTCTAAGACAGGGAACAGAAAAAAACAAGCACATGTCAATTCTCCTCCTCGTTTGAGACTGCAGTCCTGTTATCGGAGATGCTTCTTTCTAATCCTTTCAACTGCCATTTGGTGCAGGTTTCAAAGGTCTAGTCGGACATATTTTCTAGGAAAGAGATTGAACAAAATTACTTAAGCCCTACATCATTTGTCATACAGTGAATATCGAAAATAGCTGATCTACTAGCTGAGCTGGTAGATCTGCAATCTATATATTCTTAAAATTTAGATTATTATTTTACTCTTTTGAAAAATGTCCCTATGACATGCCCAAAATACCAAAATACCAAGTTGAAACAAAAAGAAAGAAAGTAAATTACTAATTTATTCAGGAAATCAGTAAAGGGATACAAAAATATATCCTTCCCCATTCTGTAACGGAACAGTTCCCTGCTTAGACATACCACTTGGAAAGTGAAGTCAGTCAGATCTGTACAAGAGGCAATAGATCAAACTGAGTTGCTGAATATAAAATAACCAATACAGCCGCCCCCCCCCCCCATGTATCACAACAAAACTCATGGCCAAGGACAACAAACAATTTCTGGAATACGTCAGGGAAAGAAGAACATTGCTGTTGATCCAGTTCAGAAGTAATTCATTACACCACACCACAGCTGCTCTACAGTTATAAGCCTGCTGTGGTTGCATGGAAGTCAAGCATCACTTTAATGCCACGCTACATCACCCTCTGCGCAGTCAAGCATCACTTTAATGCCACACTGCATCGCCCTCCATTGCCCAGGAAGGGCAGTGTTGCCATGTCCGCTTACTGTAAGCGACTGCAGGCTTATTTTGCTGTAAAGTTGCCTGCGTTTTTTTGGGCTTGTTTCTAAAGTGTAATTGCTTATTTTGGGCTTGACTGTCCACATTTTTTTATTATTAATTATTTAAACATGTGGTTCTCAAACATTTTCATGTCATGGACGCCCAAATTAAAATGTATTTGTCCCTAACTCTCATCTGAAAATGTTTTGTGCCAGGGAGCCCCCGCACCAGATTTGGTATGGGGGGAATCTTCTAAATATTCCACATTTTATTTCAAGAATTTGTTTAAATAGCAGCTGTTTTCAAATAACCGATGCATATAGGTTTAAAGTGCTCATGTGGTCTATAGTCGCTTCTTTTGGGCTTGTTTTCGTAGATCTGGTTGCTTGTTTCTCTCACAAGATCTGGCAACACTGACTCACGGTAGCAGCAGTGATCCCGGGGAAGAGCCTGAGCAGACCCACGTTCCGGTTCAGCTCTGTGCTCACGTGGAACTTTGCGGTAGTGTTGGCCCTCCACACTGTGTCCCAGTTGACTGCAGGATAGATGGAGAGAACAGTTCAACAAAAGGCAACACCCCCACCTCTACTGAGTGTGCATCTCTAGAGACTAAGTGAAGTTGGCACCAAGGTTGTTATAGTTTTGAAATTTTCACTCATTTTTATTTAATTTTGACTTAATGATTTCAATAGATTTGATTGCTAGTTTGATAGTTTTGTTTTTATTTTGTGAAAAGTGTTAGTGTTAGTTTATTGTTTGTTTTTGTAATATGGGGTAGTCTTTTTATTTAGAGTAGCCAATTATAAAAGCAAATATTCTTCTTCCCCATTTAGTCGTTATGCCAATTGGATTCCTCTCCACACTTGCTATTTCTTAAGAAAAATATTGGATACTGAAGTCTAAAACTAAGGATATTTTCTCTATGATTTTTCTTAATGATTTTTTTTTTCTCTATGATCTTTCTGCTAGTTTTGTGAACACACAATACCGTTTCAGTTAGCTATCGTTTTTTGTAAAGCCTCATTTTTATTTTCGAGTTTGAGTTCTTTTCAATTCTAGTTTTCGTTATTTTGTTTAGTTAACTATAATAACCTTGGTTGGCACACAACAACAGAACAGAACCCATTCCCACCCCTTGGTTACTTGTGATATCCACTTCGGCGTTGGCTAGTGGGGCCAGGTTAGGAGAATTGAAGGCATTGAAGCTCCCTGCATCCACCTTGGTCACACGATTTCCCCTGTACAGTTTGTTATAGAAATACAGGCAGACCTGAAGACAGACAGACACATGACAATGATATCTCATTCAATGCATAAAACATTGACCCGGCCGTTACACCTACACTTGTTATACCTTTCAAGCTTGGAATGTGGAATGTGGGGACTGTCGGGTCTCTTCTCTACATGTAAAGTGTCTTGAGAGAACTTGTTGTGATTTGACACTTTAATAAAATTGAATTGAAAATACTCATAGTTTGTGTATTTTATGTTTTAACTGTATTTATGGGACCGCAATGGAAATAAGCCTCTGGGCTTTCTTGTGCCATCCCTTTGACTATAAATGTGCATGTTTTTGTTTGTACATATGCTTGTTGTCAATAAATCAATCAATCAATACTAAATAGGAATTGTTGCAGCTATAATGTTCCAAAGGGCCTTGATGTCCAACAACAAAGTAATGTATAATAATTAACAAAAAAGAACAGCAGGAAGTTATTGTTCAGAATCATCCACGATTTCACTTTCACTCCCTTTCACAAATCCAATCTCAAAGGCTCATGATCACCACATATCAACATGATCCAAGAGCACGCAGGTGATCCGCATTTCAAGCGGCAGCCCAATTCACTCACCTCAGGAATGACAAACTGTCCAGCGATCAACAGCGCCCCCAGCAGGTTGTCTCTGCCGTCGTTCCTCATCTCATAGATTGGCACCTGAAAAAAGAGGCCTTTATCTTATCAGCAGGCTCTTATCTTTAAACAGAGGGCAATAAACGATTATAGATCCAATGAAAAGATTTTGCTTGTCTGCCCTGTGAAGAGAGACGCTCTCACCTGTGAGCCAGTGAGGATGATTGGCTTCCCCAGGTTCTCACACATGAAGGAGAGGGCAGAGGCCGTGTACGCCATGGTGTCTGTGCCATGGAGGATCACAAAACCATCATAGTTCTCATAGTTTTTCTGCAGCCAAATACCACACACGAGACACCACATTATGGATTATGGAATATTTCACATGCACAATGACAACCAAATAAAGAATGTTGAAGAAAAATTGCCTGTTGATGAAATGTAAATGGTTTCTTGATTTAGTGACAACATGCTTTATAATATAATAACTAAGGTAGGGCATGTTAATGTTGGAGCTATGGAGTGTAAAATGCAATTAGTACCTCAATATCCTTTCCAAGTCTGCCCCAGTCATCTGTTGTCATGTTGCATGAGTCCAGCAAAGGGCAGTACTCCATAATAGAGTACACGATCCGTTTGTTGTTTTTATGCAGCCTGGATTAAGAAACAAGAATCAATATAAGTTCCAAACATTTTATGATTTATACATCTTATTTTATTTTATTTCAATTTGATGTTATTTCAATTTAAATGATTTCTAAGGATACTAGTATACTGATGTAGTGGGGTTTGAGATGGTGGAAGAGCCTTTATGTGTATGTCCTTGTTTATATGTTTTCGTTCTGTGGTGTTTTCTTGTTTGTTTTTCTTGTTTTCTCTTGCTTTGAGGACCCCCTCGAAAATGAGATGCTGCATCTCAAGGGGCTTATCCTCCAGTGAAAGTTCAAATAAATAGAGTAACCCACAAATACACAGGACAAACACTGCAAAAATAATTGTATGCATTCAGTCACAGCAAGTGCAGACGTTTTACTCTCAGACGCATTAACAACACAGCATTAAGCAAATGACCCTATTACAAAAAAAAAAATGTTAATCACTTTTGTCTTGACTATGTTCACGTAATAGAGTTGGATCAGGTTACGTTTAAATTAGAGGAACAGCGCCGAGAGAAGATAATAAGCAAGTGAAGCGGGGAATCCTAAAAAGCAAGCTGACTTTATGAAGCGAGACAAAGTCTATTTAGCTGGGCCTTCTGTTTCAGCAGCAGGGTGCCAGAACCTGTTTCAACCCACGGATAGAGAATGATGTGTGAGGTGGGAGAAGGGAGGGGCATAGTTTACTTATTTCAGGGACAACAATACAGCTCTTTCAACTGCAGTATATTCCTGTTCCTCAGTAAGGCGCCAGTGTTGTGTGGACCAATATGACACTGTATGATAAATACAGGCTAAGCCAAAAGACAGAAGGTGGCTCATGTGTGCTTCAGGATTGCTGACTGGCTATGTTCAGAGTGGCAACCCAAATCAAGTTTTTTGACAATTCCATACTGTAATCAGATTGGTTGTCAAATCTGAACAGCAACAGAAAATGTTTTTTTTTTGCTAATCAGATTTGAGCCACATTCGTAGGTGGTTTGATATACCATTCAAATCTGTTTCCTGAATATGTGTCTCAGTCTGGACAAAGACCCAGGAGCCTGAATGCCTGATTTACTTCTTTGTATGGCGTGTCACTCGTCGAAAATAGTCGATCTACAAGCTCGTAAGGAGTCGCACAGAGCATGTCGTTACCACAGCAACCAGTGCAGATAGGCTGTGTTTTATGCCTGAAGAATAAACAAGTCTGATCTGATCACTGATCGACAGTCAGTCCTAAAAATCTAATTTGAGAAAAGAAATCGGATTGCCTACAGTCTGAACAAAGCCTTTGACCTACAGTAGCATTCTTGTCCAAATAAAAGATGGGTCAACTGAGGTTGGGGCAAGAACCCATGTTGCCTTTTCATTCCAATTATATGAGGAGAAGCTCATACTGAGCCCAAATGTATTACATATTTATGCCCCTTTTAAGTAGAGTTTAAGTTGGGTGCCCGGTTATGCCGCCTGCGTCTCTCTCCTAATAAAAAAAAAAAAGAGCGTGCCCGGCTAAGCAGCTGTGAAAAGATTTTCTTTTTTAATCTCCCTTTTTAAAGATATACACCCCCCCCCCCCCATTATCATAGGTCTGCTTCTTAAAATGGAGATGGGACTGAATAGAACAGCAGGGGGAATCGAGCAGGCGAGCCCCTGTCTTTCTAACCAGCAGCCTGCAGACACTTCTAATTAGCCCTCGGTCCACGTGCAACCCTTGAACATATGTTGTTGATAATCTTAAAGCCCAAGTGCCACAAGAAACAATATTCAAATCACCAATTATTCACAACGTAGCCTTAGGTATAGCAGGGCATTGCATTAGCATAGCAACGTTAAGATGCCTCATAGCAGCTAGAAATTAAAGTAAAGCTGAAATAAAGGTTGGAGGGTAGGGGGGAAAGAGCCCTGTGGCTTGCCTCTCAATATTGAATGAATACAGCTTTTCAATAAATCAATAAACTAATTGCCTCCTTAGAAGGAAGTATTCAAAATAGGCTAAGCAGATGCATAGTATAAGGAGCAGACCTAATAAACTTGCATATGAATCTGTTTCAGAATGATAGTAATATGGTATCAAGTCAGTTTTGTAGAACAAATATTAAATCACAAATCAAACACTACACGTTAGTAAAACGATATGCACACTTGTAAAACATATTAGTTTGAGTGCCATTAGTAATATTAGTTTTGTGAAAGCTTGATCATAGCTGAAGGTGTCTGATTCTGCAAAATAGGACATGGGATTTAGTGAGGACCTTCCAATTTACTTGTAAATTGAAGAGTAAAAACGCCAAATAGGGTGATGTTTAAGGTAAACAACCTGAGAAACCCCAGTGAGATTAGAGGGACTACGAATGTACACAGTGAAATCCTGACTGTTAGCTTAACTCTGAGTGCAAAATAATTTTACACTCAAGAGTTAAGCAAACACTCAGGATTTTGTTGTGTAGTGAGAGGGTCAAAGGCTGTCAAATAATGTCACTTCTCCAAACCAAGTACAACTGGGGTCAGTCAACAACAGTGACCCCAGGGCAGCCGCTCTATTACTCAACCGCACAAAGTCTTGTTCAAAACAGACAAGCTGTGTGCCTGGTGTGTGGACCCTTTATCTTTACCACAACTCACCCAACCCTCCCCCTTTTGAGGATCTCTTGATCCTAATCTAGATGTTGGGGTGAAGGGGCTCTGTGGAGATTATGCTCCAGGGAGTGTACTCCAAAGACCCCAGAGTGAAAACTGCTCAGACGTTTGAGAGAGGGAGTCCTGGCTAGTGGACACTTCTTGGGCCTGACCAGTCAGGAGTCCATGGTATGACGCTGTCAGTGTCGTACGACAAAGTATAATCAGGCATCACTGTGAACACAGCATATGCACCAGGAGTGAGATAACAGGTATCAAAACACTGTGATGAAGGCCATGTTGCTGAAAAGCATCTGAGCTTTTTTTTGTGTGCTTTTCTTCTTTTTTTTAAAAGGTCTCCCCTATACCACATCCCAGTCATTTCTGTTGCACCAAATATGTTTCAGTGTATCCAGAGAGCACTCGTCTCTCCACTTTTGGGTATCAAAACCCACTGGAGCGCAGAATTCAAATTAAAAATTAGTTTTACATTAAATTAAAAGCCTCAATCTTGCCGGTACGATGGGACAATTCCTTTTTGCTAGGATGGTTTGAAGCAACTGGCGCTTGTTTTTAATTTTAACCAAACTAAACTCAATCCATTCGAGACTAAGTCCACACGTACATGGGTATTTTAAAAAACTGTTTGTTTGCGTCTACATGAGCACGTTTAACCCATTTAGACCCGAGGCCAATTTTAAAAACGCCTTCTAAGTCCTAACCTAAGTTTTCAGAAAGTCTTCTACTTTCTATTCAAAAAAGTGTTGCTATATACATGGCAACATCTAAAATGACACAAGAAATGCATAGAAATAGTGCAAATAGAACTTGGCATAAGCCTGCAAGGTCATCAAGGATAGGGCAAGTGCAACGGCAAGTGCTACGGGCTAAGGTGGAGTCTGAAGAGGTGAGTCTTCAGACTACGGCGGAAGATTGGGAGTGAGTCTGCAGTTCTAACTGCAATGGGGAGTTCGTTCCACAGTTTGGGAGCCAGAAGGGAGAAGAGATAGGCTTTGAAGATAAGGGAGTGCCATACCTTTGGTTGCTTTGTAGGCCAACATCAGTGTTTTGTAATCTGTGCGGGGAGTAACTGGGAGCCAAGGGGGTGAGCGGAGAAGGGGGGAGACATGTGAACATTTTGGCTGGTTGAAGACCAACCGTGCTGCAGCATTTTGGATCTGCGTCATTTTGTTCATACAGAAAGAAATTCGATAGTAACAGAACATCTCTGGGCAAGTGCTAAGTGGATTCAACACGCAATGACAGCGGGGAATATTAAATAAATGATAAACGCCCACTGCAATTATGCTTAGAATGTGAGAAACCTCTGTTTCTCCGTCCACACAGAAACACAAATACAACGAGTTTTCAAAAAAGGTTCGTTTTCAGGGGACAAAAAAACGTTTGCATGTGGACGAACCCCCTCAAACGCATAGAAAAAGCTGTGTTTTAAAAAACAGTACTGTACTGTACTGTATACTGTACATGTGGCCAGAGTATGGAGCAAAACGAGGTCACCATTGTACCTACACTCGTTTTTGTCCTAGGAAAATAACACCTGCAACTCCTCACAAGCTAAACCTCCTAGGAGCAATGATGGAAATGGTTTAGATATGTCAGGGTTATCTATTGAGGCTGGTCCGGTGCCAGTCATGATAAGCAGCTACCGGTAGCTCGTTGACAGCCACAGTGGTGAGGGCAGAGGAATAGACATAACCTGTCCCATGTCAACCTGCAGCTCTACTGTTATTGCATCCCTTCTTCTGGTCCCCTCCTCCCACTGCCAGAGGTGACAGTCGCAGTCCTTCCTGCCAGCCAAGCAACCCCCTTACGTTTGAATGCAGGGAAAGCATGGTTATTAAAGCACTCTCATGCACAGTGCAGACACACAGTATGCTACCAGTACTACACAGACCCGTGAAATAGCTGGTCAGCATGGAACGTTGGCTTCCTGTCAAGGCAACACAAGCAGTTAAGAGTGCTGCCACTCTGGGAAGAACAGCAAGGCAGGGTTTTATTTCATCTCTTCCTTTTGGATTGTATCATGACAATCCCAATCACACTGGCAGGTTTAAGCCAGTTATTCAGAACAAACATTACCTACTAGTCAAAAACAAAAACAGAGCCTATATCTCCCTCTTTTCACAGAGATCTACATATTAACTTTAATATTGATATAATATAGGACTGACAAATTCATACTGAACACAAGGGTAGCCTATCTGTCTATCAACTGATTTACAATTATAAAATACTGGCTAAAAGGTAGACAAGTAGTCTAAAACAGCTACTGGAATGTGTTAGGCGTCTCGTTAACATTACTGATGTTTTACATAATTATAAATGTATTCCACTGCAGTATTGCATGCATGATGTAACTTGTAACTCCAGTTTTAGTATTTGACACATTTTCTTAATTCAAAGTGAGATGTTATTTTGGCGTAAGATGTAAAGTTTTCAGCACCAACCAAAGCTTTGCAGTTTGTTGATCCGGTCTGGGTCTAAAGCGTATATGGAGAGGTCTGTGTATATTTACTGTATGTGTGTATGCAAATTACTGGATAGTACAGTAGGTGAGCTCTAGACCAGATCAGAGCACTGAGCAGTAAAAAGAAACCAGGCTTTTCACAGGTACTGCAGAAAGCCTGGTGTTGCAGGGTTATGGCTGTCCCTGGAATGAGTAATGACCTCACTTCCTGTTCTTTTACTTCCAGTCAAACGGTAATTGTAACAGCTATCACGTGACATAAGTGGCCTTGAGACCCAATGGTTCCTGAGCCATGTGGCCCTGCTATCACATAGATAATCACATATTTTCAATGTGTTTATCTATTTCCCGTTGTCATTAAAGTAAAGACAAAAATTGCAGAATGCAAGTGATGAATACACACTCCAAGGTCATGTTGGCCAGGGGGTTAGTGGCTATTGAAGTTACACCGGATGATCATACTGAATATTTACAAATTAATATTAAATATCATTAGCACATGAAATGCAACTTAAATATTCAATTTTCAATCTGCTCCCTATATGATGTGAAATGTTCACACTTCTGAAACAATAACAACAATCTGAAAAGAGACAATATTCCTGTAAATCAAATTTTGGGAGTTACAAGGCTTTCACCAAAAGTTACAAAATGAAATAACAGCAGTGATGTGAAAAAAACTAGCTATGACTGAAAATAATACAATAGTTGATAACAGCAGAATAAAATAATGATAATTTGTAGAAATGTGGCGACTGGGTCAGGTGGTTGAATGGTCTTACTTACGGAAGGACCAAGATGTTTTCTGGTTCGTCATAGTACTCATACATGGATGTCTGCTGGGCATACTGTTCATCATGGAGGATAGGAAGCTTGCGTAGGTTCTCAACAAAAGCATTGGCTTTTGGGGCCAACACTGTGGGTCACAGTAACACAAGAGGATCAGTGTGATTTTATTTCCATTTTCTTTGTACCATCAGTACAGTGACTGGTATTATAATTGTATTCCCCTGGAACTAAGCACCACACATCAGTCTCATACTGAACCCTAGTGGTAAAATTGAGCATATGGTGTAGATCAATCAGAAGTCCATTCAATTTACCAATAAACCTTTATGTATCTTGGCTGCTGTAACAACTTAATTTCTTCCTGTGGGATGAATAAAGTGCAATCTAATCTAATCAGATGAATGATAGAGTTTTCATTCAGTGTTTTCACTTCCTTCTGCACAACATACTATTAACCCAGGCACAACAAACTTGAACACAATGAAGTCAAGCCACAAACATTACTGCCAAGTCACATTCTGAATTCTGAATATGAGCCATGGGGAAACTCTTCATGACTCGAACCATGAATGAGAGATGAGACGTGGCAGCTGGGAAGACATTTGAGCGCTGGCCCTGGAATAGACGTCACCTGACAGACTTTCTAAATTTAGGATCCACAAAGATCGTGTTTCTACAAGCACAATCTTTGGCCTTACACAATGAAAATCAGACAATTCAATATTAACTTTTTCAATCATCAGAAGATAGCCTAACATTGACTTGGAATGTAACATTCCCAGGCTATCTGCATTCTGATTTCCTTAAGTTCACCAAATACTTGATCAATACATTTCACTTAGTTTTCACCTACAAAATATTCAAACTGCCTCACTCCTTTTTACTGAAGTGCAAAATGACAATGTTTACTTAATGGTGGCCTCAGGGTACGGATAAGTAAACAACCCCATGGGACAACTCCAGCCTCAAGTCAAAAGTTAACGAGTATCTCGTTCAGTGCAAATGTAAAAGAATGGTGAGTGACCTTGCGGAGTCCTGTAATGGTAATGTTTTTAACATTGTGTGTAGTGAACCACTTTTTGCTCAAGATGTTGCACAATCGCTCACCTGTGTGACCTCCTAGTTACTCATTGAGAGAGGGGGGAGAGAGAGAGAGAGAGAATTGCTTCTGTGATTTTGCCATGCAATGTCATCATTCTTGTCCACACACAGTCGCTGGTGGATTACAGAATGCACCTGTCCTTGGACTATTCCAAAACCAGATAGCATTCATAACATTGGACAGGACCCCTGAATGAAGGCTGGTGTGTGTCCTGTCCTGCCAAAATGCCTGGTAGTGTAAACTGTAAAGTGACATCTGAGCCAGAGTCAGAAGATAGGTTACACAGTACAAAAGGTGGATAGTAGTGCATAAAATTGCATTTGTTGTGCAAAAATGTGCCGAATCGGTTAGCCCTACCTAGCCCTAGAATGGCTGTGATTTTACATACATTTCATGTATTCCAAATATTTGGAATACATGAAATGTATGGAATACATCATGAAATGTATGTAATATCACAGCCATTCTAGGGCTAACAGAGACCATAACCGTTACAGAAATATACCTTTAATTACCTACCTCCAATATAGTATTGTAATAGAGTTATTAGGCTACTACTAATCTTACAAACATATTTAGCATATTGCCGTAGATGTTTCATTATCTGCCCTGTCTGATGTTCGTGTCTTATCAAGTCAGAAAAGGCTGCTATGAGTCATCTCGCATTCCCCAGAAGCAACCCAAAAAAGATATATAGCCTACAATAAAATAATAAAATAAAACTCGGAAAACAATAAATAACGCTACCGTTATCACGGAGGGTCATTCCGATCGTCCCCCCGGTGTTGATGACAAGGACTCTCGCCTCGGCACAAGGAGAGATGATGGATTCTACCGAGTCGTTCAGATTAGTGCAGCTCGACAACTTTCTTCTCCGGGCCGAGACATTTCCACGGTTTAGGTTGGTCTGCGACGCGGAGGTGGTGAACAACTCCGACGGGTGGTGCTCGATGTGGTTCAACTTCGGATGGGACAGCGCTCGGGCCAGGGATGTCATGTTTTCAGAGACCGAGGAGGGATTTGAGATGGAGCGCTTCCATTCCGCCATGATAATAACAACCGTGACACGGCACTGTCGCTTTAAAACGTGGTGGTCAAAACACGATGATCTTTTAAAGGGCTAGAGGCCATTCCAGGTACATCCTAAACTAAGCGCATTTTATCATTAACCTGCCTCGGCCTCCTACATTAATGAGCAGTACATTGAGCAGCTGACTCCACATTGCTTCGCTTGTGTGTAAAGGTTTGTTGTGTTTTGGGACACAATACACTTTCTAGCCCCACGTGCTCCCACACCAGGATTTTTTTTTTTGCTCCCACGCCAGGATGAAGATGCACTGCGCAGGGGGTATGACGCAAGACAGACACACAGGATGCTGGTGGGTGGGCGTGGCTGCACGTCACCGCCACCGAACGGAAACCTTGATTGTATTGTTGAAAATGAAACAATGAAAGTTGAAAATGTTGACATGTATTACACTTTAAGGTTAGTCCACACCAATGCAACTCCTTGCAACATGCAACTACTTGCAATACTTGCAACCATTATCCCCAACAATGGCAGTGCAAGGAGTTACATTGGTGCGGTCTGCTTTAGGAACGTTGAAGGCCTTGTAAGACATCCTTTCAGTTGTTGGGGTCCAATGCACTGTATAGTATACCCAATTAATTGAGATGTGATGTGATAGCCAATTTATTATTATTAATAATAATAATAATGTCCCCGCCAGGCAGAGACATTGCTTGCACCCCTGTCTGTTTGTTCACAGTTACACAGCAAACAACTAGGGCCAAGTAACTAGGGCCTAGGGCCTAGCTATAGTAACTAGGGCCTAACTAGGCAAATGAAGACCAATTCCTGAATAGCCTATTTTTCAAATCCGTCAATGACAACTGTCATTTTTGTAAATAGAGTCCCTCCAGAGGTAACTGGAAGGCTCACCCCAAAACGCACTCGCCCCCATTTTTTGTTACAACAAACCTCTTTGGTTACAACCTTTACATCACTCCTGCCCCTCTGGCTCATGGGATGGGATATCAGACAGTAGGCTACTAGTCAATTGCAGGTATGCAATATGCCAGCACAATCCAAGGTTCCACATTGAAATGCCAATTTGTCAAAATTGC
Organism: Gymnoscopelus microlampas; assembly: GCF_963454915.1. Taxonomy (NCBI): domain Eukaryota; kingdom Metazoa; phylum Chordata; class Actinopteri; order Myctophiformes; family Myctophidae; genus Gymnoscopelus; species Gymnoscopelus microlampas. The sequence goes on from NC_139957.1 coordinate 31,198,129, forward strand.
ATTGTAATTTATGCATGTAAAAAATATATTATAATAATCAGCTGACCCTTACTCACACCATCATTGTCCTTGTGAATAGTTTGAATTGGTGACAACGATTATAAGATCCCTATGCCTGTTTAGAGACAAGGCTGCTATACACTGCCCACTGCCATGCACAATCTGGCAGAGATATCAATCAGAAATTGTGCAGATTATAGAACATGTTGAATGGCAGAAATCTGACAGAAAGATCAGATGGAGAAAGGTAGAAAACAATGAGTATGAGAGAGGGAGGAAGACAGGAGTAGATGATCTAACAACTGATAATCACTTGCCGTGCTACTCTTTCATGGCTGTTGGTAGAAATTTCACTAACATGTCAAGTCAACAAACTCAACAAAGCCTATAGATAATAGTAATTGAGGATTGGGTTATGTTTAATTTATTCATCACCAAGCTGCTGCAGAGAGGTAAAGATGGGCCTTATTAAGCTAAGAAAATAGAAATGCAATTTTGTGCATTAAAAAAACAGAGATTTTACAAAAAAGGAAGCTAATTTTCACAGTTGACAACTTTATATGCCAAAATTGTTGCCTGCCCTCAACTCAACTTATTGTCAACAAGTATTAACCCTTCCACCTCGAATGAATTAATGTTTAAAGGAATATAGCTTTCATTATCCTCAGTAGCCTGGGAAAATAGTTTTAGTCCAATCTCAGAAGTGAAAAACGTGTTTGTAGCCTATAGTTTCTCGAAAAGACCCCCTAACACCCAGGTGGATTATTTTATGCTCTACTATCAACCACTGTTTGGTCATAATTTTGAAGCAGCAGCATCCTAAAGAACACTTATTTATTGTCACTACTGCCCAGTGTCCTCATTAAAAATGGAACATTGTAGGCAGGTGAGATCATTTTTCTTAACCACAGAAAGTTTCACCCCACTCCTCACTGGGGAAAAAAAACTCCCCAAGAGGATAATTGCAAAGTTTGCAAACCAAAGCCATTTTTAAAACTTAATTGCTGGGTCTAACCTTCCATATTTGTTGCAAGAATCAAGTATCAATGTTGTCACTTCCCCCCTTTTGTTCTTTCAATCTGTTCATCATAATCATATAATTGGTATAGAGGCAATAACAAACAATTTTAAGAATATATTTGTTTCTGTCAAATATTTCATATTGTTCTAAAGACAGAAAAGTATTTGCATTGAAATGCTCCATCATGCTGGAACAAAGTAAAGTTAATCTTTTAAGAGAGACTTCTAATATTTGAGCACAGCATTCCCACTTATAGTGCTTTTCCACAGCATAGTCCTGGCTTGGCGTGCCACATCTCTACCTTAATTTTTTGCATTTCCATTAGTATCTGGTGCCAGGTACCAGGTACTATTTATTTTAGAGTTTTGCATTAAGCTGGGTGTTTAGGATTTAAATTAGAATTTTTGTCTTTAACTTTGTCATTAATATTGCATTTCCAAATTGTGTTTGTGAGGGAAAGACTACAAAAGCTGACACTAATGTTGACTCAATTAGTTGGTTTCTATAATTAAAGAAACCGTTTAAGGAGGCAAAGTGAATTAAACCCGGTTTGTGAAACATTAATGATTGGCCACTCACACAGCGTCTTATATACTGTACAGTGGTTTCAGTCATCTGAACTCAGCTGTAAATATTTGATAGGCAAAAGTCTGTCATTGTCACTTCTTTTCTCAACATACAACAAGGTCTAACTCGCTGTATGGCCAGAGTCCCCTGCAAAGCCCTGATAGACATAATAATGGACCATCATTGTAGCAATCTTGCATTTCAGCACAATAAAAAGCTCTGGGGTTAAACAATCAAACCTTGATTAACATCACCAGCCTGTAATGAACAGATGATTAAATTGTTTGACCCTGCACATAGTGGCAGTAAATCCTGAGTGCAGTAAATAAAGATTATTAATGTAACAGATCCCACGACTGCCCAAATGAACACGGTTCATGGCATTGGATAACATGTTGAGAGAGAGAGAGAGAGAGAGAGGGAGAGACTCCCACCGTGCAAGAGACATCTCTTTTTACTTTGGACATTCTTTGTGGGACCAGATGTATCAGTATGCCCCAACCTTGGAGAGTGAGCATTAACATCGAATGCACAATTCAATCTCTGGTGAGTCTAAATTGTCAATAGCCATGATCTGAAACATCTCAGACATTTTAAATGTGTGACTTTGACATAGATTATTTGTATGGTATTTGTCAAAAATTAAATAATAATACATAATACAAAAGGGTATGGTTGTAATTATGGATTATACTGTGGAGAAAATGTATTCATTTTGTTAGAGCTTTAGAATTCTTCCACTGAGTGGCAACTGATCCTTCAACTAATCTATAATGTTCCCATCTGGGAGGTGCGAGTCAATGCAGATGTCAGAGGTTGTCACAATGCATGGATTAAACAGGTACCAGATCCAACAGCACGGGGAACAGCTTCGCAGTCTGGAGTTGGAACACAAGTACCATATGAAAGAAATTGAGTTGCAGAAGATCCCTTACCACAGGACTCTGAGGAAATTGAAGTCTGACTGCTCCAACTCATCCATGAATCTCAGGGCAAAGACTCGATGTAGCTCAGCTCTACCACTCATCTGCCATGCACAGACAGCAGGAGGGAGTAACAGTGTCCAAATGAAGATATCTGTAGACTGTAAGAGACGTATCCCTGACCTACCCTACCTGGAACCAGACAGTCTGAAGCTGAACATGAAACATGATGTTAATACAGGGACAGGCATACAGCATAGAGTTAAAAATAAGTTAATGGGACAACAGCCCTCATGGGTGACTTTGACATTTTCAGATATTAAATACAGACACATAACAATGATTCAGACTGTTGAACCATTCAGAAAATGGCAACACTTGCTTTTATCCACACATTTTCTTGAGCTGCCTGGTGTTGGCCAACAGCAATGCAACTTGTGAACACCTAAAAGTGTGTGGTTACCAGTCAGTCATCACTAGCAGCACAGAAGTTTGAGAAGATTGACGAGGCAGAATCGAGCATTGGTACAGAAACGGCTGACAATAATGGCCATGAAAACAGGAGTTACTTGGGAAGCTGCAGACAAGGTAGATTGATGGTTACAATGTACTGTATGTACCACAAGGTGGTGGTATTGCCCTTTACTTATCTAATCCGAGCTGGCTTTATTAGTGTACATAAAGTATCTCTGATGTTTGACAGTTCTATATGTACTTTAACCACTTGATGTATTTGTATTATTCACAGTCAATATATTAAAAAAATGAATTTGAGAATAACTGAATTTCTACCCTGCATTTATAGAATATAAAGCTGTTCCATGTATGAATTGTTATAAATAATAACTAATAAAATGACAAGAGAAACAAGTTTTTGTGATATTATTTATTGATTATATTTGATTATACTTAATTTAATTCAAATTTAACTCGCTTCAGAGTTCAGACAGAGCCCCACACTGATAATACCAAGGACAGGTCAGTGACATCACAAAACAAACATTAGGGCACTAACATTCGTCACACCACACCATCCTCTCCACACTTTTTTTTTAATGCGTCATTGTTGTTGAGTAAAGGCTCGAGCGGCGAGTCCTTTTGCGGTTCAGGTCAAAGGTCATGATCACCCTGAAGCACTGCTCCAGCCTCCGACCGGGGTTCTCTCAACTGTGCCTACATTTATGACCCGTCGTACTGAGGTGTCGCGCACCATGAATAGCAGCAGTGGTGGAAAGTAACTAAGTACATTTACTTAAGTTAAGTAATGTACTTAAGTACAATTTTGAGGTACTTTTACTTTACTGGAGTATTTCCAATTTTCTGTACTTTTACTTCTACTCCACTACATCTCAGAGGCAAATATTGTACTTTTTACTCCACTACAATTATTTGAAAACTTTAATTACTAGTTACTTTGTTGATTTTGATTATTATTACAAAACATACATTAACCACTTCAGCCCTACCCTACATACATTTCGCCCACTTGAAAATAGCCGATCTACAAGCTTACAATGTGTTGCAATGCGATGCATTGTGAGCTTGTAGATCTGCTATTTTCAAAAGATTTGAAATGGGACATTCTGCTTAATGAATACTTTTACTTTTGCACTTTAAGTATATTTTTGATAATAACACTTTTGTACTTTTACTCAAGTACATTTTTAATACGGGACTTCTACTTAAAATGTGAGCACAAAGGACCCCCATGCAAACAAGCCATAGTGCTTTCTTGGGTTTAAAATCCTCTTAACATACCTTGTATTGAACTGTACTTCCCCGTGCTTGTCTTTGCAAACTGTTAATAAAGTATTCAATCAATCAAAGTACTTTTTTTCCACCACTGGAGTCTGGAGCTACTATAGTATGACTGTCGGACTGTGTGTAAACTACATGGATTTCATTTGGCCAGGCTCTGGGTGGTGTATTTGGCGTGTGGGTGACGTCAGCGAAGAATCCTTGGTATTCCGGGGAGTCGAGAGGAGGAAGTGGCGGTTGATGCAACTCCACACCTTTCCGGTGAACCAGCGCTGCGAGTGCGACCGTTGAACGGAGAAAAGACGGAGAAAAGCTGGGTGGAATTACCGAGAGAGAAGACGGGGGCAGACTGGAGGTAAATGTAAATAATACCCCTCTTGGACATAGCCTCGAGATAAACGTTTTGTAATTAACCAACACATTGATCTTACAAACGATTAGTTAACGGCTAAGTTAGCTTGTGCTAGCCATTTTTTAGCTTGGGCTGGGAAGGCAACAAGCTAGCTAACGTTAGCTCTCGCTACCTATCATTGACGCTATCGTTAGCATTAGCCCGACTTGATATGTCTGACACTCCTCCCAAATCTCTCTTTTCAGGGGGACAAGGAGTGTGAATAAATGTGTTGCTGAGTCACCAAAGATCGTTTCGGAGAGCATCCCCCCCACTCACTCTCCCCCCCAGAACGATTGAGTTACACGGGGCTTGATGGAATAGCCACAGAAACATCGCTTTTCTCCTCCGGTGGTGCTGAACAGAACAAGGGCTGCCAGTCAGACACACACAACCCACCAGGCAGCAGGAATCCACCACAAGGACCGCAGGCTTTTTCCGGGCCTTGATGTGAACCGTCTCCAGACACGCCGCTTCCCCCTTGCAGACTGTTATTATCACCCAGACTGTGTTATCTGATGCGGTTATAACGTGAAACTAACTGTGCAACAACACAATGGACGTTCTGCAACATCTGTTACGAAGTTCATCATTGTATTGATCGTGCCATGTTCCATTTAGGCCCAGTGGTACTTTTGTGAACTTAAATGCCCCAACCTCCTTTAGCACAAGACTTCTTGAGAGTATTGTCGCGCTATACCAAATATTAACGTGTATTCTTATTTGTTCTGGCATTTTGCATGTCCTTGGCTGACAGTCATGCCCTTGCAACTAAACTTGTAGTCACATTTAAACGGTAACGTTCAAGTGAAGAAAAAGTATTAGTTTAGGTGCCTGACATTTCTTTCTCTCATTAGAACAGAATATTTATGTACAGAGTTCAAAATGGGGAAAATGCTCTCGAAAATCTTTGGCAACAAGGAGATGAGAATATTGATGCTTGGACTTGATGCTGCTGGCAAGACCACAATTCTGTACAAACTGAAACTCGGACAGTCGGTCACTACTATTCCCACAGTTGGTTTCAACGTCGAGACTGTCACCTACAAAAATGTCAAGTTCAACGTCTGGGATGTAGGCGGCCAAGATAAGATCCGTCCTCTGTGGCGACACTACTACACCGGCACTCAAGGGTTAATTTTCGTTGTGGATTGCGCGGACAGGGATCGCATCGATGAGGCAAGGCAGGAACTTCACCGCATCATTAATGACCGAGAAATGAGGGATGCCATCATCTTGATTTTCGCCAATAAGCAAGACCTTCCAGATGCCATGAAGCCACATGAAATCCAAGAGAAACTCGGATTGACCCGCATCAGAGATAGGAATTGGTATGTTCAGCCTTCCTGTGCGACTACAGGCGATGGACTATATGAGGGGTTAACATGGCTAACCTCAAATTACAAATCTTAATGATTGAGTGATGACTGTTTTAGGTCAAAACTACAATAAAGTTGCAAGTAACGAATAACTTCTCAAATGATTATGGTAAAGAAAACGTTGATTATCTTCCATTTATTTTTAATACTATGTTTACCCCATGACTAATTTAACTGGGTTTCCTGGCTTAAAGTTTGCTTGTACTCTGTAGCAGGCCTAACCTATATCGCATTCATTATTTTGGGGCTTGCTTGATGGATATTAAAATTAATTGGTCTAAACGTTAAAGCCACAGATCACCACCTTTGCCTATTCTTTAGCCTGTTTTATATATTTTTTTCTAACAAACCTGGAGTTTTTATCTTTTCAACTTGAACTAAAGCTCCCCTCCCCATAGTTCTAAGATTGTTGGGGTTGCTCTTAAACATGGGCCTGTTATTTTTTTCTTTTTTTTCCATGGAGAGAATGAGAGATCTGTAATGACAAGTAGCCAACTTTGAGGGACTAGAAAACATGTTTTAATACAATACTGTGATGCAAAGTATTTCTTCTTGATGGTATTATCACACATGCAAGAAACAAGGACAGTTTACACCATTGCATTGTCAACATTCTGCCTGGACATAAGAGCGGAAATGACTGACTGAAGACAGAATGTTTTGTTACCCACCCCTGGAAAACCCTTAGCGGAGGTGATTCCCCTTTATGTGGGCTATATAGTTAATTGATTGACCATTTTTGTGTCATGTCTTGATAACCTAATTGTGCTGAATATTCAACAAATAGGCCTCCAGTAACTTTAATATGCTTGTCAGGATGCATTATTAGTTATGGGTAACATTGATAGTCATGTAGTCAAGTTGACTCAGTCTTTCCAAAGGAATGTCATTCAGCTCGGAGCTCTCTCAACCTGCTACCACAATTGATACGTCCCAGCATTGGGACACTATATGATGGCATATTATCTGTAGCATGAGTACAGAAGTACAGTAACCCTACATCAGAGTCCTCTGTCACAGTCAGAAGGAGCCACTTACCAGTGAGATGTTGAAGACACCCTGTGGTGCATCTCCATACTATTTTGACTGGGGAACCATGTACAGAACAATGTCATTGTAATGTCTTATTAAAAAAAAGTGATTTAAAATCTGTTTTATTTATTTTATCTACTCTAATAAGAACCTTTTAACATTGACAGTGCCCATTCCATTTTATATAGCCTACAGCACAAAAGAGAACTATTCAATCTAAGTCAAATTCGGCCAAAAGGACATCAATTATGCAAATAGAATATGAATTACAGTTGAAATAATTCTGTGAAAAGTGTTGGATAGAATGATTAAGGATCAAAGTAGAGGTTGTCCTAGTTCTTTGTTAGTCACATGCTTTATAGTTATGTTTTGCTGACTTTTGATAAAGGGTTTATGTCAGCGATTCGAAAGGAGTTACTGGTCTCGCTGGCACTGTGCTGCCTGCCAGTGAATGGGGAAAATTGTCCAAAACAGGAAGTGCAACTGCTGGTCTTCTTGGAACAACAACAGAGCCACATGATTTCTCGGGCGGGGGGCTGCTACACCAATTCTGAGATATACAGCTGTTAACAAATTTTGTATGCACTTGGGTGTGTTTAGTTGATGCTGTTACTTTAGCTGTCAGCTGTTACTTCCTGTCATTGCTTTTGTTTGCAACTGGCAGCAAAATTACCCGAAAACATTTTTTTCTTTTCCTTTTGAAGGATTCCACTGATAGTGTCTATTCAAACTGGCTATCAACAGAGCTGCTATTGAGGAGTTAAATTAAATTATGTGTTGTAAATTATGACTGCCAGGTTGCATGCAAAATGTAAATTATGTAACATATTCCATGAAATGTAATGTGTACAGTGAGTATATTAAGTGCTTTAAGAGCTGTTCGAATGTCCTAAAGGAGGCCTAGGTTTCAGAACTATATTCAAGTTAGGTGAAAGCCAGGGGTCGATCAACATTCCAGTGTTAAATAAATGTTGCCCTACAGAAGGTGAGGTTGCCATCTCTTGGGATCTGTATTGATCCCTAGTTGTACTGTAGATTAAACCTAAAAGTGGTAATGAGAAGTGTAACAAATAAGCACCCTCACCGTACTTAACATTCCAAATGCCTTTATTGTTGTTGCTGAGAAGTAAGTAACATAATGACAAATTATTTTTGCAAAAGAGAATCAAGATTTATTTGTCACTAGTACTCATACAGGTACAAGCAGCAAAACGCAATTGTGTTAGGTCCTCAGAAATACTGTGCAACGTAATGATAAAAACTAAGATAAGAAGCCTTGTGAAGAGTTTCTATACTAGCAGCAGTAGCAATATCAGCGTAACAAAAGAGAAATATATACTTGTATAAATGTGCAAATAAGGCATAACCATACGTATGTGCAGATACCTTGTAAATATACTATAGCCTAGCAGCAATAGCAACATGGATTTATAAAGGATCAAAAGGTTTATAATAAGTAATTTGAAGTATTCTTGATGATGATACTTTTTTTAAACTGACCCTTCTCATTAAAGCTGAACATTAAGAACAGTAAAGGAGTGTTTGCAGATCTGACAAAGTCAGGATTGATGGTGATGGATGTGGGTAGACGCTGATGTTTTGGGCAACAGAAGATTAGTTTTATTCTGCAGCTTTCTGAGAATATTTCCTTTCAGACTGTACTTAAGGACACTGTGTCCTTTGTAACATTTTACACATTCGCACAAAAACTGGCACAATGTAAACGATTCAAAATAACACAGAGATTGTGCTGGATTGCTTTCAGATGAATGGGAAGAATTGCATTACTGTTATGCATAGAAGAAGATATGGGTTATCCGAAGACAAACAGACACTGTTATCAGTGAGAACGTGTTGACATCCACAGACATTTAGCTTCATGATCACGGTGTCATGCACTGTGTGGAAAAGCTGGTGCTTAGCAAGCTGCTGCAGAGGCCTCAGGATGTTTGCTTTAGCACTACAGAGGTTTCCGTCAGACAGGTCAGGTGACATATAGACACATAGAGAAGATGTATGACAGCACACACACCCCACATGATACACTGATTTAAAATCGACAGAAGAGGAGTACATGCTGATCTCTTTACCAATCCAAACACACACACATGCACACTGCACTCCGTTTTTTCTCTCATCTGCGCTAGTAACTGAACTTGGGCCAGGGTACGTGAACACATGCTTTCTGCAAGTTGGTCAAGAGCCACCATTAGACATTGATTGCAGTTTAATTGGGCTGTAATGGCCACTGTGGTTTGCCCTACTTCATTACAACCACATGATCTTCACAGCATTTATGGCTGACACCGGTGACCCCTGGGTGCGGATAGAGATTGTAAGCAATGTTTTATGACCCTTTTTCTGTAAAGACAGACCTCCTGCCCCTTCTGTCCACGGACCCCCCTTGGGGTTAGTTGGAATTCCTGAACATTCCTTAGAGGAAAGGTCACCAATGGGCATCCTGATATAAAGAGGTGAATATTTCCTTTGTATAAATCCACAGCACTAGATGTTTCATGTGACATGTCTATAATTGATAATTCATCTTGTTTAAACAGTGTTAGACAGTCTGACATTTGTCAGCTATTGCAAAGTTGGGGCCAAGTGTCACTGCATTCGCTGCAGATCAGTGCTACTATTTTTATGGCACATTTACAGGTTGCTGCCTGGTACTCAATCATAAGCACGTCATCAATGAAACCGGCAGTGTATTGAGCACTTGACTCTGGTATCAAAAGCAGAAGTCCAGTTCCTATATGCGTATGTGAAAGTGCATGTAGAAGTGCACACCCTTCCACTGGTTTGCCATTGGATTATGTATGATAGCTTCATCTGAGGCTGCCAGAATGTCCTGTGTTTGTTGGGGCAGGTACTATGGCAACGGCCTAATGGGAGCTCTGCCAGTGTGGCGTGATGGTTTTGGTATCACTGAGGTCTTTTGCTCTGTCGCAAGAGTTTCCAGTTGTGGATTTCCTCTATTCTACATGGAAAGAGGAAGAAAATGAAGGACACATATTTGTCAGCAAATGCAACTGTGAGCTAAATACCTCTTTCCCTCTACTATGGTGACCTCTTTATACTCCTTCAGCCAATGTTTAACAGGAGCGGAATGCCCATGATGAGTGGTATAACAGCTGGATTCATGACATGTCTCCAAGCTTAGTCTTCTTAAGCCTATAACCAAGCCTTATGTGGTCGGTTTTTAGTGCTGAGGTTTTTGGTTTTTACTAGTAACTGTCTTAACTATCACCTGCCTCAAACCTTTAAACAGTTGGGTAGTTAGACTGTGTGCAGCTGTGTGGATATGGTCCAATGATGTGCCAAGCGTGGTCTACAGTTTTACAGCCACACCCATGGGGATAATCAGTATGGTTTGTGCTACATGTGCACACATACACATACAAGCACGCTATTATTAAGCTTGATTATTTTCATACACATTTCCACAAAACTCCATTCAGTGACTGCTTATCATCAAGGACAGTAAAACAACCATTACTCTCTTTGGTGAGGATAAAAGTCTCTCCTCTAGTAATTCTTACTCTCAGCCAGGAATCTTTAATGGTATACAGTTAATAATGAACACAAACAGAGCTCAGTTAAAAGTAGGTTCAGGAAGTGGTTGAAAGTTAGTTTCAGGTTTCCTGCTGAGGTTAAGATACTCTTGTATCTGTGGCACATGCAAGTTCTCAGTTGCCTTGTAAAAATGGGCAGATTTACACAAATACAGTCCATTCTACTGTAGCCTATATATTGGTATTACTGTAGAGAGTTTCCATTGAGTTCAGAAGTTCAGGTACTTAGTGTAATACAAATTGTGCTGATTTCAATAGTTGGTCAGATTTGGAGTGATATGGGTGTGACCAACTGAAAGAGATTTAAGGCCAAAAGTCCTAGGTGCATTCTGGGCATCAATCCAAGTTACATTCCATTCATATCTGCAGCCCAAGGTTACTCTCTAAAGTCTAAACCAAGGAAACTTTCATTGAATATAAATAAAGTATGTATTGTAAATGTATTTCAAATATCCAATCTAGCCAAAGCAGACTGTCTCATACACCTACAAACATGATAGGATATCCATTGCCCATTGTTCTGGTTATCTGTTACTGTGCATTGGCCTACAGTCATGTTTTTTTCCCATTCAATGGGCAGTTATATAGCAATCAATTTAATGGAAACCTGGGTCTTCTATTTATCTATTTCTATTTCATTATGTGAAAGTCTGAAGTTTGTCCTCATGTGGTTCCTTTTGGGACTTGCAGCATGTCTTCCACAGCTGTGTGCGTGTGAAGCAGGAAAAAAAAGAGAGAGAGAGAAAGAAGCAATTTGATTTATATTTGCCCCCCCTTGCCTTTTGTACAGTGTTTGACCAGCTGTAGAAGACAAGGAGCCATGGTGGATCATTGCTGTGTGTTCACAGTCATGGTTTGAGATGTTTGCCGAGTTCAGACACTGTACACGATCAAGCTATACTCATAAGCCTTTCATTAAAAAATAACTATTTAGACGTCTTATGAATTTAACTCTTCCACATGCAATCCAATGTGTTGATGTAAATGAATACAAAATGGTGCTTCAGTGTAACTGCCAGCAGAGGCGCAGGTTCCAATTCATAGAAATGTTAACCATTTATACCCTCCTAAATACTTAGTTGACCGGGATCCCACAGGGCTCTATACTTGGTCCACTCCTTTTTTCCCTCTACACCGAATCTCTTTACAGAAAATAACTGATCTACAAGCTCACATATCACATTGTGACATGTTTTGAGCTTGTAGATCTGATCAGCTAATTTTATCAAATAATCGCCCCAAATAGAGACGCTATAGGGTTCCTGTGGTTAACACAATCTGTACATTGTGTGGATTCCTGAACTTGTTTCATGAAGTTTACACTCAGAGATTTGCTCTCCATTTATTTCTGGGAATAGATCAGAGGTCAGAGGGACTTTTATTTACTTTCTATATTTGTCCATGGTTTAGTCAGGACTCCCATTTCATAACTGTATTCACTTGCCTTTGCAAATGCCCAAACCTATTCAGTCAAACATAATCAACCACATATCAACCTCCCTATCAGCACTGAACAGTATATGTTTAATGTCAAGATAATATAGAATAATAGTGATAGGTGCAATGCATGACTTATGCCTAATTTATGCTACATTGCACGACAAAGTATAAATCAGGCTTTAGTGTTCACCCTTGTTCGCATTCTTCCAGTCATGCAACCATTTCCACAGACTGACATCCATCAGTGACAGGATGATGTATACCCAGCAAGGCCAACTCAGAGAGAGAGGCTTCCTTCAGGCAGAGCAAAGCTTCTGACTGCCCTGTCTGTCACACTCCATGACTGACTACATCTGTGCATTACCTGACAAGATCCCTATAATTACAGTGTTTGCAGTGCCAGTGACAGTGACAGTGCACCCACATCAGACAACTGCTGGGCCTGGAGGAACCTAAGATCCGTAAAAAGTCATGGCACTGGCTGCTCACAAACAACCCAGGCCTGGGGCTTTTGAGAGGCGATGATGACTCAGGGAAACGCTTCACACACACACACACATACAGTACATAGGCTACATCCCCTCGCTTTCCCCAGTTAGTTTTGCCACCACTCAATGTAATGACGATAAATCCAACATTATTCTGCAAGAGTGCCGACAGGGACAGCTATCATAGGCATTCAGCAATGCACCCCCTGTGGCTCTCTAAGTAGTAGATCTAATAATACGATGTTATGATTGATTCACTAACTGATGTACTGTATATCTGTCCACTACATGCTTATGATTGTGGTTGACACGGTAGATGTAGCTACACTAGACCGGGAACACCACAACAGCAGTGCATTAAAATGGTACAGAAAGGAGGCACAAATAATCTCACAAATAGTAGCCTACTGGATCCATGTCCTCCTCTCAACCGCAGCACAGCTGTCTTAACAGCACCCCCTCCCATTTCACTGCAGGGGGCCAGGGGGGGTGGAGCCAGCTTTGTGATTCTATAAACTAGTTGTCCTGTCGGGCTTTGCTCCACTGGCACTGCTGTACCACCTCTGCTCTCAGTGCCATTGAACAAAATAATCAGCTTTTGTTGTCGTGCCTCATTATTCAAGATGGGGACGAGAGTGCAGAATAACAGCACCTTCATCACATGCTCTCTTTACAATAGAACGTCTGATGTCAGAGCCATATCTTTTCCTTCCAGTTTTTATTTTGTGAGGTGGGATTTGATCAGTTTCACAGTGTCGTGCAAAGGGTGGGGGTGTGGAGGGGATGCAGCAATAGTGGAAATTCAGAGGAGTCACATCTGAAAGCCTATTTAAGGACTGTCCTATGACGAAGCAAAAATCAGACATAACACCTTTTTAATCACCCCAGTTTGAGTTCTATTCTTGAGCCACGCCCTAATAGTTAGTGTGAAAATGAGTCTTCTTTTCTGGAACACTGTCCCCTGGTATCATGATGATGACACAAAGACTCCTCTGTGACACTTGGCTTTGATTCAGCAGGGTGGAACACACCACACAGCCTTTGGGACGACGGGCTCTCTCCTCCACTCATCTGGTTCGGGTGGTGCTGCACTGCATCCTCATGTCATTATGTTTTAGACAAGAAGAAACTGTGAACAACACTTTGAATACGGAATTCATGCAGAATGTTGTTGCCATGCTTTATGGGTTGGTAGAAGGGTGCTGCAAACCTGGGTTTCAAGGCCTGCATGCGGATGAAAATGTGCATGAATGTGTCATATTTAAGCAGTGGCACAAACACAAAATAAAGTTTGCGGATCATCATCAATAACGAGTTGCTATTCAAACAGTGTGCCTAACAGACAAAAAAAAAAAAGCATTTTCAGCTACTTGGATTGAACAGTATTGTTGCTCCTACTGCAGACTTACCACTCAGGTAAGCAAGTTGTTTTCTGCTAACAGCACCATCTGTTGGTAGAAAATGGCCCCATTATGTCTTGGCACACAAAGCATGTTCTCCACGTTCAGTTATGAATATTTATACTATTTATACTATAATATTTAGTCAAAAATGTAATATGTAGATAGTAAGGGATTACAGAGATACAGCGCTGCACTGTGGCTGTCCTCATTTGTGTTAGACATCCTGTATTCCCCTGTAGAACTAGCCTAATTAGCCTAACATAAGAAGACTGTAAGTACACCATTTCAATTAGGTTTTAGCATTTATTTATAGAGGATAAAACACAGGAGAGCACAGCAATTAGGTTTGTAATTTTTCTTTTTCAAGACCAGGGCCATGGGTGGGAGAGATGAATTGTTGATGTTGTACTGGAGCTACTGTCCAGTGTCTGTCAGTGTCCACTACTCCCAACCCTGACCCCCACCCCTCTGGGGGACAGGGACTCAATACCAGTGCTGTGTCAGATTAATTAGGCTAAGCATATCCTGGCCAGAGCCAAAAGGAGAATTGAATAGGAAACGCTACTAGTTTGATTCCAGCAGTCCAGTTGCACTAGGCAGGAGAGAGCTGCAAGGGCCAGTGGGAGTAATTTTCTCAAATGATCTGTTGCAGTTATTTATAGCTTTTACAACAAATGGCAATTAATCTCACAGTAATTACATCCCTGTACATTCCTCCCTCCTCCCTTTTCCTGTTGTGATGGGGCTTCCAGGTCATATCATGAACCAGGGGATTTCAGATACTAATGTATACATAATTGACTGTATATAAACACATGCACATAAACAGATCCACATCTCTCTCTCTCTCTTCTTCTCACCAACGCATACTGTACAAGCCTTGAAGGTGCACTGATGTAATTGTTAGGATTGTAAGGAACATGTTTGTTCATGCAAGTGTGGTATCAAGATGGTTTTGCACAACAGCATAAATATTTGGTATCAGGCTATCAGCTATGATGTTGTAGAGGCCTTTCTGCGATTAATGTTACACCTAATACACATTAATAGCTAAAGCATTGTATATATATTCAATGGCCAGAAATGGCTTCTGAATTACTCATTCTGTGTCCATCTTTAAGTGATGAACCCAATGAGTTAAAGCAATTATATTTCTGATCACCAAATGCCCAAATTGAATGGAATGGAATAATGGGATGGGAAATGGAATACTAATGTCTGTGGCACTATCCCTTCACAGCTGGTCCTGGTTTATTATAAGCAGGTTTCAACCGAGCAGGTTAGCTCAGCCCCATTCTACCACACTAGCCTGTGAAAACCCATTCGTTATTAGACAATCAATCAAATTAGATTGCAGTTGCACTATACACTGATTTATTTTGTGCTTAATGGGACCCGAAGTCTTAACCCTTCAACTTCCTACCACTGTTTTGCATGAATATTTTCATCTGGACTCCCCATTTACGCAAGTGCATTGGAGGCTGCCCTACTGTGTAAACAGAGAGCAGCATAAAAGGCTGTGAGGGGGCCCCTGCATGCCTGTGGGAGTATGGGGCGTGCTCCATGGTTTATGCTTGAAAAAGGGCCATAATCTTCCAACTAATCTGGGGCTTGGAGTGGAATTCCCCTCGCATGGAGTGCAAAACCATTCAGGAGAGCTGGCATGCGCTAAATTAGTTATAGTAAAAACTATTAATTAAAACAATTACAGTATATGGAGCAGGGATTTTGGCCAAAATGTAACTTGGTGTGTTCTTAAAGATTAAGCTATTCTTGGTGTAGTAATCAGTGCCCTCCTATTTAATATTGGAATTGCATAAACTTAATTAGCCAGGCCTTTATAGGCACATTAAGTACACCATGTTTTAAAAGACCTATTACATTATCATAAAACAGATAGCTTTAACAATGATTTTCAAGCTTTTCTTTTTTTTGGAGTTTGTACAACTGCTGCCCTCTAGTGCTCCAGAAGGAAATGGTCTTTATATCTAAAAAAGGATGAGGAGCAGATAGTGGGTGCTAATCCTAGAGGCCAGAAACAGGAGATGATATGCCATCATCCATTCCAATCTACTTGGTAATTGTGTAACAGCCTAAATCAGCAATGTGTTGCATGTCTATTTATGCACTATTACTGTAGAATAAAGCCTAATTTATACTTTCTTGCATGACAGTGTCGCTCGCCAAAAATAACGACACAACAAAACACTGTCGCGAGATGAAGTATAAATTAAGCTTCAGGACAGTACACATGACAAGAGCATAGTTAGTTTAATGTTCATTGTTCCATGCAGTTCATTGGTGTGTAAGCACTCGTCTTTCACACATGCTGAACAAACAACTCACTGTGCTTTGCATGCGTGAGAAAATGGCATGCCCTCATAAGACTAATGTGAAAGCCAAGCTCCAACTGCATTCCCCCAGGACGCCAGTGTTCAGTCTCCCCAAGACACCAGTGTTCACAGTCTCTCCCAGGCAGGACACCAGTGTTTACGGTCTCTCTTGTTTGTGTCCTTTCTTGCTTACAGCTCTAATAAGTCTGTTGAAGTGTTCTAATAAAAGGTAATAGAGATAAACATTGACAGCATTTATACACATATATACATACATATCGTCGCTGTCAGGCATACATTCCTTAAATCTCCTTATTTGAACTGTTTTTTCGTAAATGAATGCCCTACTTGATCATACTACAGTGTCACACAAAAGTATCACAAGTAGCAGATGCGAAGTGACGTGTTTGGAGCTTGTAGATCTGCTACTTTTGCTGTTTTTGAATTGGAATCCTGAAAAGTAACAGTTTTGGACATGAGGTTTCCACCTGACAGAGACGATATACATAAAAGGATATGACCATGTGCAGAACATGCAACACTTATACCTTAACCAAATGTAGAACACATGAACATTTTAAATATAAAAAATACATTTATTAGGATCTAGGGCCACAATAATCGTTACATTTGATATTTCGTAATACAAAATCACATACATATCACATATATATATATATACATACATACACATATACAGTATATATACACATATATAGTATAGTGTAATAAATATTCTCATGGCTATCCTTATAAACCTGCCCTGTCATTTTCACATCTACTTGGCCTTTTGAGAGCACCCGTTTTTAGGTTGCTTGACTCAATATTTAGATATTTTATATTAATTAAATAAAATGTACCCCCCATTCTTATAAACCCATTTAACTTAAAATTCCACATTGGACAACACACATCACCGCTTCTCATGACTGACATTGTCCTTATAATGAATGTTGTTTCGATTAGTTATTTCATCATGTTAATACTTAATGCTGCTTTGTTGCTTTCCTTTACAAATGTAGGAAGTAGACCAAGGCCAGACTGGGATCAATTTGCTTTGCAGGTTGCTGATCCAGTATTATTCTAGAGCAGACGTTACGTGCATGCACACGTAAGTGTGTACACATTTTACACGATACAGTGGGTGGCCTCTAGACCGGATCAGACCAGTTAAATCGGGATAGAAACCTGTGGAAAGCCTGGTGGCTGGCTGGTTAGACCTTTGACATTTTAGTGTTGAACTCTTATAAGTGTACCTGCAGAAAATAACATTGATTTTGTTTATAATCATGGAATTATCGATTTGAGCAGGAATACATAGAATAGCTGGCTAATTTGCAGGCTGGTTGTCAGGATCAGGCTGAGATCACTATCTGAAAAAGTAGGACCAATGACAAAATGAAAAGACTGACACATTCATTAGGAAAATATCATGGCATGAGAAGCAGGGAAGTGTGTTTACTTTGCAATGTGTCTAACGTGGAGTTGAATGGGCTTATATAGGATGGGTGAGTTTGATAGAAATTCAAATATCTAAATATTTAATCAAGCAAGTTGTCTGGGTAAACGTGAAAATGACCCCGGAAATGTTTTTGTGAAATTCCCCTTTATAGTCTTACGCTGAATTCCCACCAGCAGCGTCTCATCCTTGTTTACAATACTAAATGTGTCTGAGGTTATAAGTGACAGCCTGTCACTGTGTGTCAAGGTGTGTGTCTGCTACCAAGGTGAAAGAACAGACTGCATGGAAGTAGCACATTTAGCCGTCTCTGTGTGACTCCTGATCCTATGGGACAAGCATTCTCAGAACGTTCCAGCGTCATGAGACTGCTGGTGTGAATTCAGCATTACGATTCTCTCCATCACCCTTGTTCTAACAATTTGTAACACACAAACTCAAACTTTGCGCTGGAAGTGAAGAATTCGAATGTCAGCACTGTTAAAATCAGGGTCTTGCTTGTCCAAAGGAACCTCCTCACATGTGAAGTCCTGTTGAAGCAACTGAAAGCATAACAAAGAAGTACAGTTGGTCATTGAGAGAAAGAGCACTGATGTTCCACAATGCATGACAGTTCAGCTTCTTACAATTTGTTTACCATTAGTTATTAACTGAAGTGCAGTGCTCACCTCAAAGAAACGTCTTTCCACTTTCGGGTTAACGCCTACAGTGCGTTGCTCATAGCAGCAAATGATGCAAGTCTCTGATCCAGCCAGGTGCTTCAATGTTTCAACCAGTGGTACAACAGACTATAGGGAAATACGTGATTAGCCATTAGAGATTATTGTAATTGCTTGTATTCATTCAGCCTGATACCCAATCAGTACAACGCTACATCGGGCTAAGATGATGTGTAAACGTGGAAAGGCCATTTTAAACACATTCAAATAATACAATACCTGTTCATAGTAGATGCAGTCTGCCATTAGGACATAATGTGGATGTGTAAGGAATTCAGACACCTCTTCACCCCTTTAAAATATACAAATTAAGAGTTAAGTTAACCACTTAAACCCTATATACTTAGTTGGCCGGAGTCCCCCAGGGGTCTATACTAGGCCCCATCCTTTTTTTCTTATTCTACACTAAATATCTTCACTGAAAATAGTGGTTCAATTTACAACTATAAGTAAACACTTCTTTGATCCCAGTGGGGAAAGTTCGTCCTCTGCATTTAACCCAAGGTCAGCCACAATAAGTCAGCTCTAGCTCTAAGGCCACCTTGGTCAAGAACAGTCCAAGAGGTGCACGCTCCTCCACAAACAGGTCTTCGTCAGTACACCTGACGAAGGCCGCAGAGGCCAAAACGTTGTGTTTACTGCTTAATAAATAAATATTTCTGGGAGCATTAAGACGGTGTGCAGACCTTCTCCTTTTCTACACCTTGGTCAAGGACTTGGCAGGAGTGTTTCCTCAAAGCTACAATGAATGCATGTTTGATGACCATTGTTCTCTATCCCATTAGAGAAACGCAATTGCAACGATGTCCGAACTACCATAAAGATGCCAGCGCATCAAGCAGGGATCGACATTATGAATGGCTTGCAACCCTTGTCGAATTACGAACAGATTAGGAGCTAAAAATGTTCGAAGATTTGCTGCTCCATTCACTTCAATGTTAAAATTCAAACGGACAAACAATTCACTTTGTTTTTTGGTTTAAAACTACTGGTTTTGAGCTATATTGAAACATCAAACAACACATGTCAACAAGGTCAAAATGACCTCGTTGACATTTGTGAAACCACACCTGAATCTCATCTGTGATTAGAAACCATCTGGGGATCAATCATACTGGAGGAAAAAAATCTGTGGCTACGCGAACAGGTACCAAAATCATGGCAAAACCCTGGCAGAGGCTACAGACTGTTCTGAAAAAACTCTGGCAGGCAGAGAGTTAAACACTGGCCAGAAATGTCTTTTAGTGTTGTAAATTTTGTATTCACACATTTCTGGTGATGGGCTTGAAGTGCAATATATTGATAATTAACCATAACTAATATAACAGGAAAAAGTATTAATTGAGTTACAAACCATTTCAGTACCTTGGCAGTTATGGACCCACTGCTGATAAGTGCTTTGTTTTCTTGGATATTCACTTTCAGGAGGGCCTGCAACTCCTCCAGGTCTGTTACAGTAACTTGAGCTCTGAGTGGTAAGAATTTAGAATTCAGGCTTTAGCAGGTGCTCTTTATCCAGAGCGACTTATAGTAAGCAAGGTAAACACATACATAAAATGCATTGCATACAGACAGTAGTGCCTCAGTAATATAGGATCAAAAGTAAACCAAGAACATAGAATCAGTCTAAACTCTAAACAGTATAATATATCTTAAAGTAATCTCTGTGCATTACCACTATAGAAATATAGATGCAAGGTCAACAAATGAACCTGGCATCTGTCTAAATAACATGCTATCTTAATTACATTTTAACCTGCATAAGACTGCATGGTTGTCAAACATATATGGTAAACGTTTGACAACAATTAAATAAATAAAAAAATTGGCATGACATGCACTGTCAATGGGTCTTTTGAAATGCACATTTCAAAACACCCACACTGCAGAATAACTTGCTGGCAAGTTGCTGTATTATTAGAAAACTCACCATCGTGCTTAGAGCTAATGTTTGCATACATACAGGACAGTGCTAGCTGTAGTTTACAACCCTCGTAGACGTATTTACGATTCTGACGTCTTCAATCTACGAGAGTTGTAGGGTGCACGTCCCATGCAGGGGAGCACTTTCTGCACTTTACCCCGCGACACTCCAAACATGTTCAAATTGAAAATAAAAGGTGCTTACCGCAAAGCCCCAAATGTTAACGACCTTCGCGGGGTAGTAGTGATCCCCGTCGAGGTATATCTTTCAATAAAGAAGTCTTTTAATCCAGCTTGTGTCGGAATCTTCACTGTTCTTCTTTTGTTTTAAATGAGTTTGAACTGCGCATGAGCGATTTGGCGGTCGGGAGGTGTATTGCGAACTGCTTCTTCTTTTGTTTAAAATGAGTTTGAACTGCGCATTAGCGATTTGGCGGTCGGGAGGTGTATTGATACATTGTGTTTTCAATGCGCAATACACCTCCCGACCGCCAAATCGCTAATGCGCAGTTCAAACTCATTTAAAACAAAAGAAGAACAGTGAAGATTCCGACACAAGCTGGATTAAAAGACTTCTTTATTGAAAGATATACCTCGACGGGGATCACTACTACCCCGCGAAGGTCGTTAACATTTGGGGCTTTGCGGTAAGCACCTTTTATTTTCAATTTGAACATGTTTGGAGTGTCGCGGGGTAAAGTGCAGAAAGTGCTCCCCTGCATGGGACGTGCACCCTACAACTCTCGTAGATTGAAGACGTCAGAATCGTAAATACGTCTACGAGGGTTGTAAACTACAGCTAGGACAGTGCCATCAGAAACTGACTGCAGAGATTCTCACCCCAGTGCTGCTGCCATCAGACCAACAACTCCTGTTCCAGCTCCCAACTCAACAACGTCTTTGTCAGCCCATGTGTTTACGCCTGAGGCAGGATCATAAAATGGTTTCGTTTCCAAGTATTTTGCAAGCACGATCGCTGCATCCCAGACCACAAAGCCGACGTCTCCTTTGTAGCACTGATTCACTTTAAAAATACATCCGTCGTTTTTCTCAATTTCTCTTACAAAGCATAGAGGTATAATATAACTAGAGGGAGGATTGCCCCGCCCCCAGCTATCATTTCAATGAATGTGCTCACTGGCGTTTTGAAGCACCCGGAAGCCTGCCGGAAGTAGAATTATTGAGACGGTTTTGGGTTGGCGTAAAGTTATGAGCATGCGCACTAGTGTCATTTTTGCGTTCTACGGCAGCCCGTGTGTCAAGGATTGAACGCGAGATATTTATGAAATTCACTGGAGATGCCTATGTATATGTAAATGCATATGTATTTATGTATAATATGTTTACATATTTATATCTCTATATATAAATATATATCAGTATGTTTTGCTCGCGCATGTATTTCTCCCCGCCTGCAGTTCCAGCTTTGGCCACTGGGGTGGCAGCTTCAAGATTTCTCAGCGGCTCTGGGGGCTTGTTACAAAGTAGTCGCTGCCTTCCTCTGTGTCCGCCGCCATATTGATTGTTGTCTCATGAGGAGCTTCTTCTTCTTCTTCTTTCGCGTTTATCGGCGGTTGGCAAACCGACAAAGGTGCATTACCGACACCAACTGGATTGGAGTGTGGACCCATTGTGTTGGCGTCACATTGTTATTGTTCCCCACAACCACATAATGCGAATCAATTAGTTTATTATCGCTAGTCGCAATACGAGTTGGAATAAAAGATGTAAATACCAAACGATTATTATACAAAAAGAAACGAAACGATTATACCAATTCAAACCAATTTTAAACTAGGGGAATTATTTTGGAGGTGCACGGCACCGGTGGTTCCGGTTGGTAGTTCCGGCCACCTGATGACGTAACGTAAAGTTACCTCTTTTCCGGTTTTCCCTCCGATTAGGTTTTATATGATGTTTTATATGACATTTTTGCATAGGCCTACATATGAGATAAAAAAAAAAACGTTTCCCTGCTGCTATTGGCCTGTTAAACACCTGTGTATTAGCTTATTTATTGTTTTTGTGTTTATTCTTGATGATAATTGTTACTGCTGCTGCTTAAAGACAATAAAGTTACCTGGTGTTGACCTTGACATCTAGCACCACTACATCTCTGAGCAGGAGCCAGGAGGAGTCAGAGCCTCGTGCAAAGACAGCTCTGACTGAGAGAGCAGGGGCAATGTCAATAGTTCACACAGGCTGACGTTTTGTTTTTGTATATCACCCAATGCTGTTTATTTGCTAGAGCTGCTTCCAGAACATAATTTCATTCATTTAATAACTACAATTTCAATGGCACTGGCCTACGACGATTAAGGAAATGTAGATAATCACGCGGCTAGGCCTTTGCTAGCATCAGCAAGCAACAAGCGACGTTGTTCTGGAACTTCTGGTTTACGCGGGAAGACTTTATCTGTTTGGCAGAACCTTTGTACTGTATTTTATTGACCCGGTTGGGTTCGGTTCGCTCGTTTGAAGATTTATAAAATGTTCCCTACTCGAAGTAGTACAGAGGAGGTGACTACAGGCGGTGACTCATCGTTAGAGTCTTATGACTCTTTCCAAAGCTTTGTGTCGCCTGTACAAACGGCACCGGTTAACACCACTGCACCACAATCCTCCACTTCATCTCTTCATAGTTCAGAGGATGGTCCCACTGCCATTACCAGCTCCAACCATGTCACGCCAAGAGGCTCTAACCAAATGGCTTCAGGTAGGCCTACAGTGCTACACGAATTCAATTACTATTTGTTTAGCTTGATGGACCTCACAATTACACTGGGGTAAAACACATGTATTGCTCAAGTATCTATTTGTCTATCTACCTGCCTGCCTGCTGTCCATCCATCCGTGGTGTGTGTGTGTGTGTGTGTGTGTGTGTGTGTGTGTGTGTGTGTGTGTGTGTCTGTCTCTCTTCATGTATGTATCTAAAAAATAAAAATAAAAATAGAGTGAAATGTACAGACTATAGGCTATTAGGACAACATGATCTATGATCTATCCATGTGAGAAAACTGATTTTAATTGTGAACATTGCCAACATTAGTCTATCGGTTTTAAAATCACAGAAAATATCTAGTCTCATATCACACAAATGTGATATTATTGACATATTGCCCGGCTCCACATTCTATCCCACAGACTGATGGGGTGATCTGCCTTGGACCTCTGACTCTGCTCTATACTTGATGATGTCTATGCGCGCTCTCTCTCTCTCTCTCTCTCTCTCTCTCTCTCTCTCTCTCTCTCTCTCTCTCTCTCTCTCTCTCTGACATAGGTCAATTCAACCATAGGTTCAGACCGGACTGCTGGACCACCACTTCGACAGTCCCTCCAACTACTACTGGTAGCTCCTCCTTCCGCAGCCATGGAGGAACCCCAAGATACAGGAAGACGCCCGGTTCTGCAGGCACACACTTTCCACGAACACCACTGACCGAACGTATTGGTGATATAAGCATTGACACATTTTGTGTTAACTGTGAAGAACGGCATGTGCATCATTTGTGATTCTTCCTTTTTTTATTCCTGCAGCAACAACAGGCTCTTCAACACCCGCTGGTGCCTCAGTGATAGTAGCAGTTGTCGAAGGGCGCGGATTAGCCAGAGGAGAAATCGGCATGGCCAGTATCAACTTGAAATGTCCGGAGCTTGTACTTTCTCAGTTTGCAGACACGGGCACTTATGTGAAGGTAATGTGCATCCCTAAATGACAGTCTTTTAATCATACATAACATTGTTGTTTACACTCTCAAAAGAGATGGTGGCAGAGAGTGCAGGGTATCTCAGTTCCTAGTCATCTTATACCGGTAAGTTAATCATCTTATACAATGGCAGGCTATCACCAAGCTTCATATCCTGGTGCCATTGGAAATACTGATGCCAGACACAGCCAGTGAGAAGGGGAAAGGGACCAAGCTGTTCAACCTCATCACAGAGAACTTCCAGGTACAAATACAACCGAGTGTAAAAAAAAATCTCCAAAACAAAGAAGCCTTCTACCTGTTGGACTGATCTTGTAACATTTTCTTATGATAGGGTGTAGCTTTTACTGCTATCCAAAGGAAATATTTCAATGAAAGGAATGGACTGGAGTATATTCAGCAGCTGTGTGCACCAGAATTTGCCACCGTGGCCATGGAAGTGCAAACTAAGTATGTGTGATTATCTTAAGAGAGACTGTAGTAATAGTCTCACAATCGCTTAAGTCATGGATAATTGAAATGAAATGTTTAATGGACCATACCAGTGTCAATACATTTGTCTTTCACATATCACACAGATTCATATTATACCATGTAAACATAGACAATTGCACTTATTTTTAGATTTCACATTTGTTTACATATTCTCTGAATATATATACCTCAATTATTCAGTCAATGTTGGCTAACATCATCTTTGCATAGTATAAGTATTTGAATTTAATTTATAAATCAATTTGGCTCCAGGTACTATTTTCAACGACACTTTTCAAATTAATCCATACTTATACCATACTGTTATTAATGGGATCCATTGCCTCCAATATATCAAACTGTATGCTTTTGAAAGTGGTTGGATGTAATGTAAATTATACTGTGAGTAATAGTGGTCTGGCATGTTTAGCCTTATTGACTGATATGATCCTTTCAGTAGGTGTATTGAAAATGTACATCCAAAATGTCATGATCTGATTGTTTTATTTAGGTACTACTGTCTGGCAGCTGCAGCTGCTCTGTTAAAATACTTAGAGTTCATCCAGAACTCTGTCTATGCTCCCAAGTCTCTCAAAGTGAGCTTTAAAGGGAGTGAACAGACTGCCATGATCGACTCAGCATCTGCCACTAATTTGGAGCTGGTGGTCAATAACAGGGACCACAGGTAAGTGGGCAAGCAAGGTGAAGACATTATTGGAAAGCTATGTTTATGTATTGCAGTAGCATAAAAATAGACAGTATTGTGTGTCTGTTTGTATATGTGCAGGAGTGAGCATACACTTTTAGGGGTGCTTAATTATACCAAAACTCCCGGTGGTGGTCGAAGGTTACGCTCCAATATTCTAGAGCCCCTGCTCGATGTGGATACCATTAATATCCGCTTGGACAGCATACAAGAGTTGCTGCAACACGAGGAGCTTTTCTTTGGTCTGAAGAATGGTAAAGTACTGCTAGAATGGATTAGTTGTGTTGCATTGTACATTCTACTAATTGGCAGTTGGACACAACATATGAATCTGTATGTTTTCTTCCCATCATTATCCAGCCATAGGTCATTTCCTTGATATAGACCAACTGCTTTCTGTCCTTGTCCAGATACCTAAGCAGGAAACGGTATGTACAGTACAGAGACTTGCAAAATGAATACGATCCTTATTAAGGGAGCTTGTTAGAATAAGAATAAGTTAACAGTTTAGATAACCAAAAATAAATCTTCTTACATTCAGGTGCTAAAATGTATTTTTTCTGTTACAACATCATTTCTATTCTTAAATAGTAAAGTCTAGTTTTCCTTATTTTCTTTATATCTCTATTCTTTTCCACTTTCTTAAAAACTGCAAACGATGGGAGCTTATACAACAGAAGAATTGAAGAATTTCACCGACTTTTCTTACATCTGTAAACCTGTCAAGTGATATAAGTTGAAGTCTGAGCTTTGGATGAATGAGATACTTTTAGCTCACCTGTCCAGGTAAAGTAATTAGACTTTTCATGTACAGGTTCAAGTTGCTGAAGCAAAGATTACACACATCATTCAGCTGAAGCACACACTGGATTTGGTGCCACCATTGAGGGTATATGTCTTATACCAATATTGTTTATATTTTATTATAACAACCATGAACAGAATAAAGTAGACTTTCTCCTTCCCAAAAATATAAGACAACACAACAAAGCATTAAGCTTCATGCTTGAGGTTTACACTTACTTTAGCGAGTCTTTTTAAACATTATGCTCTTTGAACAGACGGTGCTGAAAAACTGCAACACTGCTCTGCTTAAGGCGTACAACACCTCATTGGAAGACAACAGGTACTGTAGGTCCAAGTTAGTCCTCCTTTGAGAAGTTAATTGTGTACTGCAGTGAGATCATTAGAGGCTTATAAAAACGTAACCTGCTGGATCTGTACATCCATCATCAGATTTGATGTGATCTTAGAGCAGATCAAGACGGTGATTAATGACGACACCAGCTACATGAAGGGTAGCCTCAACATGCGCACACAGAAGTGTTACGCTGTGCGCCCCAACATCAATGAATTCCTTGACATTGCCCGGCGAGCTTACACTGAAATAGTGGATGACATTGCAGGTATTTGTGCTGGATAGTGCATATTTATCCTTCATTTACAAGGTTTGTGTAATACTAGATAACACCACAACCTACACAAATTATCATCAGTGGTGTGATCCACAGGGCTTGTAAACCAGATGGCAGAGAGGTATTGCTTACCGATGCGTACCAGCTTCAGCACTGCTCGAGGTTTCTTCATTCAGGTGAAGCTTGAGGGAGGAACCCTACCTGGTGGGAAACTCCCAACCGAGTTCATCAAGGTATGGAAAAAAACAAACTGATGAAGACATTAATCCTAGGAGCAGTTGATTAAAATAAAGTGCATTAACCTTACAGTATTTCAAATCTTATACTGTAATAAAACCTTCAGTGTTTCCCAGTTTAACTTTTTTATGATCCAGAAAAGAATTACAGAATGTACCTACTTTCTTTTGTATTTTATTTATTTATTTGTGTTTGTTTGTTATTTACGGTACTGGTCCTTTAGGTTACCAAGCACAAGAACAACTACAGTTTCACAACGGCAGACCTGATGAAAATGAACGACCGCTGTGACGAGGCCCTGAGGGAGATCTTTCACATGTCTTATGTGTGAGTAGTTATGATGCTAATGGCTCACAGACATACACAACAACATAATTGCATGTTGCTGCATTACAATGAATGCACTAGCAACATGAATGGAATGTGTTCTTCCACTCAATAACAGCAATTACAGTGTTTGGATTGATTTGATTTTCTTTCCAGCAGAGGGTGCTATTTATAAGGTATTGGGCTATTTTGTCTTATTTTGACCATCTCTAGACCCTAACTTGTCTCTCTATAGGGTGATATGTCAACTACTTACTACTGTCCATGAGCACATCCACTGCCTCTATAAGCTCTCTGATGCTGTATCCATGCTGGACATGTTGCAGTCCCTTGCTAATTCATGCACCATCTCAGACTATGGTAAGTCTAGAATTTATGCATTGTGTTTTATTTTTGGTTCCCAAGTCAGTCTTGCATTCATTTTAGTGTGGAAATGGCCAACCTGTTGTCTGAGGGAGTGATGTATGAATATAAATGAACAGCTAACCCTGTCATCCACTGCACATGTCATCCAGAGGCTGATATCCTTGCTGGCTGCGGTGCTTTTCATGTAGGTTGTGGTTAACACCAGTGCTCTCAGCCACATGGATGGTGAACACTGGCCCTCAGCTGTCTGAAAGCATCTCTCCATAGACATGTGCTGATCGCCCCCTCCACCTCAGCCAGCTTGTACTCAGATCACCCTTGTTACATAAGTGTGCACAGTATCTAACAAGACAAATCTCCCTGTCAACGGACCTACAGTAATTGACTGTTTCCTCTGCATACACCGCTTCCTGGAATCATTATTTTATTTTATTTTATTTAGATTTTTTCTCTTACTGTAATAAAGTAATTATAACTGTTGCAATACCATCTATAAGTAGTTAGTTAACTGTGGAATAGATGTGATAGCAGTGAGCATTAAACTACAGTTTATTTACATTCTTACATTATACATAATATATGCCATCTAAGTGATAAACTGTTATCAATCTTTTTTACAGTCTTATATATATCTTTTATATGTTATATAACATTTTTCATGGAAACATTTTCCTCCTGCAGTTCGTCCGGAGTTCACAGACACACTGGCCATCAAGCAGGGCCGTCACCCCATTCTGGAGCACATCGCTGGCCAACAGCCTGTGTCCAACAACAGCTATATCTCTGAGGGCAGCAACTTTGTCATTATCACTGGACCCAATATGAGTGGCAAGTCCACCTACCTCAAACAGGTGGCACTGTGCCAGATCATGGCTCAGATAGGTATGTTGAAAAAGCATTCCAGCCTCACATGGATTTAACCACTTAAGCCCTATTTTAGAAATAGCGAAAATAACTGATCCACAAGCTCACAATGCATCGCAGCGCGAGCTTGTAGAATAGGGGTGCCAGGTTGAAAGTGGTTAAAATACCCTAGTGGGTCACAGTAACATGATTTCATTTTCAGAGTCAATCACCGCATAAACTGTGATCTTCTGTATATTTTCCTCAGGCTCTTACGTGCCAGCAGAGTATGCCTCATTCCGTGTAGCCGATCAGATTTTCACCAGAATTGGGGTAGATGATGATTTTGAGACCAACTCTTCTACCTTCATGGTGGAAATGAAGGAGGTGTGTTTTGTTTCACACATGGGCTACTTATCACTAACTTATTTTATTATGTTTAAATAATTCACAAACATTTATATTTTTTGCATATTTGTATCCCAAAGGTCTCCTATATAATCCACAATGTGAGTGACAGGTCTCTAATCATCATAGATGAGTTGGGGCGTGGCACAAGCGCAGAGGAGGGTATCGGAATCTGCCATGCGGTTTGCGAGTTCCTCCTCGGCCTCAGGGTACAGTACTTGCGCAATGCATACTGTATGCCATACTCTCCTGTTCATCAAAAGATGATTTATGACATTCTATCTACTACACCTCTTTGGTCAACATTTGGATATAAGCAAACTATTTGAGTATGTGGTGTGTTATGGGCTACAGGGTATTCTATGGATGTAAGGAAGTCTTTAACGTGTGTGCTGTTTTCCTACCTTTCTCAGGCTTTCACATTGTTCGCCACGCACTACCTGGAGCTCTGCCAACTTGAGACACTTTATCCCAACGTTGAGAACCAGCACATGGAAGTTCAGCACACACGCTCCAGTGACACTGGCACTGAGAGTGTGGTCTATACATACTTGCTGAGTCGAGGATGCTCGGAGGAAAGAAATTATGGTATAAAGTGATGCAGACAGGCAGTTACTTACTACTACACTGTGGCAGTCAGTCACTGAAAGCAATTTGCCTCATTTGTTTCCCTTTTTAGGCTTGAAAGCAGCAGAGATGACTGCACTCCCTGCAAGCATTGTCGAAGAGGCAAAGGCAATTGCTTCTAAAGTCAGCCAGCAGCTATTGGTATGCATTTCCTAATGTGTCTATACTTTTTACATATTTTTTATCACGTTTACAGTTTGGGAATTTTGCTGATCCTCTTATGCAGAGTGTCTTACAGTGTGGTTTTAACAGCTTAACCATTTTAACCCCAGCGTCCCTATCCTAGGACGAACATTTGGCAATCTACAACACACTGTAAGCTTGTTTCAGGGGGAGATATTTAATGTATAGCAGGGGTCTTGAACGCCAAGGACCCCTTAGCTGAGAGAGAGATGAAGCAGGGACCCCCCACTACATATTGGATTAATGTTAAATGTGTGTTTTCAGACATTTAACCACTTAAAACCCTCAATACTTTGTAAACTTGACTTTTGGCTGTGTACTGTATGTGGTCTGCTCCTTTTCCCCTGTACACTAGCCTCTTTGCAGAAAATAGCATTAGCATAGCAATCTACAAGCTCAAAACGTGTCTGCAACGTGTTGTGAGCTTGTAGATCTAATCTTCCCCCCAGAATAGGGATGCTAGGGTTCAAGTGGTTAATGAAAAAATAAAGTCCCAATCACACAAAGATTTGGCAGCCCCCCAGCAGTATCTCTGAGGATCCCCTAGGGGTCCCGGACCCCCTGTTGAAGACCCCTGATGTAGAGTGAAAGCAGAAGGGGGCCTAGAATAGAACCATGGTGGACTCCAGTCAACTAGTATATATATATATATATATAGACAAAGTATATATATATATATATGGTTTAAGTGGTTAAACGCCTTGATCACTAACATTACAAGTAACCAATGAGCTACAGTGCTCTGACAGTTAGATGTAACACATATACCTGTGTCCCTGCCTAGAATGCCTAGACAGTGATATTTGTTGCCTGATATCTGAGAAGCACTTGAAAAGAGATTTATTTTATTTTATATATGATTTTTATCCTGTGTGCTCCAGGCAAAGCATCACAGTGATCCAGAAACCCAAAGGCAGAGGGCTGTGTACCACCTGGCCACTCGCCTCCTGCAGGCTGCCAGGAACTCCAGACTAGATCCTGACAGTCTGCGCATCTATCTGAAGGGCCTGAAGAAGCACTATGAGGCCGAAGTGCAGGCTATAGGACACCCTGAATCCATGCAGACGGAGACTGACCCAGGGAGGGACTGACTGACCCAGGGTGGGGAGGGGCAATCGAATAGCAATTAAAACACAGAAACTATAACTTTGTTCTTAAATATTTGATGTATCTTATTTTTATTGATACATTTTTCCAACACCAACATTAACCACACATAAATCAATACCCACCTCAACACACACGCACACGCACGCACACACACACACACACACACACACACACACACACACACACACACACACACACACACACCAGGGGAGAACGATAGAAATGTAAAATAGATAAATGAACAAACCAAAAACATTAACTATTTAATGCAGATATTTGTGGGTTGCTTATTTAACAATAAACGTGTTATTTTGTGACTATAATTTGTTTTTAAAGCATGATGTATTGATGTACTTTATTTAGTAAGACATGAGAACATCAGTACATGGAAGTACACATTTTATCATTCGAATGTGTGTAATAATGTCTTACCTACCTATACTATAGTAGGTGTACTGTACAGACAGACACCACTCCCATGTTAGCTTTGAAGTTCGTTTGATTTGTCAGCGTTGGATCAGCAGACAGGGTGGAGTTTTGTTCTCTGTCTGAAACAAAGACTGTTACAAATCGGTGTGTTCCGAGACACAAAACATGCGCTCCCCCAGCAGCTCGGTTGTGACCCGCCCCTCGCCAAGCTACAGCAGCAGTGTTGCCAGGTTTTGTGAGGGGAAATAAGCAACCAGGTCTATGAAGACAAGCCCAAAAGAAGCGACTAGGCTACACGCTTGAAAATAGCCGATCTACAAGATTGTAGATTGGAGCTTGTAGATTGTTATTTTTTTTAATTTTCAAAACAAATCTTGAAAATGTGAAACATTTTTTGAATCAAATATTTTTGAAACATTTTAACAACAAACATTGTATGGGGTCCCTGGCATTAAATATTTTCAGATGGGAGTCTGCCGGTCTGCAGATAATTATTATTAATTATTCATTTAGTCGGGGGGGGGGGTTTAACTGAGTAGATAATTTCCTGTGTTTTGGTGAATTTTGTGAGTTTGAAACTTTTGTCAGGCTGGCTTTACTAGCATTGGAAAATGATGGGTACAATTTCATCCATTAAAACGCTAAAAGTAGGCCTACAGAAATTGATTTGATGACTGAAGCAATGTAAGGCCCATCTTTAATAATAACAATTCATTACGTAAAAGTTAATATCTCTGTATGATGGCATGCACTGACCACACCTCCATGGTAGATGTCATTTCCTCCCTGTGTTCTGGTGAATTTTGGTAGTTTGATACCAAATCCATATCTCCTGACAATCCAGGAGACATGTTGGCAGACCTAGAACATGCAAATGTTTGAGAACCATGGATAAAACAACAACAGGAAACAAGCCCAAAATAAGTAACTACACTTTAAAAACAAGCCCCCCAAAAAACGCGACTACAGATAAGCAACTTTACAGAATAACAACCGCTTATAACAAGCGGACATGGCAACACAAAGTGTAGATAGACTGACAGAAGGCTTAGCTTAGGGTAGGAGCTGCTGGCCTGGAGGGTCCGCTGTCTTCAACCACCGCGGAGGAGCAACGCCATTTCAACATTTTTAACGTTAAGCTAGAGAACCGCACGTTACACACTCCAGGTAGGCCCTTATCAGCAGCATTTGCCTGATGTATGTTGTATTTTTGTCTTCTTAAATTGGTCCGCTCGTTTGGTCTCTGCGTGGCTAAGCAGTTCATCCAGGCCTGGGAACGGCCTTTAAGAACATGACGGAAAACCGGGACGCAGGAACGGGTCAGAGATTTCAGGAGACAAGGAGGCTGGGTCAGCTAGGAGGAGGCCCGCCGTGGACTTGTCGGTCCCCACCACGCCTCTGGACATTCATTGATAATCTGAATATAATTGGCACTTTTTCTTTATTAATTGACGATAATTGACGTACTTTTAACAGTCCTTTTTAACTACTCCGTATTCCCCGTATTTGTATTAGCCAGCAACTTGCTAGTGCCAAGCTAACGTTAGTTAGCTCATTCATCGAGGTTAGACTCCTGACTTGACAGCAGCTGAGCCTTGCAGGACCCACGGACACGGGGGTCCCACCCCCACGCTGTCTCTCTGTAAACGGTACCGGCCATGCCGTTCTGCGGGGGTTGGGTCGCTAAAATTGGCCGGGGTTCTTTCTCGTCATAACCGTGGCTCGAGTCATTCCGGCCGGCTGAGCCAGAGCCTTGCCGTCGACATGTGTGTGTGAGTGTGGGTGCCCCTCCTTGCCTTTTCAAGGTTCATGTTCAAGCTAACGTGTGACTGACTAGACGGTGAGATTAGAGGCTCGCTCAGTGTGTCTTTCTTTCTTACTCGCGCTATGTAGCCGTTTTACCTCCAGGCTCCACCATCAGTTTAGCTATCATTTAGGTGGCTCGAATAACTTGATATAATTTGTGCAAGACCGACTTATGGGCATGACGGCTGGCTGGAACATTCAGTACTCACTCATCCTCACATTGAGCAGGACCACCAGCCTGTCTATATCATAAACATGTATGCTTTAAACTAATGTCTTACTGTGAACACAATTACAGTCAGCCAACCAGGTTATAGCCAATGGATGTGGTGCAGGTGCTGTTATAAAGTACCTCTCCCCTAACAGCTAAGTTCGTATTTTAAGTGAACAATGACTCAATTAAAGTGTAGTAAACTTTTCTTTTGGCCCTTTAAATTCATGGAACATTTGACCCAATTTTTAAGAAATACTACTTATTAAATCAACATTTATCTGTTTATGAGTTACTCTTTTGACTTGTGTCTGGGTGTAACTTGTTTGAAAAACTAGTACACACCTCTCTATATATTGTGTGTGAGTGTACATAATATTTATGTTAGTTTTACTCAAGCAGTGACCTTGAAATTCCTGTCCATTTCCATGTGACATCCTTAGTATGTGTTTCAAAGGGCTGTTTATTTTGAATCACTTGTGCTGAATCAAATCTAGTTATCAACTTTTTACCACCACAGCATAACTGTACAAATGAATTGGACCATTACTAGCAATATCGTTTCTAGTTTATCCTTAAACTGGAGACACTGTCAAATCAGGTTAATTACACAGCATTACTCCATGCTTTCATATTACATGGGTATGACTCAACAGGGTGGTAGCTGGACATCTTATCAGCCTATGACTCGAGGTGCATTGTGGGATGAGAAACATGGCCACAACAGCTATTAGCTGTTTGGCATAACCTAGATTTTGAAAGATTTGTGACACATTAACATTGTCCCCAATATTCTTCATTCATTGGAAAACTAGTGATTTCCTTGTAATATCAGCTAGAGGCAGGTTATGTGGAAGAGTAGGTCTGCTATGCTTAAACACTACTTAAAAATTCTCTTGGCCTGCAGCAATAGATAATAATGTTGCTTCATTAATGGCGTTGCCAATTGCAATCCTAAGTACTGAGTCCTACATGTTTTTTCCATATCCTATCTGACGGTTATCAGGGGTTCCCTTGGTGTCTGTTGCCTCCAAAGCAGTCTGACCCGCCAAGTGGCTGGATTCCGGGGAGCCAATGGCCCGAGAGGGCTTTGTCCTCCCGGCTCATTTCCATGCTCAGACATGGCTCTGGCTACACAGAAGAAACTTTTGCACTTTCTAGTCTGAGCTGAGGCATAGTGTTAAAAGAACGCAACAACAGGAATTGCACTTCTTGATCCCATGCATGCCCAATCTTCAGATGCCCAGCTGCTGTGAAGTCACAGCCTCTCGTAAAAACTGCATAAGAAAATTTGAGGGAATTTCTAACTGCTATCCAGTTCTGTAAAATGGTAGAAAAGGGGTTTGAAGTTGTGCTGCTTTCTCCTTGTTTTCCTAAACACATGTATGCGGTACATTCGTTTTGTCAATGCGAATTAATCTGATAAAGTAGCCTAGCTGATTTATGTTCAGGTTTTGTAAACTAATCATCCCACTCTCTCCAGCCTGTTCCACCTCATGTCAGTATGTACTTTGAAATGTTGTTCCTCTACTGCCATGACCAAGACGAAGCACTTTCTAATGAGGACAGAAATTGGGTTACTTCTGAATGCAAATAAATCAGCAGTACAAGACTTTGCTTTCCCTTCAGAATATTATATTCATCAAGCTAGTTTCTTACATTTGACTCACACTCACACAATGTCCCTCTCTGTCTAACAACGCATTCTCCGCCCACAATGGAAGCATGTATTTGTTAAGAGTTAGCCCTCATGGCACCCTGTAGCCTCCTGAATGCTGAGGAATGCACACTCTTTGACACATAATGCCTTACAGCCGCGAGCCGTCGCTGTTAAGTTCCAGTCAGGATAGGGATTGAATGTGCAAGGCAAAAATTCTCCGTCAAAATATTTTGACTTTGTGAAAGCTGAGTATAAAAGTTGCAGTAATAAGTAAGTTATTTGATATGCTGCTAGCAGGTGAAGTGTGCCTTTTACCCATGTTTTTCAGGATGGGGAAAGAAGAGAAGTGTATTACACACGGCAACGTTATTCTAGGCCCCACTCGATGCTGTGTGTCACACAAGAAGTAATGAGAAGTGTCAGTAGGTCCAAAGAAGCACTGCAGCGGAAAGTTATTCTTAAATGTATTATCATGGGTAATCTGCTTAATCCAAATTGGCCTACCTAAGAGGCCCAGTATAGGAGATCTACACGAAGCTGACGCCCGTGCTTTATTACAGACACCAATCTGAGTAGAGAGCAGGAGGGTATTGACTTCGGGGCAGCCACTGTCAACGTCATTTCACATCGATGACAAACATGGTGGTCCTACTAAAGCCATCTTAAAATGCAGTTGAGTTAGGGTTTTAGGGGGTTTTAAAGCTTCCTATATGGATGGATGATTCTTAATTGAGCAATGGTAAAATCTTTGATAATGGTCAACAATGTATGAAGTCGACATTCTTACCTTTGTACAGTATAAGTGACGTGTGTGAATACTTGATACTGTGAGTGAGCTAAGCATTCCTTGTCACTGCACATGCACAAGCATTTCGTCTGTTACTTTGCCAAGAAATGATTCACAAGGGGCAACTTGTGTTGAAACTTGTTCATTGTAGCTTCTGTAGGTGGTCTTGTCTGTTGACCGTGATGACATTTTTTGTTTGCCTCCATAAGCCCCCTATCTGTAATTGATTATTACATATATCCTCAAGGGACTAAAGACTGGCTGCTAGCATAGCGTCTTCAGTCTGCTAGGGCACTAAACTGACTAAAAAAAGTAAATATCAGGGTTCTTCAACTGATGGTCTTTTTTATAGTTGAGGGATTTCAGGTTTAAGGCTTAAGAGAAACTATTGAGTGTGCCTACTCCGTGCCTCCCTCAGGGGCACGCAGACAAGGACCAAACTGCGGACCCTTAGTGGGTGACATTTACACATGGATGTATTTTTGCCCCTCGCAAAGCCTTCCTATTTGAGTTTAGAATGTCATCCTTGTAAGCAAGGGTCGGAGGAGGTTAGTGACCACTGACAGTCACTTGGACTGGGGCTTTCCCTTTGCCTGGTTGTCCATTTCCTGTTGTGCCCCTAATTGTCTCCACCAGGAGAGTTTGTTTTCACTTTCTGAAACTGGGACTAACATTGGTCAAGCGGCAAGCCTCACGTGACACGTGACAATACGGTGAAATAGTGTGATCTGATTGGCTAGTGACGTATAGCGGCCTATAAATACATGTGTCACTTTGAAAGAGTCTGTGCCTCTTTCAAAGTGAGGTAAGACAGGAATAATCACGAAATGGCTGAGAAATGGCGGATACTGTAACAATCGGATAGGACACTTACACAGACAGGACGGATAGGACACTTACATAGACAGGACGGATAGGACACTTATACAGATAGGACGGATAGGACACTTATACAGACAGGACGGATAGGACACTTATACAGACAGGACGGATAGGACACTTATACAGACGGATAGGACACTTGTGTCATGTTACTATGACACAGTAACATGTTCTATTTTTTGTAAGAATTAGAACATAAGAATTAGAACATTCCCAACATTCCCAACACAAGTCTGCTGGCGGAGACTTGTGCTCCGAGGAGCACTTTTTCTAGTTCATTCTGTTTTAACTTAGCAAAGGCAGTGGCATTTTCTGGCCAAGCCTTGCATTTTCAATGCCGTCATAATCAATCTGCCCTGGGGGAAGTGGCATCTCTGTAGGAAGGCATTAGACTTTGAGGCAGTGTGTTTCTGTCTAATAGGATAATAATATCACTAGGAGAGGACAGGAAGAGATCTTGATGTTCTAATCCCCCCCCCCCCCCCTCTTTCTTCTCATACCCGCACCAATTCACATGCCACACTGACCGTGATTATTCACCTGTCAATTAACATGTTTAGAAGGTTATGATAGCATGTAGCACCTACGTTGGAGGAGAGTGTGTGTGTGTGTGAGAGCAACAAGCTGGTGTTTAGGTGACACACAGAAGTGAAATGCCCTCAGGTTAACAAGACAAGACGGGAGTTGCTGGTCTTGGCTCTAATTCCCCTTTCTGCTTAGCCTCGTTCCCAGCCTCACTTATCTGCGAAGAGAAGAGCCTAGTCACGACCCTAACCATAGTATCTATAGGGCAGGACTTCCGTTGTACGCGTTTCCCTCGGAAACTATATTTTTCGACCAATCATAACGCTTGTTTCATTCACGGAGAATGTAAACAGATTTGTAAAGTCAACGTCATTTCCTTGAGCGGT
This sequence comes from Gymnoscopelus microlampas, assembly GCF_963454915.1. Classification (NCBI taxonomy): domain Eukaryota; kingdom Metazoa; phylum Chordata; class Actinopteri; order Myctophiformes; family Myctophidae; genus Gymnoscopelus; species Gymnoscopelus microlampas. Next base: position 31,235,629 of record NC_139957.1, read on the forward strand.
ACTTCCGCCAAATCTCAGTATTTCCGTTAAGACACTCAATCGCCTAGGTCTTGCCCAGCATGCTTTCTGCTGCACTTGGCTGTCCTGAAATTAGTTCATCAATTAAGCCCTATTGAAAACATTTCCAAAGGTTTCTGATCCACAAGCTTGAAACTCACAATGTGTCGGGATGTGGCATGTTGTGAGCTTGTAGATCTGCTATTTTTATTTGTTTTTGAAAGGCTTTGTCACACCAGACGTGATTTGATTAATACTGTCTGGTTTATTTTTTACTGAAATTCATTTTTTTGAGTAAAACTCTCAAAGTGTCAAATTGTCAAATGTTTTATCTTGTAAATTGGATGGGGCATTCTTTATGACTGACCTGAACACTATCTGTGTTTTCTCTATGCAGAATGGCGGTGGATATCTACGACTCTCAGTACCTGCTTATCCTGGCTCCTTCCCTGGTCATCGCCCTCATGTTCCTCTTCTTCTGGCTGTTCATGAAGGAGACGTCATATGATGAGGTGCTGGCGCGGCAGAAACGTGACCTCAAGTTGCCACCTTCCAAACCGGACACCCGCAAGAAGAATGAGAAGAAGAAGAGCAAGAAGAAAGAGAGCGCCAGTGCGGGCGGTGGCGGGGGAGGAGAATCGGAAGAGGATCTACGGGAATTTGACATCACCGACGCCATCAGTGGCTCAACTCCAGACCTGGAGGAGGAGCCGGCACCTGTGGCTCCCCCGACTCCTACCCCTGTGCCTGTGATGGCGCCACCGGAGGCTCCGGTTGGTCTGAGGGAGAGGAAGAAGAGGGAGAAGAAGGCGGCAAAAGCTGCTGCTGCGGCTGCAGCCTCAGCTCTTTCTCATCATCATCCTCCTGCCGCTGAAGAACCAGAGATGAACGGTGCCAAGGTGACCGGCCGCAAGGCAGAGTCACCTGTGACTCTGAGCAAAGAAGCCAGTCTACCCACTCACCAGCCTGAGGTCCAGGTCCAGACCCAGATTCTGGCCCAGACGCCTCCTCAAACCTCTGGGAAGAAGAAGGAGAAGAAACGACAGAAGGCAGAGGCTGGTAAGTAGAGAAGAGCATTGAACAGTGGTGTGGGTGGATTTGTCAAGCGCACATTTATCTCTGGAAATGTTGAACCTACCGCTTTTATATAAATCTCATAAAAGTGATCTTTGTGTTGAAACATCAACCTGATCTGTCCCTATCCAGTGGATGACCAGCAGCCAGATGGTAAAGTGGAACAGATTCCTGCCCCAGCTCCAGTCAAGAAGGAGGCTCCGGTGGTGGCAGAGACCAAAGCTCAGGATGGCGCCGCCCCTCCGACTAACAGCGGCAAGAAGAAGAACTCTGCCAAGAAGCAGAAGACAGAACACGGTAAGAATGCTGGGAAGATCCGGCAGCAGGACATCTTGTCAAACTGCAGATTGTCCCAGTTGACTGTTTGGGCTAAGTATTAAAAACTGTTTGTCCATTCAGTAGCCTTGGTAGAGGAGTCCCATGTTCTGGCTGATTCTGCGGCTCCTGCTAACCATCAAGTGGTTCACAATGACGACCTGCCATCCAAGGGTAGCGGAAAGAAACAGAAGAACGAGACTGACAAAGGTAGCAGCAGAAGAAGTGTTAATATTTACCGTTTACTTGTGATTCCTACTTCCTGTGTGATGTCCATTCACACTATACCACGTTTCATTTCCTTCTCATGTCATACGACAGAAAACGCTGAGGTGAAGCTGAAGGAGCTGCTGTCCGGTCTGGCTGGTCTGGCTCTGTCAGAAGCAGAGGCGGTCAGTGTGATGACCCTCCTCAAAGAGAAGAGCCCCAGTGCCCTGGATGCCTGGCACAAGGCAAGTAGCGCAGGGGTTCAGGGCACAGCATCAGCGACCATGCCATTTCTAAATGTAGGTTTCTGTCTTTTGTTAATTTTCTGTGCCTCCAACAGTCTGCGACCAAGGCTGACCCATCAGCTCAGGAGAGGGAACGCCTCCTTACCACCCTGCAGGAGGAGGCCTCTATCGCCAAGGACAAAGTCAAGCAGCTCAGCCAGGTAGAGATACCCCCATGCATCGCCTGTCCAAAGAGATAACATACCTCCTTTCCATTTAACCCATTGAGACCTGAAGCCGACTCTACGTGTCTCCTAAATCTCAACAGTTTTCTCAAAAACGTTTGTTTCTATATCAGTGGTACTCAATCTTTTTCATGTCAAGGACCCCCAAAATTATATGTATTTGGCCGCGGACCCCCATCAAAATATTTTGTTCCAGGGACCCCCCAGAAGCAAAGATTTGAGTTAAAAATGTTCGCTTTAAAAATATATATATTCAAAGATTTGCACACATTTTCCCGATTTTTCAAAAATAGCAGATCTACAAGCTCGTAGCGCGGCACTCGGTGCCGCGCTATGAGCTTGTATATCTGCTATTTTTGAATAGCCCAAAGTGTAAAATAATGCTTTTTAGCTCAAATCTAAAAATGACACAGTTCCAGGTCTTAACGGGTTAATATGCTTAATCTCCACCTTGCTGACTGATTTCTTGGTCTCTGATGACGTGTGTGTGTGTGTGTGTGTGTGTGTGTCGTTTCTCTGTGCCAGGAGCTTCAGGTGGAGAAGCAGAAGACTGGTCGAGCAGAGTCCATGATTAGAGACCAGCGTGGAGCCATGGAGAAGGAGCTTGGCAGTATGCAGGCAAAAACCCAGGGCAGCTTCCAGGAACTCCAGACCATGCAGATTAAAGTGAGGGTTACTCCGAAGCTCCCTAATATAGCCATGCCTCTCTCAAGGCTGTACATTTCATTATTCATGAGTATTTCTGATATTCTTTTGTGGAATTTATAAAGATGTATTTAAAAAATCTCTTTAAAAAGTTTACCTTCCATGAAATATTATTTTTGTTAAGATATCATTCTGAACTAAATACATGTAAAATAATTTAAGCAGAAAACATTGTCCCCATGTCTTTGATTTCTTTGGTTCCATTGGTTCTTTTTTTTCTGCTTTCATATGTAGTTCCAGCAGGTGAGGGAACAGTTGGAGAGTCAGATCAGCCGTCTGCAGCAGGAGAATGGCATCCTGAGAGATGCTGTCAGCTCTGCCACCAACCAGATGGAGAGCAAGTTAGTACCACTCAGACCACAGCTTGTAGTTAACACCATCTGGGCCGTCAGCATGTTCCTAGTCCATTCCACAAACTGAAAGCGCTCACAGTTAACAGTCACACACTGTATTTTAGAATTCCAGCCTAAAACATTCTTTCAGGGCTGGCTGTCATTCACATTTTATTTTATTTTAACTAGAAGTGAAACAAATTCCTAAATATTTAGAGTGTTTGTGTGTGTAACATTGGAGATATTGTCAGAATTCTGCATTTGATCTCCTATTTAATGTATTTTAAAATCAGCACTAATACAAAACAATCTGTTTCCATTGTACTCAATTCAGCAGTAATATCAGTAATATCCAGCATATAATACAAATACAAAACATTGCAATAAAGCTCAGTAGAACGTATGGCCACCATCATCATCACCCATTCAATGGTAGTTGATGAGAACAAAAATGTTTTTAAATTCTGATCCAAATACATTCAACATTTGAAATCCCCTGCACAGCTTGTGTGGGAGTAAAAATAAAAAGTATAACAAGGATATTGCCATGGTTATATTTAATAAAAGGTCGTTATTTAGCTCTGAACGTAACACTGAAGTGTGACTGAAGTTGAGGGGTGTGTGCGTGTGTGTGTTTTGCAGGAACTCAGCAGAGCTCAACAAGCTACGTTCGGAGTATGCTGGCCTGATGAAAGAGCTGGCGGAGAACAACAGCAAGCTGCAACAGGAGGAACACCAGAGGAAGTCACTGGAGGTCGGCTATAAGCAGAACGTGTCCCAGCTGGAGGTACGCTAACTTAAATGCACACTAGCATCTTCTGTGTGTGTTTATTTAACTAAGCAACTCCGTACACTGGATAGGCAATGATGCGAGGTGAACAGTGCCTGAGCAGCCTAGGTGGGGTTAAAGATGGCTAGCGGTCTCCGTAGGGAGGTGGACTGGGTCAGTGGAAGTCTTTGGGAGGAGGCTGTGTGTGTGGACTCGCTGTAGAATAGAACATGGAAGTGGAGGTCCAAGGATTGTATTGGTCCAGGAAGCGGGGATGTTTGAGGCTTTGTGCTGGGCGTAAACACCACTTCCCTGCAGCCGACCCAAGGTTCAGCCTTTCCTGTCTTTATCCCGACCATAAGCACAGTTGGAAATGTACCTCGTTGTCTTGCCACAACAGCAACTCGACTGCCGGGCGAAGAAACAAACAGAATTTTGAGGGAATTGGTATTTGTGAGTGCACATTCATTGACACATATGTGAAACGTGTTTGGCATGTTGGACTAAACCCATATTTGGCACAGTCATTGTTTTTTCTAACAAAGAGGAACGGGGTGTGGCATAAAGGGAGTAACGCGTAACAACATACTTGGTTCTAAGCAGATTGGTTGGTTGATTAAAATTGCCGCAAAGTTGGAGGAAATACTTTTTTTTTTGTGTGGCCATTTCCCACATTTCAGAAGTTCCATTTCTGTTAATAAATTGTATGAGATTATATGAGGAAAGTTTTCAACAAATAAAACTTTTGTTTTTTGGGCAAGGCTCAACTGCAGGATGCTAAGCGGCGTTGGGAAGAGCTCCAGAATTACCTCCACAATGTCAACGCAGAGAGAGAAAAGCTTCAAGCCGCAAAACAAGGTACAGCAATAAAACATTGTGCAGATATCTGACTATACCTCTCAAAATATTAATGAGTGGGTGCAGTTTATATTCATTGCGTGCATATGTCAGAGCTCCAGGGCCAGCTGTTGTCGGTGGAGACCGAGATGAACAACAAGAACAAGGAGATTCAGACGCTCCACAGCAGCCTGACGGACACCATCGTCTCCAAGGAGCAGGTGGAGCAGAAAGTGATGCATCTGCTGGAAGTTTCCCAGCACAGCTTACCTGATGACTCACTGCAGAGCCAAGTGCAGGTAACGCATGCATGACAGCATCACACTACAGACCAAAGAGAACATGGGTTTAGTGACCGACGCAGCTGAGCATAACTTAATAAAATAAGCACCACTAGATCGGATCAAATCCAGGATATAATGAAATAAAAAAACTGTTAACTAGGGGTGTGCCGATATATCGTATCGCGATACGTTTTCGTGACGATATGTATCGTTTTGGCGTTTTAAAAAAAGGATAATAATAATACAAAAACAGAAGTATTTGTTTGCATTTGCTTTTTTTTGTATCGTATCGATATCGTGAGCCCAATATCATGTATCGTATCGTGAAATTAGTATATCAGCACACCCATAATGTTAACTGATGATTACATTTTGTTTGACAGGAACTGTTGAATGAAAACAAAGCCCTTAAGCTGCAGACCGAGAGCATGCAAGTCCAGAATGAGAGCCTGCAGGCCCAGATGTCTTCACAGGTACAGTACATGGACTGACCTCACTCACCACTGATTCACATGCACCACACAAATTCCATCTGGTCTAGTTTATTGTTATGTAGGCTAATGAACTGTCTCCTCATCCAGGCAACCCAGGTCTCCCACTTTGAAGAGCTGCAGAAACTGTAAGAGAGATGCTCTACTTATTTTTTTATTTCTTTTCTTAACCACTTTCTACCTGGTGTGGACATTTTAGGCATGGCATTATTGGTGTCAAAATGAGCTAAAACGGCTGATCTACAAGCTCACTAGGCATTGATTGCACTGCCACACGTTGTGAGCTTGCAGCTATTTTCACTAAAAGTGTTTTTCTCTCACTAGTGTTTCTCACTACACTGTATATTAGCAGCAAAACAATAGCATAACTTGCTGGAATGGCAGTGGGACGGTTGTTTTCACATGCCCTCCTTGGCAGTAAAAGTATTGGTAATGCCTGGTAAGCAACCGTTTTCATTTGTTTAATTTGTAGTGGCATAGTACTTTATACTCGAGAGGTGACTGACTGTAAGCATGCAAGGCTTCTATCTGCATGTTACAAGCTAATGTAATCTTAATTTAACATTTTCTAATTAAATTATTAAAACAAATTCTCAATCATTCATTATCATGGGGACACAGGGTTTAACTGGTGGAGTTGGCAGTTATGCTTCTAGCCTAAAATCTCATGTCCAATGTGACATCTTGAAATGTCAGCTTAATTGCTTGTTAATCACTCTTTTTTTAAACAGCCACTTATTAAATAATATTAAAGACAGCTGTGCGCTGCTGCCCTTCTGTGTGCCTCTCTCTTGTCTCGCCCACCCTCTCCCTTTTAACAGAGATAATTTAACATTGCCTACATCGTATAGGTTGGACATGCCATCTCCATGCAACATATGTAGTTCCACCTTTCTCAGTTATGTCAACATTGCTCTGAAACATTTTGGACGCTCTATCTTGTTGAAAGCAATGTTTGCTCGACCACAACAACCGACTAAAATGCTCTCTCAATATACGCTCTTTATCCTTATGCAACGTCATGACGCTATCCGGTAAAATGATGTCATGCGTTTTCACTATAGGGAAAATGTAAATCCGCCAATACATGCCGGAAATATTACTAGGAACGTTTTTGAACACCAAAACTGCCGCCGTACAAGATCAATGCACATTTTCACATGACATGGATTTCAGATGTTCTACTATACTGCAAGCATTTTGGCTTTGTGAAAACGCACCAATAGTGATCCTATCTATGAGCTATATTGTTGTTGACTCTTGCTAATGTGATGTGCTGATTGTGTCCAGGCTGGCTGAGAAAGAGCTGCAGAGGAAGAGTCTGGAGGACTCGCTGAACTCAGAGCGGAGTAGCCTGGCCAACAGAGAAACAAACATGCAGGTAGAGCCACTGCCTTGTACCAACACTGCTCTGGTTGGTTAGTTTGCAGGAATGTGTTGGACCGTCGCAGGCCTCTCGGTGCCAATAGACGTACTGAAAGGAGGACGTTTGCAACAAACTGATAGTTGTTATTGAGAAATGACACTGTCAAATGGCATACAAATGTTTTTGGATTTGAAAAGGGCTGTGATGACAGAATGCCTTTGCAGAGGCTTTGTTGAGACCACCATAAATGCCATTGTGTCTGAATGCAGGCATTGACTATCTGGTTTGTCTCTCCTCCACAGGCGATGCATAATGAGAACATGTCGCTGAAGGCAGAGCTGCAGAGTCTGCAGGCTCAGATTTCTGAACAGGTCAGTTGTGGAACGCGATTGTTCTTAGGGTTGCACGATATTGAAATTTTGGCCGATATCCGATTACTAATTAATTGCGTGGTCAAATCAACAGACACTGATATTGCAGTACAAGTTTCCAGTAGGGTTTATCTTACACCTGTTGTACAGTAACTGTGATTCAGGGTACAGATGCAGACTTCTAAACGTATTAGGGTTAGGATTATTTGCAGCTTTTATCATCACAAAAGGCCCTTTCAGGTTCACATTCAAAAATAAAATATAGGCTAAAACCACAATATTATTTTGATATCTGTTCGATAGCATTTTTTAAGCGGATATTGCTGATATGATCAATTAATCATGCATCCCTAGTTGTTTTATTATTTTCCTTTACAGAGAAAAAACAACAACTCTGTGTGTGCAGGCTTGTTATTTGATGCACCCTCTATGTTTCTGTCTGATTTTGACTTTCTCTGTGCAGGCTGCCTCCCAGCTTGCTTTGGAACAGATTCAGAAGAGGTGCGTGTCAACACATACATTCATAAAAATACATTCCTGATCGTACTACATTTTGGGGGTTGTTAGGACCACCCCTTTATTAACCACTTTCAACCTGGGATCCCTATTTTGGGCATACTGTATCTGTAAAGGAGGGGAATATATATATATACACATATATAACGCTACAAGCTCATGATGCGTTCAGAGCTTGTAGATCGTCTATTTTTGGTTATTTTACTTTTACTTTAGCATAACTTGGTACCATTACAGTATATAAACCCAGTATGACTTGTATAGCACAGTCAGTTAAGGCCTTATGTGCCATAAGGCACGAAGTGAATAGGTAACGGGTAACGCAGTCAGTTTCCCACACTGAGATGACGTTCTCACAGTACTGTATTCCTCTTTAACGTATTCAAATAAATACTTGTGAGAGTAAGATTGCCCCCGCCTACCTTTGTCTTCTGCCCACAGTGTCCAGGAGAGAGAAGAGAACATTAAAACAGTGGAGGATCTGTTGAAGACTGGGCTGATAGAAGTTGCCAACAAGGAGGAGGAGCTCAAGGTGTGTGGGTGCAGTTTGCAAGATTTTCAAGCTAACATGTCGCATCAAACCTGTTCTTTTCGGCAAGCAACACTGTTGTACCACAGAGTATAAATTAAGTTTAATAAGGAAGAAACAGGATTCTAACGCAGCATCAGAAAGTAGCAGGCTCAGGAAACGACTCGTGCTCGCCCACTTTCACGCCCTACTTCACTGACCTCAGCTTGTCTTTAAGTGACTCTGCATTTTGTTGACTTGCTTTGTAATCATTGTTCCTAATGGCCACTAAAGAAAAGCCAAATTGCTAATTGCTTTCTCTGTCGTAGGTGGTCAGGGAAGAGAGTGAGGTACTGAAACAACAGGTGGAGTCTTTAAAACGACAGACTGCAGAACAGGTGAGTTGGGTTAAAACCAATATCCTTCATAATCCATAACCATTTATTTCATTATGTATCCTATATATTAAAATTGGCATATATAGGCATGTCACTATAACTCGGACATAACCATAAACAGACCCGCTAGTTTATTTAATTTGTTTGTTTAACTTCTGTTCTCTTTGCGATGTATTGCAGATGTCTTCAGAGTCAATAGTGGATGAGTTACAGAGCAAGTAAGTTGACATGTTTGGTATAGAGGTGTTCATTCTGTTTCTTGACGTCCTCGAATGTGACAATTCTGTGTCAAAGACTCACTATTGTTTTCCAGGATCCATGAGAAGGACGAGCAGTTAAAATCGTTTGAGGAGAGCCTACAGGCTGCACAAGACTCATGCTCGGCCAGAGACCAGAACATTGAGGTGAGGACTTAACTGCTATTACACCTCTTAAACCCACCATTAATTCCTTCGGTTTACCTGTTGTTGTAGAAGCTGTTTGTTTTGGGGTTGGTGTACTGTATGTTGTTCCTCAGATAGTCCTAAGTTGAAAGTATCGCTGTGCCTTTTCATTCCAGGCTCTGGCACAGCAGTTGGCTGCCCTGCAGGCAGAGACGGAGCAGCTGAGACGAGCAGAGATCTCTGAGGAGCAGGCCAGTGCAGACACCGAAGCTCAGCTTCAAGAGCTCCAGGCTCAGTAAGTTGCGAACATGCAGCACCATTGACCACACGACCATAGTGTTCTCCCTCCGTTGAACAGACCATACATAGAGTTCTCCCTGCATAGGACCGACCATACGTACTGTTCTCCCTGCATAGGACCGACCATACGTACTGTTCTCCCTGCATAGGACTGCCATTAAGTACTGTTCTCCCTGCATAGACCGACCATGCGCACTGTTCTCCCTGCTTAAACCCAACCATATGTACTGTTCTGGGAAAAATGTATACATCCAGTCGAGGTGAAGCTGATTTGTGGAATCCAACAGCATCAAAAACAAGCATGTTTCTCTTGAATGTCCTGTCCCCTAAGCCCAAGAGGGCCTGTACCCTGAGCTTTCTAAATGATTACAGATAGAATGGAGTAATGAAATAGCCCCCATACAATCATAAATGATAAATCAATATTTGACAGTCCAATATCGGCATAACATTCTCCCTGCATAGATCCGACCATATGTAGTGTTTTCCTTGCATTGATCTGACCATACCTACGACTATAGACCTGACCATACGGAACACATAATCACGTGAACTCTGACCCTACAGGCTGGCTGCCAAAGACCATGAGGTCCAGGCACTTCAGGTGGAGCTGGAGGCAAAGACGAAAGAGGTGGGCGTGAAGGTGGAGCAGCTCCAGCAACAGGTGAGGGCTGGAGCTTCCAATGCACTGCTTCGCTGAAGAGTGACAAAGAAGACAAAGACATTGTTTGAAATGGATGTGTATATTTACATACTGTATATTTTATTTTCTAACAGCAGTCCCACATAGCAGCACCAAGCCCAGAACTGCTTACAGCGTGAGTGCTGCAGCACAATTACACAACACAACACATTACAACACGTTGTGAATGTTCTCCACTCTATAAATTATTCTGCCAGGTGATCATCCTCTCATCCCCTCGCTCTGCCACTCTTTTCTGTTCTCCCAGGCTGTCAGATAAGGAGAAGCAGGTATCTGATCTACAGACGGAGCTGGCGGAGTTGAGGGACTCGCTGGAACTCCATAGGAAGAAGAACAACGTAGGTTTCCTGCCGTTTCCCTGACGATGTAACCTACAAATCTCCAGTTTAGCCCAGAAAGTCTCCCTTGTGTGTGTGTGTGTGTGTGTGTGTGTGTGTGTGGTCCTCTGAAATGCACCCCTCACTGCGGAGTCGCTCTTTCCCATAACCTCTACATTCCAGTCTACCACTTCTTCCTTTCCTAGTCTCTACTACCCACTATTCTGGGCTGCAAGACAACATTTCAGAACCAAAAACTGATCCAGTTCAAGGTTGTCTTTTTGCCAGATAAATTACACACATCAGCACAGGAAGTATATTTTGATTGCTTCAACCTAAATTTGCACAACCACATACTTGTCCTACTCCTGTCGTGCTGGGCATTGGCCATGACTGTGTGTGTGTGTGTGTGTGTGTGTGTGTGGGGGGGGGGGGTGATAGTGGGCATAAACGAATTGCCCACATTTCATTTGTTTGAAGAGACAGCGCAGGTTTGGCTTGTAAGGCATTTGACTTTATTTTTTATCTAAAACTATTCACAACCTTTGACCTTTACGTAAACATGGAAGTATGTAAGACGGGTGACAGGTAATGTACACATTTGGCATGTATGCATGTTGCTTTTTGTTGTTGTTGTTTTATCCACAAGAGGTGGCAAATCGGCACTCTGGGCTGTCAGTATGCATTTTTCGCAGCGAAGCGTGGATTAGCTAGACTCTAGGCTCTGACATGAGCAGCACTGGGTGAAGAACAGAGAGTTCAGAGAACAGGGTTTATATGTAGTACTTCTTGGTCATCCCTACCGGTTGTGTTTGTTTGGGCTGGGTGGGTCATCGAAATCAATGCTTTTTTCTCCCTGAGGCTGAACTGAAAGTAGATATCTCTCTTGGCTCCGACCAAAACAGGAGCTTCGGGAGAAAAACTGGAGCGCTATGGAGGCTCTGTCAGCCACAGAGGCCATGCTTCAGGGGAAACTCAGCAAGGCCGTTAAGGTTCGATACGCCACTTCCAGTCTGCTTCACTCTCTAGCTCCGAATCTGATGCACCCCCCTCCCCCTCCCCAAATGTTGCCATGATCGACTCAATGAGATTCCTTTTTTGTTTTTTTTGCACCATCATCCATAACGATGCTGCATACTCATTTTACGCATTCTCTCGCCTTCCTTGTGTGCTTTTTGTTTGGCCTCAGATTTAAAATTGGCTGTGCATTGAGCTGTTTTTCCCCTCAAGAACCTTTTAACTTTTATTATTTAACTTGCTCCTCCTGCGTATTCTGCTTACAACAAGCCGACTGTTATAATAAACTGGTATTGTTAATGGATACGTTACACCCAATGCTATGTAACGTCAAATATTTCTACCTTTGCCCTAAAAGCTCAGAGGCTGATGTTTGGAAATGAGTGTGCAGTGCCCTAGAAATGTATTCACTAGATGTCATTATATTTAAGATTCATGGTATTCATTATGCTGCTCCGTGTCCCTCGCTCTTATGCCACTCATCTCCAGCATGTGTTCATTCTGCTTTGTGATGTACATTGGACATTCTGTCGGTTTCACCACCTAATTAGTCAGCTAATTAACCAGTTTGTTTAATTCAGTTTCAATTGAATCATTTCAGTGAAAATCTGCTTTCAATTCAATCATTTCAATGACAATTGATCCTACAACAACATTTTTAATGAGTGTATACAATCTGACTTCTCAATGCGCTGTGCTCAGTGCTGTGTTAACTTCAGTAACAGCCATGACATAAAGCCTCGCCAAAGATATACTTTATATATTTACAGGCTCATTCATTTTGGGTATAGAGGGGGCCACCAGAGAGCATTGCTATAAACAGTAGTGGTATAGTGTGTATTCCATGCAGCAGGCTAGGGTACAGGCTGAACTGTCAGGGAAGCAGCTGTTCTTTGCCATCCAAGTACAGTAGAAAGAACCTCCTCGGCGCTGAGCCAGGGAGATCCTTGGCACCTGTTATGTAGGCCTACCGTCAAACAAAAATAAAAGTGCACACTAGTTGTGTACAACCCAAACACGTCAGAGAGCTCCCTTCTGGCACAGGCCGGCAATAGGAATAGTGGTGAATGCCCCAGCGTACTAATGTTTCAGATGCATCAGCTCCTGTCAGGATTCAGTTACAGTGCATGCTGGTTGCCCATAATAAGTAGGAATTTCAACTTGTTTTTTTGTGGCTGATGAGTGGATCAGTGTGTTGGTTTTTCCTAGGAGTGCTGACTAGAGCATGCGTCTGTAGTTTGACGCTGAGGTCAAGTGAAACGTGACGTAGGCCCTGCTGACATTGAGAGATGCTAAACGTGGCACAGGACATGGGACCAAGAACATTTTTACTCAAATTAACTTTTAGGTTGATATTGTTCAAGATGAGAGATTATTAATGATTTGTTGCCCCTTCACTTGGGCTGTCAGTTGACAGTATGTGGTTTAAAATGGGATGTGGGAGAGTAGAGCAAGAGATTACAGTCATTTCTGCTCGGATGACTACTGCGCAGTGCTTTTCAAATGCATGTGAACCGTCAGTCTAGTTTATATTCAATTTCATCTCTTAATTTGTTTTGTTTGTTTTTACCCCCCCAACTCCTGCCTCCCTCCCCATCACCTCTGTAGGAAAACCAGACGGTGCTTGAAACTGCCCAGGCTGATTGCAGAGATGTTCTGCACAGACTTCTACCCCACGTGCCTCTACCCAGTGAGAAGGTATGTATTTTTTTAGCTGTGAGCCTATGACCAATTGGCTAGTATAAGCCACTCACTTGGTCTGTCCTGATTGGCTACGAGGGCACACAACTTGATGTGATTTTAACATGGGTGTTAAATGTACTGTATTAAAAGACATGGCAGACTTGTGACCGTTACCTCCTAACTCCCACATGCAACCTCTCTAGGCAAACTAACATAGTTGTGGCTTATCACAAATCAGGCAAAATAACCTAGTTGTAGCTTATCACAAATTACGTGTTAGAGTGGGATATTGCTTCTTCCAAATAGAGTTGCAATTAACTCATTGAGTGCCCTTGACGTGTTTTACCGCAATGGCGCAACGTGCCTTTGACGTGTTTTTCCAAGAGTCCGTTAAGGTTCTGATTGGTCAGGCCCATCAAGGTTCTGATTGGTCAGGCCCGTCAAGGTTCTGATTGGTCAGGCCCGTCAAGGTTGTGATTTGTCAGGCAAGGGGACTATTCATGACATCACTATGATGTCAAGGTTTATTTTTTATTTCCTCATGTTTTTTTTTGTATATATTTTTATTTGGCTAAAGTCTCCTTCTAGGTAAGTTATTTAAACTAACTTTATCTGTCATCGACGCTCTGATTGGTCAGACCCGTCAACAAAGTGATTGGTCAAGCTTCACATGACACATGGCTATAAACACATTATAAACACATATCGATGACATAATGTATTCAAAGGCTCCGCTACCTTCACACAGGGTGTGATTTTTTTGTTTTTGTTGGAAAAAACGTTCAGAACCCAAGATATCATCATTTGAAGATGTGCTGCTCCATTCACTTCTTGTTTAACTTATTACTGAAAAAGGCTGTATCTCGGCTCCTGAGCACTTTTTTTTTACTATGTATTTTTCAATGTTATTATGTTATTTTCAAAAGGCAGACGATTAATGTCAACAAGGTCCAATGACATCGTTGACATTTGTGAAACCACACAGTGCAACCCTCAGTGATTAGCACCCATCAGGGGATCGATTATACTGGAGATAAATATTCTGTGACTACTTGAAAAAGGTATAAGAAATTTGAAAAATTGTTGGTACAGTTCGCAATTCTTTTTTTTATTTAATTGGCAGTGAATGAGTTAAATACTGGCTCTTAGTGTGTGTGATCAGACTGGATGTGTTTTTTTCTTTTGTTTTGCTGTAGCGCAGAGCTCTACAGTGACTAGCACTACAGTCGCTAGTAAACGTTTCAAAGGGCGCTTGGAGTGTTGCAAGTTTTAAAAACCTGTTACTTAAAGGTTTATGGTGTGCTTTGCAGCTAAAGCTCTGCAGCTTAAAGTGGAGACATCTCCAGTTGGGAGTGTAGTTTAGAGGAGATGGCAAGCACAGGCACGTTTTATAAAATCATCCAGGGTTATCACTTTTTACACTGTTGTCGCCTCTTAAATGTCTTGTTTATCACTCATCCCCGTCCTCTGTACACTAGAGCCACCAGGAGTGGCTGCAGATGTTTGAGAGGGCAGCAGCTGAGACGTCGGCTGCAGACTCGAGTTCCACCCCTGCATCAGGGGACATGGAGGTAAACAAAAATAAAACCTGTTACTGAACACCCCATTCCTCCACTGCTGAGGAATGTTTTAATTTAGACCAAAGGTAGAGCTTCACAGCTTTCAAACTGAAGTCAGGTTTAATAAGCTTGGAACTTTGGTCCACCCAACACACATTGACAAAAGTTGCTTCCAACAATTCTGCTGTCTTCTGTTGGAAAGCTGAGCTACACAATTAGAACTCAGTTTAGCACAAAATCATAAATGACACACAGCTATAATGGATCTGGAGTTTTGAAGTGTGCCTGTCTGAAGAACAGGTTATTCAGGAGCTAATGTGTACAACTGCTTAGCACAGATACAACTGCTTGGTGGGCTATGCTACCTTCATGTATTCAGCCGCTATAAATAAATTGTCTTTAGATATTAAGTTGATCTCTAGTAAGTATAATTTGTAAATGAGGGTCCAAAATGGCTGCTGGGAAATGTGCCCCTTTCTCTAAATTACTTTTTTAAAACATTGTTTTATATATTTGATGCCAACTTGATGCCATGACTTAATTGTATCATCCAGCATGATTTTAATGTATACAAACATTCATACATTTAGTTTTTTTTATTTGACCAACTAAAATATGCTTTATTCTTATACCAGGGTCTGGCTGAGAAGCTGAGGGAGTCTGACGAAGCCCAGAAGGTCCTACAGAAAGACTGCGAGACATACAAGAAGGTTTTGGCAGAGACGGTGAGATGAGTTTCTTGATTTCAGCACATGATTTGAGCATGATGTTAAAACTTTAAACTTGAGAACTGGAGTTGTCATACCTACCATGTCCACAGGAGGGCATTCTGCAGCGCCTCCAGAACAGTGTTGAGCAGGAGGAGTCTCGCTGGAAGGTGAAGCTAGAGGTGTCACAGGGAGAGTTGAAAGAGGTGGGCATTCAGGTTTACCTAGTACAAATTCCCATGCTACATGCTTGCAACATTGCTGCAGCTCTAGAATATTTTGTTGTTACATACAATATGTTTACAGTACACTTATCTTATGGCTCTTTGTTGTGCCTCAGATGAATCTGAAAGTCACAGCACTGGAGCAGGATATCGAGAGACTAAGCGATGGAGCCGAGTTGGAAAATGTCAGTCCTCTTCAGATGCACACACTTCACATTTTCTATGCACTTTTAGTATTATTGCACATCACATTTGTACAAGTTTAGTCATGTTTATTTGTATATCTAATATTCCGTTATATTACAGTCTCAAAAAGGCTTTACAGGTCCATACAAAATAAAGATAAAAACAGTGCCCAATACTTAGTTTTTTCTCTATTGGAATATGTTTGTCTCAAGGTATTGTCTCTGAAGTTCTGCTGCTGTTGTTGTTGTTGTTGTTATTTAGTTGAGAAGAGACAAGCAGCACTTGGAGTCTGAGTTGGAGAGGGCGGAGCGCGAGAGCGCCACCTATGTGACGGAGGTCAGAGAGGTAAGCAGCCATGGACACAGGGACTCTGCGATGTCCGTAATCCTCAGTCCTTTCATGTGGTTCATCCACCTGCAACAGAGGGATTCTCTAGTGTGTTGACTGGGTGGCAATATATGTTTATGGTGCATGTTTTTGGTTTGTGACCTTCACTACATTGTTTATACATTTAAAAAAAGAAAAAGGCATATCATTTTCACACAACACAAACATATAATGCTGAAAAATGATAGGGTGCACACGCTTCATGTAGTTACTATAGCTATAGCACTAACATAGTTGTAGTGCTGCTGACTAATCCAATCGATTTTCCTATTGTTAATGAAAGCAGTACATTCATACAGAACTTCAACCTTATTGACGGTCCAGTGTTTTTATTTCCACATTGTCATCACATAGCTCTGCTGAATAGTGCAAACATTCATTTTAGCTTAGATTGCTCAGGGCAGAATTAGTGCTAGACCAGCTGACTGCTCCAATAGCATTAGATGACTTTTAGGATACACACTTACACCCTTGGCGGACTTTCGTTGCCTCCTGCTTCATCTAGCGTAGTGCTATCCTGGACACGGTCCCATAGACACCCATTAAAAACTTAATCTCAAACTTCATTTCAGCTCAAAGATCTGTTGACTGAATTGCA
Organism: Gymnoscopelus microlampas; assembly: GCF_963454915.1. Lineage (NCBI taxonomy): Eukaryota > Metazoa > Chordata > Actinopteri > Myctophiformes > Myctophidae > Gymnoscopelus > Gymnoscopelus microlampas. The sequence goes on from NC_139957.1 coordinate 31,252,332, forward strand.
GAGCAAACTTGACGGCTCGTATACAGAGGCCGTCAGGCAGAATGAGGAGCTGAATTTGGTAAGCGTTGCTCACCCTGTAGCTAGAGCTCCAGCTGTCTTTACTGCACCCAGCGACGTCGCCACACTCACTTCCACAGGACGGGTTCTCACAAGTGCTACAGAATGGGACAACACACCCACAACCTCCATGAGCATGCTTGATACACTCCACAAATTGCATGCTTAATACTCTATAATATAATATATAATCTATATCAGTACTGCAATTAAGCATCACTTACCGTAATTCAAATAAACTGCACACCGGGGCCATTGTGAAAATGCATTAACAAAACTGTGTGCAAACATTATACATGGATCTAAATTTCTGTGATTCTTAAAAATGGCTTTCTCATTCTATTGCAAACTACCATAGCTCCAGATATACTGTATTTAGGCTCACTTGAGTTCATGTTTTTGAGCGAGAATCATCAGCCAGTATTCAAGCTGTTTTGATAAAACATAAATTACAAGCAAATGCATACTGATTGACAGGTGTTGTCTTTCTGGATTCCTTTCCATTTAAAACCATGACTAAGTACCATATGTGAAAGGCACAGAGTAATAAAAAACCCTCATCATTGGGTGGTGACTCCATTTTGACAGTTCTCAAGAGTCTTTTTCGAGCCACAGTTTTGCCCGCACGATCTCACAAGCAAACAAGACTCCGTCCACCGAACTAGTTTTCTCGCACAAAAAAGTACAGCCACTTAGTTTTTGTGCAAACACTCAAGAACATTCAGGCTTGGTGTGCATTGTGCAAAGGCCTTAGTTCTGGTAGCTCTCAGACGAAGTGTTAATTTATGGAGTGGATCAAGAATGGGAGGTTGTGAAAGTTGGCCCTCTCACTAACTCACTACTTGTACTGTCACTGTCACTGTCTCTCAGGCTGGGTTCACTCTGCCATCATCAAGCTTCTAACAAACTTCTAACTAGTAGACTTCCTGCCGTTTATGCATAAGCCTAAATCTGCTAGGACCATTTCCATTCTGCACCTTAAACATGCACACTTTATCATTCTGTTTTCATACCTTCATACAGACCTTGTCTTTGTCTTGCCACCCTTTCATCCATGACCTTTCTTTTCTGTGCTTTTCATCAAATCTTGGCTGTTTAATTGCTTTTTTCTTTGTGATCATTTGAATAGTTAAAGTTGCAGTAGATTATGGTACACTGGACGATATAACAGCGTAGAACAGCGTCATATGCAAATGAGACCCTCTAATGTCTTGGCAAGAGGTTTGGGAGTTAACTCTCTCTAGAGTGTGAACGCAAATGCAGCGGGAAATGGGAAGTCCCAGATGTCCACAGGAAAACGATCATGTGTTCAGAAATGTCTTTTCTTTTTTTTTCAGCTGAAAACCCAGCTGACTCAGACTCTGTCCAAGCTGGAGACGGAAGAGAGTGAGAGGCAGAAGGTGGCTGGTGATCTCTACAAGGTAAGACGACCTCTAGACCCAGCTGTAAGCCCAGCAGAACAACATATTATTGAAAGAACCGCTGAGCCTGGTCCAGACTGATTCCTTCCCAATCTGTTGTGACTCTGCCTCTAGGCCCAGCAATCTCTGGACCTGATCCAGGAGGAGCTCTCCAAGGAGACGGGTAATGCTGACCTGATAGAGAACAGCAGCCTCTCGTCCCAGACGGTACCGCTCACATTCCATTTATTGCCACACACAGCTAGGCTGGTGTAATTGGTTTCCAGTATAAGTTTAACCACATGATGGCTGACATTCCTATTTTCGGCAAATTTTCTAAAATATAGACGCCGCATATGGTGTTATGATATATTCAGAATGTCCTGTAGTTCCTTGCATGCATGTCTCAAACGGACACTATTTGATGTGATATCGGAGGGTCTAAACTTGTCTGTCTGTCTGCAGGAGGAAATGGACAGGAAGGAGAAAATGACTGCAGGACTGAACCAAACAGTTAGAGAACTGCAACAGCTGCTACAGGCTGTCAACCGACAACTTACCAAGGGACAGGAGGAGGTACAACACCATATTGTAGTTTTGTAAATGCCACGCCTATTATGATTCCTCAAAACCAGCAAACGATATACTATATAAGCACAGTCGTATTGAGGTCAAACTCGAGACTCCTCATTTGTGCTCTCTTCCAGGAAGCTGACAAGGACTTGCCAGAAGTATAGGGAGAAGAGGATTGCCTTTCCCCGAGGCAGCCACCTCCAACCTCACTACTACAGAGACCTCTGGTCTATCACTACCACCGCACATCCATCCTGCTCCTCTCCTCACCTGGGCTCACTCTGGCCCATTCCCTGTGCATAACACTCCGAGACTCCACGCTGGTCACTATGAGAACAGGCATGGGCTCCAGTCACCACACCTGACCTTTATATTACTACACTCCCACCACATTCCTCTTCTACAGCAGCAACCCTGAATAATTAAGACTTTGTGTGGTGACCCCACTCTCTCTCTCTCTCTGTTTTAGAACACCCTTATTTTTCAATGAAAACCTTTGAATACAGCAGTAGTATTTTTCTTGTTATTTCTCTTTGTTAAGAGGGCAATTAAATGATCCCCCCCTCCTTCACTAAGCAAACTTTGGGTTCTCAGTCCTTCTGTTGTTTTTGTTAAGTTAAAGATATGAATTGTTTAAATGTACCAGTTAGGACCTGCTGAAATATTGTTGTTGAGCTCTTTGCCTCCTGTCCAAAGACCTCTGTCACAACCCGTACATGATCGTGCATTCATGAACTCATAGCTCCGTGCATACTTTCTGTTCAGAACTGGCTGGAGGCAGCGGTGGGGGAGAAGGGGTCTCAGCATGTCAGAAGGGTCACTACATAACTGTAACACCGGAGGTGCATGGACAGTGTGTGTGTGTGTGTGTGCGTGCGTGCGCGTGTGTGTGTGTGTGTGTGTGTGTGTGTGTGTGTGTGTTTGTCATACTGCAGCTCCAATGGGAGGCAGTCTGTGAACCTGGGTGTGGGAGATGATGGCCACGTTGACAGTCTAGAGGTTTTTATTCCCACTGTAACTACTCTAGGATTAGGCGTCCCATATCATCTGTAATCAACACTCGCTACTTTGTTGCTAATTTCATTAACTGAATATTTTGTTCTTTTTGTAACAGGTGACCGTTAATAAAAGGGATGCTTGATAAATCTGCTTGGCGTCCTGTGTTGCCCCCAACTGTGCTAGCACTCTAGCATGCAGGTTTTCAGAGTAGGGGCTCCTGGGGGGGGGGCAATTGGAAAGGAGGTGAAAATAAAAACAAATCATAAATAAACTGGCCTTTCAACCCAGAGTCCCTATTTTGGACATGTCAATGTTTCAAACATTTTCAACATTTTTTTTTTTTTTTATGAATCTACAAGCTTACAACTTTCTGCACCACAGCGTGTCGTGAACTTGTAGATTGGCTATTTTTTGCTATTTTCTAGATTTAGAAGTAGGTACCCAGAGACTGTCTATTTGGGGGTTCTTGGCATGGAAAGGTTTGGGAACCTCTCCGCTAGCATGCGACCTGTACTTGCCACTCCCTACCATGCTGGGGCAGCACTGTTCTAGATATCTGAATTTTCAAATTAATATATCTGACTTAACATGATAAGGTTTTTACTTTTCTGTTTTGTTGCTATATATACTATAAGGTATTCTTCAACCCACGCCCCTGTTAAAATCAACATACAGTATTTGTTCAATGGTGATCTCATCTTAGAAATGTGTGTGCTTTGTATGACAGATGAGAAGCTGACACGCCATGGAGAGCCTCAATTATGGACGTTTTTAGGGCGTGACCGGTTTCCCACCATGGCAACATATAATCTAATCTGTCAGAACAGAAGGTGTGTGCATCTCCTTCAACTCTGCTGTGAGGGGTTGTGTAACACATTTGCTATTAGGAACTTTGGGTGAGAAAGGACGTGACACTGCTACTGGTAACAGTAAGAATAATAGAACATCAAGGACAACATCAAGGACAACTACCCCCACAGCTGTAATACTGGAAACGTCCTTAGACGGACAGACATGAAATTTGTCATGTAGATGGAGTACCATCTGTGTTTTGGTGCCTTGTTCATGAATCCGGAGTAGGAAAGGATAGTATAACCCCAGTTCAGTTGTAATGGATATCACAACAGAGAAACGGGGGAGAAGATTTATTTATAATCACTGCCAGTATAATCTATATCAGTGCTGTTGTAGACTTGTTTTGTGTAATGACTTGTCAAGGTGGTATTCATGGTTTGCTTGCTCCAACTCTTATTTTGGTAATGGAAAGAAGAAAGACGGGTTATATAATGTCGTCAGACTTGACATTAGCGCTGTATTCATTACTGTAAGCTCCTGCTTGTCGTCTTTGCTTACAGTTGTGCTGCACATTAGAGGGCCCACCCTGTAACAACACGACTTTTGTGCGTACTTGAGGTCAGGTCAGGGTCGAGAGCAGCATGGGATCAGCACATTCCTCACATTCTCCCATACTGTCATGCTGCAGTCAGCTGATAGGCGGCCTGCTCTCCATCTTCATGGAAGCCTGAAGCGACAAAGCAGGCGTCGCTGTATTTGAACATGCCCCTCTCCCACAGGGTCACACAGGGCCAGCCTATCGCAGGCTAATGACGGAAACCTGTCTGACTAGGTGTAAATCGTTGTCAGATGTCCTTAATCTATGTAAATTGGGGGGCAGCAGTAGCTCGGGAGGTAGAGCAGCCGCTTGGGGAACGAAACGTTTGATCCCGAGCTCCCCCTGAGCTGGTGTCGAAGTGTCCTTGAGCAAGACATTGAGTCCCCAACTTCTTGGCATGGTTTCCTCTGCTGTCGGTGTGATTTGGTGAATGTAATGCACACTGTAAGGCGCTTTGGATGAAGGCGCTATATCTTTTTAACCAGGTGAAAACGCACTTGGATTGAAAATGTAATTAAGTGACCTGGCCAAGACAGCAGACAAAGTTATAGATGGTCACAGGACAACACATTACAAAACAGCATCACAAAATGGAGAAAAGGGGAGAAAACCGTCTGCGGATTAAAAACAATGTTGGCATCCAATGGCATTGTGTTTTATAGTTCTCAAGATTTCTTAATTCACCAAGTGTCCTTTAAAACAGTGTTTATTTTAATGTCAAGGAGTCTGACCCCCATTTGAAAATATTTTGTGCAAGGGTCGCCCATAAGAGATTTATTTTAGATAATAGTCATTCTTATGCATTCTCTAACTTTTAACCAGTGAAATTTAACTGTTCCTCATTTTGCTGGGGATTCCATGGAACTCCTTCAAGGACCCTTGGTAGACCCTGAGGAACGACTCCTTAAAAGGAAACATTGAGCACTTTTTATTTGAATTCATTCCATTGTAGAACGTGGAAAGTTAAGTTGTTTTACATAACCTTATGTATTGCTGTGTATCCTTCCCCAATGATGACACATTTGATCTTTTTGGGGCTAGTTATCTTTTGTGTGTAATTTGTCTCATGGCGGTCCTTGACAGTCTGTGCCATGCTATTAGAGACTAACTGAAACAATCAGAACAATAAGTTATCTTGTTTGCAGGAGAATACAGCAAAATGTGCTTCCTCTGGGTATCACTGAATAGTCTTACGACGTCTATAGAACTCTCAGGGGAGGAAAGACATGCTGAGATGTTAATGGAGGCTTTGTCTTTTCCTATGTCATCGTGGCTCATACTGTTAGTCACACATTATAATTGCGCAATCCAAACTTCTTGTACTGGGCCTCTGCTCCATATGCGTCCTGCCTGGTAACACTGACTCCTCCTCCTAAACATAGATTTGCACACATACGCACGCATACACCAGGCCAACCTCGGAAAAGAGGCCGACTCCCTGCATCTGCTCTCCATCAGTGTGGTATGTGCTAGAGAGCCTTTGATCCCCCTCCCCTCCACAGTTTGTGTGTTTGCATGTGTGTGAGTGAGTGAGTCAGAGAGAGAGAGAGAGAAAAGGTTGTAGTGCTCTCTTTTTCACAGACAATACCCTGTGGATAAAGGCAGGCGGAAAGAGACAGTGCCACAAAAGAGCAGTAAATACTCATTAGGCTTTAAGGGCAGCCTGGAGGCCTGTTAGTTCAAGGCACAAAGTAGCTTGATCCCCCTGCACAACTGCTGAAGAAGCAGAAGTTCACTCCTCCGTACTATTAATGGACAAGTATGTGCAGCCATGAACGGAACTAACAAATGCCATGGATTAATCTGAGTTGTATTACTTACAGATGGAAAGACAAGATTAGTGCATCAGAAAAAAGCATCAAAGGTGTCCCTTTTCTATTATATCCTACAGTTGCCAGGCATCTTTTTGGTGGTGCAGTGGGGTAGGCCTATATATATGGAGGAGTAGAACAGCAAACCAAGATGCGCCCTGGTACCTTTTTTGTTTTTGTGTTAAGTGTTATTGCACTTTGAAATTGAACACCAGTTCAAACAGGCAGCTATAATGGCAGAGGCAATAGACCCACTAAGGGGGCCCAAGAGAGTGAGGCACCTCCAACCTTGCGGATTCTTATGAAAACAGGACAGAGACAGTAAAGTGTTGATGAGGTTGCCAGACAAACATGTAGAAGTGGCACATTCACCAGAAAGGTGTGACAACAATTGGACTTGCAGAATGGGGTATGAGATGGGGGTGCCGGGGCACTTGTAAAGGTTAAGAAGTTATTGACACCGCCATATTCTCATGTAAAGTGTGGACATTTGATTATATTGTCTATGTGAAATCTTTCTTAAAGGCAACTAATCAAACTATTTGACCAGAATAAGCAGTAGGAGGACTATTTGGCACATTTTTACATCACTATGGACATATGAAACAAGATGGAAAATTAAAATCAAATTCCAGCAGTAATACCTCAATTTATTATTGCCCAATTGCAGTTTATATAATAACTTTGTATACAATTTTATTTGCAGATTCCTAAGAGTAGGTTATAAAATTGCAACTAATATAACTAACTCCATCAAAGAAATAATCTGCTAAGCACCTAGACCGTTTTATAACATTAATTTGAAATGTAAACAGAGAAGGGTTTGATGATTATCCCTTTAAGAATTCCCAGATTGTACTCAGTGTTGCCAGATTTTGCGAGAGAAATAAGGAACCAGGTCTATGAAAACAAGCCCAAAAGGAAGCGAATATGGCTAGGCTATTTGAAAGCGCTTCGCGATACGACGCGTTGTGAGCTTGTATGTCGGCTATTTCCAAAAAAAGAAAAATCTTAAAGGGAAATAAAAAGCCAATTTTTGAATATTTTTGAAACATTTTAACAACACAAATCTTGTTGGGGGTCCCCGGTACAAAATATTTTCAGATGGCAAATACATAATATTGGGGGGTCCTTCAAATGAAAATGTAAAACAATAAAATAATAACATTTAAACAAAATTATAGTAAACAAGCCCAAATAAGCAATTACCACACTTCAGAAACAAGCCCCAAAAAAACCGCAATCACCGATATTTACAAGCAACTTTACAGAAAAACAAGCCCAAACTCGCTTATAATAAGCGGACATGGCAACACTGATTGTAGGCCTACTCTTTGTTTACATAACAGAAGGTGCGATCCATGGACCAAGTGAGGCGGTCGTCAGAGGGAGGTCCACTCTGAAAACGGTGATTTTTATTACCAAGAAAATCGTCAATTTAGCACCTCGTCTGGAGAAATTAGCTTGTGTGTATAGTTGCTGTGATTTAAATAGTGTCGTCAAAATACGTAACATGCAATCTGTTGTTAAAAGGAGACTTGACAAAGTGCCCTCCCCATCCACAAAGTGCAGAATTGAATGGTACAGTCCAACCCCCCTGCCAGTGTTGCCATGTCTGCTTATTATAAGCGACTTTGGGCCTCTTTTTATGTAAAGTTGCTAGTTGCGGGTTGCGTTTTTTTGGGCTTGTTTCCAAAGTGTGTTTGCTTATTTCTGGGCTTGTTTTCTAAATGTTGTTTCAACCAGTGTTTCTCAAACATTTTCAAGTCAAGAACCCCAAACTAATATGTATTTGTCTGTGGACCCCCCATCTGAATGGTGCGATTTTCGATTAATTGAGTTCAAAGGACCCCAATGGAAACAAGCCATAGTGCTTTCTTGAGTTTAAAATCCTCTTAACAGACCTTGTATTGAACTGTACTTGTCTTTAATGTCTTTGCAAATTGTGAATAAAGTATTCAATCAATCAATGAAAACATTTTATGCCAGGGACCCCCATACAAGAAGATTTGTGTTGTCAAAATGTCAAATTGTTTTCAAGATAATAAAAAAAAAAAAGCAGATCTACAAGTGCTCACTGAGCTTGTAGATTGGCTATTTTCAAACAGCCAATGTATTATGTTTAAAGGGTGAAAGGCTCGCTTCTTTTGGGCTTGTTTTCATAGACGCGGTTGCTTGTTTCTCTCACAAACTCGGGCAACACTCCTCCCCTGCTACTCGCTTGTTTGTGTCTGCGCTTCAGAGCGGATTCGACCGCCAAGCAAGTTGCGATATCACAACTCAACTAATGTCTTCCTATGTCGCGTTAAAAACAACTTAGTGACCAGTTGATCCAACAACAGGAAAGTGGACTTTTTCGTCGTAATAAGAGACGTATGCGGCTGGATTATATTACTGCCAGATATGCCTTCGGCTTCCTGTGTTTTCTGAGGGGTGGGGGGGGACTGGACTGGGTTCCGTGTGATTATTTTCGAGCACATTCAGACAGAGAGCCGCTGAAGTGAAGCCAGACGCTCCATGTTTTCTTCAAGCCAGGAGGAGTTCTGCGCCCCGTCTAAAGACCCGGTGAAGTACGGGGAGCTGGTGGTGTTAGGGTAAGCAACGTAAAGTCTGACAAATAATGATCTCCTGTGTGCCGGATGCGTTGTATGCAGTTGTCACTTTAAAACAGTGGTGGAAAAAGTACTCGCATTGTTTACTTAAGTAAAAGTATCAATACTGCAATGTAGAAATATACTCTGTTGCAAGAAAAAGTCCGGAATTAAAAATGTACTCGAGTAAAGGTACAAAAGTATTGGTATCAATACATACTTAAAGTACATGCGTAAAAGTACTCGTTATGCAGTATGTCCCGTCCATTCCACACGTTTTCAAATGTATAAAATGTCTAAAAATCTTTCGAAAATAGCAGATTGTGGATCTGCTATTTTCAAATGGCCGAAAAGTATTTAGGGCTTAAGTGGGTATTTTTGGGTGTTTTGTAATGATAATGAAAATATACAAAGTAACTCAGTTTTTAAATAATTGTAGTGGAGTAGAAGTTAAAGTACTGAACATTTGAATTACTCCAGAAAAGTAAAAATACCCCAATTGTACTTCAGTACAGTAGTCGAGTAAATGTACTTTGTTACTTTACACCACTGCTTTTAAAGTCACTTCCACGCTGATAAACCCTAGCGTGTTTCTGATTCAGTTTATTTTACTATACATACAAGTTGTAGAGTTTTATTTTTAAACCTCTTATGGTATTACGTGTCCGACGGTGTCGCTTGCCGAAAAGAACAGATCTACAAGCTAAACACAAACAGCTTGTTGATCTGTTCTTCTCTGCAAGCGATACCCCTCTTTGGCGAGTAGGATTTTTAGAAGACTAGTGCGTGAACTTTAATGTCATCGTGTGCCCAAACTAAAGCCAACTCCACGGTTCATCTATTCTGTACGACGAGAGACACAACGTCGAACCCCGCAGAAAGCTGACCCAGTGCTCACGTTACTCAACAAACCAGACACGTGCGCAATAACAAGTGTGTGTGTTTCCATTTCCCGAGCTGGCAACATTGTTTCATTCCATTTACCCAGGCACAAGATAAAAAAGGCAAAGGGCCATCCATTAAAACATAGTTCTGTACCAAATAACGGCACTTGGTTTTTGTTTTCAGTATTATTATGGGTAGATTCTTTTTACATTGTTCCTCGACTATGACTGCTGCTGCGCACTTTCCTACCTAAAGTTGGGTTCGTGGAGTTTGAGGAATTCGGAAGTGGTGATGGCCCCCTCCCCCAGCTCTGAGTCTGCACACTTTGTAGAGCTATCTGTTTGGCTTTGGGGCCAGGACGTAGAGACAGACAGAAAGACAGCAGGTCTATCTATAGACCAGGACCCAGAGAGACAGAAAGAAAGACAGCAGGTCTATCTGTAGACCAGGACCCAGAGAGACAGAAAGAAAGACAGCAGGTCTATCTGTAGACCAAGACCCAGAGACAGAAAGAAAGAAAGACAGCAGGTCTATCTGTAGACCAGGACCCAGAGACAGAAAGAAAGACAGCAGGTCTATCTGTAGACCAGGACCCAGAGACAGAAAGAAAGACAGCAGGTCTATCTGTAGACCAGGACCCAGAGACAGACAGAAAGAATGACCGCAGGTCTATCTGTAGACCAGGACCCAGAGACAGAAAGAAAGACAGCAGGTCTATCTGTAGACCGGGACCCAGAGACAGACAGAAAGAATGACCGCAGGTCTATCTGTAGACCAGGACCCAGAGACAGAAAGAAAGACAGCAGGTCTATCTGTAGACCGGGACCCAGAGACAGACAGAAAGAAAGACAGCAGGTCTATCTGTAGACCAGGACCCAGAGACAGAAAGAAAGACAGCAGGTCTATCTGTAGACCGGGACCCAGAGACAGACAGAAAGAATGACCGCAGGTCTATCTGTAGACCAGGAGACTGAAAGAGAGACAGCAGGTCTATCTGTAGACCAGGAGACTGAAAGAGAGACAGCAGGTCTATCTGTAGACCAGGACCCAGAGACAGAAAGAAAGACCGCAGGTCTATCTGTAGACCAGGACCCAGAGACAGAAAGAAAGACCGCAGGCCTTTCTGTAGACCAGGACCCAGAGACAGAAAGACCACAGGTCTATCTGTAGGTCAGAATCGAGAGCCAGAAAGACCACAGGTTTTCTTTTCATAACAAATACACTCTCTCTCTCTCTCACACACACACACACACACACACACACACACACACACACACACACACACACACACACACACACACACACACACACACACACACACACACACACACACACACACACACACACACACACACACAAAGCTGACATGGCAGATGTTTCTATAAAGAGCCCATGCATAAGGGTTTCATTTTATAGTTGGGGTACACACGCAAGGTGGTGCACATGCATGCATAAGATTGGCTTGGGGCAGGGCCTTCATTTCAAAAGTAGTTTTTGCATAATAACGGCATCTTATAGCATACCATGGCCAGCACAGGACATTTAGAAGTATCACATTGTATTGTTCTAATGTTGATGTCTGTAATGGTTTTGCAGGAAAGTAGGGAGGACAACATTTTGTTTTACATGCCAGTTTATCTGTGTCTTATTGGTTTCAATTAATCTACAGCCACCAATGACATCTATGGATGTGGTCATTTAAGCAAAATGTATAAAAGTCATCAAAATCAATACACTGATAAATATAATGGCAATGAACAGCACATAACTTGTGTGAGGAGGTCTAAATAAGGGTTTAGGCTGAAAAAAACAACTTGGCAGATGTCATGAGCATCCCAATATAGGCAGTGTCTGGGAGTAGTGTAAGAAACTGTGTCAGACAAGTGTCACGGTTTTATTTCACCATTCAGGCACACCTACTAAATGCTATGTAGTTCTCCTAGACTTGTTCTGAAACTTGTCAGGGTACTTTGATTGGAAAAGCCGTGATTATTAGACATCAAGGGTATGAAATCATTCATCAGCAATGTTCAGTTGTTTGTGTGTTGGCTGTGTGAAGTATATTGATGAAAGAATGAATTGAATTGGGTGCACATTACATTACAGTCATTTAGCAGAAGCTTTTATCAAAAGCGACTTACAATAAGTGCATTCAACATAGGTAGGGAACGAAACTACTAATCACCAGAAGTCTTAAGTGCATTTTCTGCAAAAACAAGCAACCAAGAGTATACCTAGCGCTAAGGTAAAAGTGCAATATATCAGCTACCTATTTTCTTAAACAGATGAGACAGAATAGCAAAATCAAATGAGCAAGAGCTAAAACAAATAAGTGTATCGACTAAACAAGATCCAATAAAACAATACAAGATCCAATAATGCTGCTATTTTAATGATGCTATTTTCTCTATTTCTGAAGATTTCATTTCTTTTAATTACAAATTTGAGAAACATTTAACATTTTTAAAAATTGTGCCCAAACATTGATGCAAGGGTTAATGTGGTTATTGAAAGAGTGAATTGAATTGGGTGTTGACACGAAAGCTTGATATTATTACTAAGCATGGGGGGTTGTGGTTCTGTGCTTCGTGTCCTCCCACACAATCACAGACGGTCACATTAACTGCTCATCATTACAAGGCCAAGTGCTGACTGCTTATTACCCAAACGTTGAAAGTGTGGGTTGATGGAAGTTGATGTTTTTGCTTTTGCACCTCTTTCTCACAGGAAAAACTATAGAGACTGTATATTTTGATCACACTGATGCATGTAGAAACACTGCCATGTCATCACATCCTCTAGGATTAATGCTGATGGTGGACAAGATAGCCTATAGTATAATGGAAACAAAGGTTGTTTGAGTAGCCATTCTCTCAATGGTTTGTTTTCCATGACCAAAGGTGGCTTTTGTGCCTCCATGGCTCCTCCCTGGCTCTGCCTGGCAGCATTTGGCCTGGCACTGGGGCAGTGAGCAGGCTGAGTGAGTGGGTACCCTGGGAATGAATGGATGGATTGATCCAGAGACCCAGTCACTGCCTCTCTCTACTACCCTCTGTTCATTGTGACTGGGGGAGACTGATCCTATTGATTTGAAGTTTGTACATCGCTCCCTCAAGAACCAATGGTAAAAGGAAGTGGAGAAGACCAACTTGGGGCCATGTCTTCCACCCTGATGAACACAGATATCCAGTCTATGACAGATTGGTTGTAGCCGGTTGAGATGCAATGTAATGCACAGAGCAAGGCCAAAGCACTGAAAGCAGGCATGCGTCAGTGCAGCTGTGACGTTTATTGTGATCTGGAGTGTGCTGAAATCCACCTAGTCCTATTTGAACTCTGTGTACAATGGCCTGACCACAGTCTCATCTCTAATACTCTTTTAAGACTCCTTTGAACCTGCCCTCTGTAGCCTCTCTCTCATTCATAAATGAGGGTTACCACTTAACAGAAGTAATCATATCTCCCTCTGCTATCCTCTTCAGTTGGCATGGCTTGTGGGAGGAGCTGTTGGTTGTGTAGCGCAAACCTGGAGGACAGGTGATGATATTCGCAAGCCTCTAATCCCTGCTGGGGATTGGAAGGTAAATCCGCTGTCTGTCTGGCACAGGTCAAAAGGGAAAGGGATTGCAATTTAGTTGGAGCGCAGCTTCTATAGAGCCTGTCCCAACCAAGCTAGCGATACAACACACTTTTTCCTCGATGTAATGATGAATAATGCAACACATTTACTGTATGTCGTTGTGTTGTCAGGTGGAGTCTGTCTCACCATGATCTAAAAGGCTTTTCTACAGGGAAATGGCAATCAACAACTATTCCATTTGCAGAGGCATTATCAGACTCAGACTTTTGGCCCTGAAATAATACAGTACTTATAAATTAATATATTATATTTATTTGTTAGAAAGATGGACAGCTGAGCATTTTGCTGACTATTAAGTTGTAACAGGAGCTCAGGACTGGAGGTAGAGTGAACGTTTGGGAACCGGAGGTTTCCCGGTTCAATCCCCAGCTCATACTGGCTACAGTGAACCCCTAACTGCTTCCCAACGAGTAGGTTGGTGGTGGTGGTACATTTTATGGTTTCTCCCTCTGTCAGTATATGAACGGGTGTAACTATGAATGTAATGCACTCTGTAAAGTGCTTTGGATAGGAACCATAAACTGAAGTCATTCTTTGTGGGGATTCCCTGGGCCCTGTACATGCACTAATGACTGACCAATTAGGCCAACTTTTTAAACCATAAATGGAGAATTCGAGAGAACTTAGATCTCCATGTATGATATAAGCAGTTGTGGATGTTTTATGTCTTTTTGATTTAATGACAAATAAATTGTGAATTTTCGATACACTGGACTAACCCACATTAACAAAATGTATCTATAAGCTCACATGTCGCAGCCTTATCATCTTCACTTTGTATTTAGTCTATCAGTTATTGTGTTTTCATGAATATGATCATATCCAGGTCTCTGTGGGTGGGTTGTCCTCCAGGCCGGCTCTCTGCTTTCTGCTGACTGGGACCATGTGTTTCCTTGCCTGGCCAGCCGTGTGGAGACAGGGGACAGGTGGCCCAGCCTTAAGAGGGAGGTGGGTTAGGAGCAGGAAGAAGCTGTGGTCTGTTCCGTTTTGTGTTTTTATGTTCAAAGGTTGGGCAGACATATTGGATTATTTAGTGGTTGGTAGCGTTCATTCTTTTTTCATGATGGGGGAAATGATATTGCCATATGAGCCTGACCTCATGAAGTCTTTGATGCACCGTTTACTGTTGCATAAAGTGTGGGTCAGTTAAACGCACTGTGGTTATGTGTGGGGAGGGAGTGTAACAGAAGGCCTGTGTGTTGGATGGGAGCAGAGCATGGGGTGTCCCAGCTGTAGTAACCAGCTGGTGGATAGGGAGAGGGACGGTCAGACCGGTCCGGAAGGGACTCCTCCATTCACCAAACCTACGCTGCTCGCCTCACAGCCGACTGGAAGAAAAGTGTGACAGGGAGGGTATCAGAAGCAACTGTGTGAAAGGACAAAATGGACCAAACTTTCAGGTGTGTTTTGTATTTACTTTAAACGAGTCCCTGGAGTTTCCTAATCTCCTTGCAGGAAAACAGACATGAGGTGTGTGTGTGTGTGTGTGTGTGTGTGTGTGTGTGTGTGTGTGTGTGTGTGTGTGTGTGTGTGTGTGTGTGTGTGTGTGTGTGTGTGTGTGTGTGTGTGTGTGTGTGTGTGTGTGTGTGTGTGTGTGTGTGCACGCACGGTTGAGCTGTGAATCAGAGCTCCACCCAAATTCGTCAGTAAGGTAGTGAACCTGACGCACATCCTAAATCCTGCTCCTGCCTGGGATGTATGGGACCACATGGAACAGCAGTAGTTTACGTAGAGCTGCCTTGCTGAAATCACGACAAGCACCAACGTGCATTATGTAATAATAACAAGCATAATCCAAGGTGATGCTTTCAGTTGCTAATGAGGAGAAATGGACTTCCAGTGATGAAATGAGCACCAAAGCTGCTTCTGAAAATGCTGCAATGTTTTGGTTTAATTAATAGGGATGTGCACAGCAACTAATTTCACCAACATTTTAAACAGTGATTTTGTAACCAACTACACGCCTAGTCTAAAATTAAGGGAACACTTAGAAAACAGCCCAAACTGATGACATTTCAATTCATGGTGGGCGATGGTAAAGATATCACAGGTTTTCAGGCATCACAATCCACAATCTTATTACAATTATTTTTCATGTATAGAGATATATAAGACCATTTTTTGCAAGTTACTGAACAGTACAAACACACACATTTCCTTAATTAAAAACTATAGCCCTACAGGGTAACAAAAAAAGAAGAAATCTAGAAAAGTGTGCTCCAGTGTTGCATATACCCAGCACTGTGTCAGTCGTGGTCTGCAGCCGTCAGGATAGAGGAAGCTGTAGAGGGAAATAGTTTGTACAACAGACGGTGCAACTGTTACTGTCCGTTGGAGAACAGAATATTGCAAGCCAAATGAGTCAAATCCACAAGGAAGGGACAGGTAAAGGGAATTGAAACCAATCACACAAACTTGGAGGCACGTTAAAAAGTACATACTTATGCTATTTTCAATGTGAAATAACCCCAGATTAAAGACACTGTAAAGGAAATTCAATGATTTGTTTCTAAACACAACACATTATACATGTAAAAAATGTCATGGCTGAAAACATGTAAACATGGGGTTGAAATCAGTCCAGATGACACACCACGGTCTTGCTATATGCTCCAATCATAACTACAGCACTGTCATCAAACCATGATTTTAGCTCCACCCCTCATAATACCTCTGTATAACGGGCACAGCATCTTTGTTTTCAATGCCCGTCAGCCAAGCTTCGTTTTAGCCCGATTTTATACTCATCATCATGATGGTGTCATGCGGCAAAATAGAAGGTTTACAAGCTCACTATGCATCACATACAGTACGAGGCATAAAGACATTGGTCTTTGTTTGTGAAATGAACACAACCCTACCACATATCAACTCAAGAGAATACGAAAAGCAACATAAATCACTTTCTTTTTATTTGTATAATTATTATATTATATATTTTTTATTATGGTTTTATTATTCATTAATTATTATTATTGTGTGTGGGGGACGGGGATGAGACGTACTGGGAAATAGTGCTTATTAGTTGAGGTGGTTGAAAAGGTTTGTTGTGTTGCCATCCAATGTGCAAACCTAAACTTTGCATAAATATATAGATCACAAATAATTAAGTATATTCACGTCACGGCTCTGTCTTATTTCATTAATTCCCTGTAAGTATAAATTATAATAATTGATTTGACGACTAGATTTTACAGAGAATGGAATGAAATGGACCCCCATAAGGGAATCATAGAAACAGAGCCCACAGGTGGATGCTGGGGTGGTGGTGGGAGCACAAAAAATACTTCATAGAGCAGAGCACAAAGCAGCAGCATAGCAGCAGCATAGCAGAGCAGCAAGATGGCAGAGCAGCAACAAGAAGAAAGAGCTGTGAGCAGGGAGGTTTAAATAGCCCACCCCAATCAGATGGAGAGAGCATGTGACTGATCAGCTGATCTGGAATTGGCGCTCCTTTGAGTTGTCTGCCTGAACTAGCTCCGCAGGCTTCGCATCATGTGTAGAACTGCAACTAATAGAACCTGCACTCAATCCCTGTATCACGTTAGAACAATGTCTCTGTAAAAGCAGATCATCAGACATTTTAATCGTTCACGTTCTAATATTGTGATATCACAAACCCCTAATTTCGATCTACCATGGTTAACTTCGCTGGATGGAAGTGGGCTGCTTCCAGCGAAGACTCTGACACAAGTTCGATGGCATAGAAATGAAAGCACAGATACTAAGGGTTATCAAAACCTAAGGGGTTTCGAAAGGGCTATCAAAACCATTAGCACTGACCTGTTTCTTTTATGTACATTACTTTTGTGTAAAACTCATTTTGTTGGTGCAGTTACAGATGAGTTACAAGTTGTGTTAAATACACTAGGTTTATTTTCTTTATGCTCTAAACATCAGCCAGGAGTAGGCCTGTCTGTTACCTTCCTGAGAAAACAGACATGTTGATTTGTCTGAAGAACTCTTGAGTCAAGCCATGCCTTAGTATGAAGCAACTCTACGTTTTAGTGAAAACTTACTGCATGTGGAACTTTAACTGAAAACTATTTGCCCTATTTTTATTTATTTTTCTACATTTATTTAATTTGTTTGTACATTCTTGGTTGGGGCGGCAATAAGTCACAGACAACTTATAGGCTTTATTTACGCTGTAACTAATTTAAAATGGCTTAAAAGGAATTTCAATGTGTAATATAGTTTCCTTTTTAAAAATGGATTTTCAAAGAATTGCTATCGGAAAAAGTATTGTTCAGGAAACGGTATCGAAATCAAAGTATCAAATTGATATTGAAACATTTTGAGCCCATCCCTTTACAGACACAAACAAGCAGACTTTGTTTGCAACTTTGCATTTCAACTGAATGATCTGTGGTTAGAATGTGCTCACTTTTGTCTCCTCCCTCTGTCTGACAGGTACAATGGCTCTCTGCCCAATGGAGATCGGGGTAGAAGGAAAAGCAGATTCGCCCTATACAGGAGAACCAAAGCTAACGGTGTTAAGCCAAGCACCGTGCACATCCTCAACACACCACAGGCCAGCAAGGTAAAGAATGGAGGTATTAATTAACACTGTTAATTAAGGGCAATTGTTTCACTTTGTGGATCTGTGAAACAATTGCCCTCTGGTTAATATGCTGTCAAACTGGCCAAACATGGCAGTTTTCATGTCAACTGGCATACAAAGGGCAATGTAAACAGTCAATCCAAGAGCAAACGCTAAACCACCTAACTGATTTTGAGACCTTTGCGTGGTGGCTGCAAAACATTAGGTTTATTTGTGTCTTAGAGGGCGAGCAACGTGGAAACTACTGTTTTCTTGGTGGACCTCAGTGTTGACATTTCCAGTACAATGACTGCATAACGTAGCCAGGCCTCTTAGCTTTGCTCTGTGGTAGAGTGCCTGCCAGAAACTGCCCTGGCCAGTATAACTCGTCTGTCCTCTTACATTCCATCCTCTGGTTCCCTAGCAAAAACTGCCAAACAAGCCATAGGGCCTGCTTACGTCTGCACCTCTGATTCCAATATTTCAGACACTTGTTGGAGTTTTGTCTCTGGGCCCAGGGCCCTTGGGTTCAGGTTACTCTCACATACTGGAACCTGACTATAATATCTGCCTGAGATTTTTCTGTGTTTAGACTGTGCTTTGTGCCAATCAAACACAGTTGAGAGAGTGTGCAGAATGCTGCATTGATTCTGCAGTGTATAGCTTATGTAGGTTTTCTTAGGAATTATTTCTCACATGGTCTAGCCTATAAGCAATGTTGTACTGGGCCTTGTGGTACTTGGGGTGTAACACACCAGAATGAATAGTGCACTTTATCACATACCCAGCCTTTATTTGCCCTGGGTGAGAAGAGTGATGAAGAGACAGAGAGGCTGATAGCTGATATCAGCCCTAGGGCTGATAAATGGTGAATAGACATGCTCTTTACAAAGTACTTCACATTCACCTAAACACACCCCGCAATTGCGTAACATCATTAAACATTATTTGTTAGGTGTTATTCCCCTCCAGACGGCGGTTTCAGTGTCTTGCTCAAGGACACTTAGACATGCAGCCAGGCAGAGCCGGGGATCGAACAGCCACTCTATCTCCTGATTCTCTGCTGCCCTTCGGTGTACCGTTATCCCTAGGGCTGACCAATCAGCACAGTATAAATTGCCACCACATGTTGACCTATTCCTATAGTCTCCTCCCTATGAAAGGAACTCCGGCTGACTGTTGATCAATTGCTTTTTGATGTAGTATGTGATAAACAAATTATTGTCTGGGCATTTGTTGTAGCTCGTAATAGCCAACCTCCGGCAATTACGAATGCCTGGGTGATGTATATGCGGGCTAGAGGTGTGAGTCTGACTTGACCTTCCTCTTCACCTCCGCTCCCTTCTGTCACACTGTTGCCAGGCCCTAGACCAGGAGGGTAAACGAAGGAATACGTTGTTGCAGTTGGCCAACCCTCTACTCCCAGCTGTGTACACACAGTCAAAAATAGCAGTCCTTCAGAAGCAAGCAGTGAGAGCAGCCTGTTAGGAGACATACCTTCCTCCCTCCCCGGCTGATTCTATAAGTTTAGGCTACTGTTGAATTCATACAAACAGAAGGTGATATTGAAAGAAACGTTTTATAAATGATCCTCTCCTGTCTTAGAGCCGACACCCCTGTCCACCCCGGGGGTCCTTCCCACAATGCAGCTGTCCCATGCGAATGAGCTGAAAACACTCACTGGCTGAGAACTGAGAGGGGAAAACAAGCACACGTCACATGTCTGTGCACACACACTCTGTTGCTCATGGCACATAATGACTGGAGCTCTCATGATCTCTGGCACTGCCAGCCTCCTATTCAAATCCTGTCTCTGTCCTCTAATCTCCATTCTTGATCTACTGTATATATTGTTCATGTTTCTTTGTCACCTTTGGGATTGCATGTTATTTTTGGCTGTGTGACAATTTGCTCACTGGGTCCATTTCAAGTGTTTTTGGACTCTGTCTGGTTGTCAAACAGGTGGATGAGTCTAGGTGCTATACGATACAGTTAAGAAAGATGCAAGCCTCGCTACACCAGCTGACAACGTCTCTGTTTGCCTCTGATGTTACTGCAGAGTATGGCAGTGGAGGCTGCAAACAATGACCCATTTCCCCTGCCTCTCTACCCTACACACACATGACGGAGAGGGGAGATGTTTAGGGAAATGGAAATCACAGATTACAGTGGGATGGCAGTGGCATGTGGAAAAGTGTCTGTGTGAGCTGGGGCCCGATTGGCTCCAATCCCCAACACACACGTACACACCCCTCCACACATTCTCTGAGCTGAGCCGATGGCCAAGCCTGTGTGTGTTTATGGTCACTGTCATAGGAGTGTTACTTCACAGGAACATAATGCTCCCTGCAACTCCCATTCCAGGAATTCCTGGCTGGAACCTTTTGTTTTCCATCCAGTAATATAGAGAGCTTTCTTTTTTTTTCTTCTTTTTTTTTTGCCTCTCATCTGTGATTCCGCTTGCAGAATGCATTTTGCTACTTCCCATTTGTAAACCCGTTGACGCTCTGTGGCTGCATGATCCAGCGTTTGAAGGAACAGACTCTTGTCACATGGTTTCCTCCTGATTTCATAATGGCAACAACACAGACGACCAAAATAAACAGACCCTGTTGTCGTCGTCATTATACTGGGGCTCATCACTTGCCTTAGCGCGTTGTTTGTTTAAGCATAGTGTGTGAACAATAACAACATGCAGTGATTTACTTTGTTGTGTTTCAGGCTGTGAATTGCAAAGGCCAGCACAGTATCTCCTACACACTGTCCAGGAACCAGACGGTAGTCGTCGAGTACTGTCATGACAAAGATACAGACATGTTTCAGGTAAAAGCCAGCTTAGTGGTACAACAATCTGCTTTGCACCTTTTTTTACGTCACATTACATATGTATACCATCCTATATATCCGATAAGACTAATTATTTTCTATCATAAGTGTTTGTGTTATACATTGCCTCCCACTGTGAGCGCATGTGCTCTGTCTGTGTGTGTACTGTAAACCATTCTACCGGCCCCCCCTAGCATTAATCTGAATGTACAGCAAAGAGACGGCTCCTCTCTCCCAGCAGAGTGAAGTTGATGCAGACACGTGCTTCACATTCAGGCCTTTATTGTGTCCATGTGTCTGTGAACGCTACTAAGTCAACAGAAACGCAGACACACAGTGGAGAAGGGGAGACGATTAAAGGAGGGGCAGTGAGAGGGTCAAGGACAAAAGTTGAGACCAAAAACTATAGAGGAAATGACAAAAAACGATAAAGAAAATAAAAGGAGAAAATGCGTAATTTGCTTGTGTTTGTTCAGCTTGAAATGAATGGACTTTTGAAATGGGTACTGCTTAGTAGAAATGTACAACCTTATGCTGTGTGTCTTCAGAAGAAACAAAAACTAATGCCTTGGGAGGAATACTAACAACAAAAAGGTCTTTATACGTTTTTCAAACAGCCCATTAGTGAACGCTCACAGTAACAGAAGACCATTTCTCATCGCCCATAATGGCTGGACTTTTTACTTCCTTGCACATGTGTGGTTCACATTATTGTTTTTACGAGCCACATTTTCGGCAAAGTGTGGCCTTGTCGTCATCAGAGTCACGTCGACTGTGGTAATGTATATCAGTGGACCCGCTAAGTTAAATGAACACTATTTGGGTCTATTTGGGTCGCAGAGATAGAAAAACATATCAAATGGGGCCGGGTCCCAAACTGGGGGTCCTTGAAACTTAAAAGTTGAGAATCACTGCTGTAGATGGTTTCGGTAACTTACTTTCTGTGTTGTTGTTCCACAGATTGGACGTTCCACAGAGAGCCCTATAGACTTTGTGGTGACGGACACGGTGTCGGGGGGACAGGAGGGAGAGGAAGCTCCCATCACTCAAAGCACCATCTCCCGCTTCGCCTGCAGAGTGGTCTGTGAGCGCATTCCACCCTTCACCGCCCGCATCTTCGCAGCTGGCTTTGACTCTTCCAAAAATATCTTTCTCGGGGTAATTATTCATATACTGTACGCTAATATTGTATCCATAGGATTTGGGCTGCAAGCACTTGTTTTCCAAGGGTTAAAGCAAAAAGTGACTTTGCTCCGTCTCACCCGCAGGAAAAAGCTGCCAAGTGGAAGAACCCAGATGGCCACATGGACGGGTTGACGACCAACGGCGTGTTGGTGATGCACCCCAGGGGCGGGTTCACAGAGGAGTCTAAGCCTGGCGTTTGGAGGGAGATCTCCGTGTGCGGGGACGTATACACTCTGAGGGAGACTCGATCGGCACAAACCCGCGGCAAACTGGTTAGTAGTCCCCCCCCCCCATCTCTCTCACACACATATACACACCTTCACTTAGATACTTCGGGGCTGTGGTGAAACTTTAGAATCAACACAAAAACTGTCGATTACTCTGTTTTGAAACTGTGCGATGTTATGATATACGAGACAGCACTATACTTACAGTAAATCACATTATATGCACAGTGTCAGCATTCTAAACATTAATTTAACAAACCCTTTGTCCCGCTGGAGCGAAATGTGTAAACACTACATTGCCCCCTGCAGGTGGAGAATGAGAGCAACGTGCTGCAGGATGGTTCCCTGGTGGACCTGTGTGGAGCCACCCTGTTGTGGCGTACAGCCGATGGCCTCTTCCACACCCCCACCCAGAAACACCTGGAGGCTTTGCGGCAGGAGATCAACGCGGCACGTCCCCAGTGTCCTGTAGGTCTCAACACCCTGGCCTTTCCTAGCATGCAGCGCAGCCGCGCCCTTTCCTCTCTGGAGGACAAGCAGCCCTGGGTCTACCTGGCCTGCGGCCATGTGCACGGCTACCACAACTGGGGCCATCGTTCGGAACAGGAGCCCAACGCCCAGCGGGAGTGCCCCATGTGCCGGACGGTGGGGCCCTATGTGCCGCTGTGGTTGGGTTGCGAGCCCGCCTTCTATGTGGACACAGGCGCACCCACGCATGCCTTCGTACCGTGCGGACACGTGTGCTCGGAGAAGTCGGCTAAGTACTGGTCCGAGATCCCGCTACCTCACGGTACCCACGCCTTCCACGCCGCCTGTCCGTTCTGTGCCACCCAGCTCAACCTCACCCAGGGCTGTGCCAAGCTCATCTTCCAGGGCCCAATTGACTGAGACTGGGGTTCTGCTCTTGGGAAGAGATTAGGCAGGAATGCCGACATGCTGTGAAACTGTTAAGATTATTTTGTGCTTTCTCTTATGATTTTCTCTTTTTTTTTGCCCAACTGTGGAACGGAGTGAAGCCCATCAAGGCTCTTCATATACTGTGGATTCTGCACATGGTTTGTGGGCCGAGGTTCTGTGGAGAGGAACCTTCAGAGGTCCGTTACGTAGTGCTTTTAACTGGGTCGTCCTCTGGCTGTATGGGCGGCCCCTGTTGGATTCAAACATGTTAAACACACTGCACCAGACATGCCAGACTCCTCCAAAGTGAATTAACTGTTCCAACTGTTTTGCCAACAAGCTGCTTTTCACCCGAGTTTTAGCCTTGGGTTGTCTTGGCTCCAACGGCCGTTCGCCTCGTGTCATAGGGCCACGGGATGAGGGTCCTAGTAGGAGTTAGCTGTTTTCACTGCTTGCCATAAATCCTTAGTCTGAACAGGTGTAGTTTGGGGTCTGCTGAGAAATGGAAGTGTGTGTGTGTGTGTGTGTGTGTGTGTGTGTGTGTGTGTGTGTGTGTGCGTGCGCGTGTTTGTAGTCTGGTTCCTGTTGGGTCTGACACACATGGTTTTTACAGAGCCAGACAGCTGGACTGTTGGCTGGGAGGAAGGCCCATGGAGTCCACATAGGTTCATGGCTAAACGAGTAAAATGCTCCCAATTGGGCCCTCAGCCCTGAGACGTTAATGGCATCCATGTTGTGCATCCAGAGGTGGATGCCAGTCCACTTGGTGAACAGACGTTTGAGAACAAAACAAAAAACAACAGCCCCTTTTGTTTCTTTACAGAGATGTATTCCAGTGCCTCCAGTCCCATTGAAACGTTGGGAATATTTTTGCTACATGAGAAAAGCTATTTTGTTGGAAGCAAAGTGAGAGATGGTGTTGCCTACAAAAAAACTTCAATGAAATGTTAACCCACACAAAAATTCTTCACATTTTTATGTCAGAAGAGATATTTTACTACACTGAGGCCCATGTACTGTTTTGTAATGAAAATGTTAATATATTTTTTTCTTTCTCTTGTGTAACTATTATGTGTTTGTGGGTTGGATTGTGTGGGTGTGCTTAAAACTTCTTGTTCTGCTAACATGGAGACAGTTCATCCTAAGGCCCGTGATTGCAACCATAACCGCGAGAACACAAGAATCACCCTTGTGTGACTCGACAATGAATGTATTCAAATACATTGACTTTCCTCACCATTAGTGCTTTATCCTGAATTAAGCCATTCATTTTTGCGCAATGGCAAAGCGGTTTCCTTTAAGAACGTACTGTAAAAAAACTGGCTGTGAATGGCTTCTCCATCTGTGTTGAGAGAGAATGAACATTGGAAGTGTACTCCCATGCACGTCAATCCACACCTGCAGGTTCGATGTGGTTCTTTTTGCCCCACACTCACATGTACTGTGTTCGATCTGCACTGTTCTTAGCTTTATCCCCTGCTGGGTCTGATCCAATGATTTATACACCATTAAACCTGGGCACAGTCACAGAAGCATGGCATGATTATACCAAATATAAGGAACAGTCTCTCTCTCTCGCTCTCAATCTACCACCCCCCACCCCCAACAACCTCTCCTTCCAATCCAAAGCGTTCCCATAACTGATCCAAGCCAAACTTACTACCACTGTGGAATGCTGACAGCTCTGGATTACAGTCGAGGCTGTTTGGTTGCACTCATCAGCTCCATGAAAATGATATTATCGCACACGATGCCAAATTTGTTAATCCAGTTGTGTGTAGATGAATAAAATTGGCCAAAACCCTGATGTTAAGTGCAAATCTATTGAAAATAAAGATTTCAGAGACAAATCTGTGCACTGCTCTTTGCAATGTTGGCTTACTGGACTGTGCCCATATGTATAGTTTAAATTGACCACTAGATTATTGAATAGGGTAGTGAGCATGATGTTGAGAGCAGTGTTCCAATTATTATAGCTTTTAAGCATTTGTCCAAGTTGCATTGTCAGCTAAAAAGGTCAAAGTGAATGACACTCAACGCCTTTTGAGTCAAAATACATATACATGAACTCTAGACCACAAAACTGTGTCATTAACGGTGGACTGCCGAGGTGTGCACTTGGCAGTATGAAGCCATTAGCAGCAGCAGCAGCATGACACTGACGGCACACACAGGTCCTTGAATGGCTTGATTTTTCAAAAGAAAAACAGTTAATATAACTGCCGTGCAGGGTCAAGGACTGAGCCACGTTCTACAGTAGCATTCCTTTTAACACATTTCAGCTGAACGACACTGTGCCCATTGCTGTAGAGACTGTTGCTCTGTTAACAGCTGCAACGTACATCGCTGCCACAAACATTCCTCCTTGGTAAACATGGGTGGGGCCCTCAGTTCACACAAGGGCTTGTTCTATAAATTTGCCTGCTACAGGAATTCTGTTCACAGGCCATAGAACGCACTGATCATCCGAATGCTGCGTTGCAAAGAATAAACTTATTTTAAAAACTTTTCAGTATAGCGAGTTGGTGTTCTTGTGGTTGAATGTCTGCCTTCAGCCCTGCTCAAATTATGACCGCCTTAAAAGAAATGTCATTCTCCATGTATAATCATAATCCTGAATAGGCTCATGATGAGCTTGTGTTATTCAAGTGCTTCTCTATGTTGTCCCAGGAGTCATTCCATTAAAGGTAATGCTCTGAGACCCTGAGGCTATTTGGAAAAAGATTTGCATCATCACATCTAACTTGGTGTATACAGAATGGTGTATATGGATGGATGTATTTTTGTGCAATGGAAAAGTTCCTCTTTTTACTCTGCAACTTGATTTCAACTGCATATGTCTGAGCTGTGTAGTCACAGCATAACATAAAAGTGTCTGATAATTCAGTTGCATACGTGTTTCATCATTCCTCGGTATTCTCCACTATCTTGGTTGCCAAATTGACAACGAATGTTGAAAGCTCAATAGAGCACCGTATTTGCTTTAGATGAGAAGCACGGTTCTTTTTCTCTTAAAGTCTGTTTTGTTCACTGAAATTTTACACACGATGAATAGAATTTTAATTCTCACAGTACTATAGCCAGGCATACAGGTATGACACTACATCAGCTGTATTCCCTGGTGTTATGTGATGCAATTTTCCTCTCAAGCCACAGGAGGGCACTACCTCATCAACAATGACAATATTGGCATTGTCCGTAGGGGCCCAAAGCATCAAACAACCTATAACACAGAGCAAAGACATAGAAGATTGATGTTGAATATAAAAAATCACACCCTGTGTGAAGGTAGCGGCGCCTTTGATACATTTTGTCATCGATATGTGTTTATAATGTGTTTATAGCCACGTGTCACGTGAAGCTTGACCAATCACTTTGTTGACGTGTCTGACCAATCAGAACGTTGACGCAAAAGCCAGGTATAGAGCGGCTAGCGCCGCTAAAAATAGCTAGTAAAATACATTACAAACCCTTAGCTAGTAAATTAATTAACTGAATTAACTTGCCTATGGCTGTGGCTTAAAAAGTAGTGGGCCTATTTATGTTAAGTTCCCACAACGAATGAGAAAGAAGACGAGCAATAAGGAGCCTACGTGTATGTATTTATGTAAGAACTTTTTTCTGGCTTTGGAATAACTAATAAAATTCAGCTGTTCTCAGATCATATAAACTTGCCTTTCTCAAATTAAATGCAATGCATAATTTATATTAACCTGAAGACATTTTTGTGGAAAATATAAACATTTGCATATCATTTCTAGTCTTTATGTTCATCCACATTCATAGTGACAATTTCCATCTCTTTGCATGGGAAGTCCATCTCCCCTATAATAAGGACATATGGAAAGGATTTAAATACATAACATGTCAGTCAGGCATTTGGGAGCAGTGGGATGCCGTGCTTGCTAATTAACATTTCTGCAGTGGATGTGAGGGGGGTTCATGTGTCCGCACACCAGCCTGTTTTTCTGAATGACAGAAAAGACAGGGAAGGTGACAGCATGCTAATGTAGAGATCATTGGTTGGCTCCCCTCCCTTAAGCAGGGCAGGGTTATGCAAATAAAGTAGAATGATACAAAAAATACAATTACTTTTTTTAAATGTTTTTTTTCATACGATGACACTGATGCTGACTTAGGTATAAAGGAAAAAATCACACCCAGTGTGAAGTGGGCGGTGTGTGGTCATCACAACATGACTCACTTTAAAAAAAGGATAAATGACTTTTTTTAAAGTCCATACTGCTATTCATAGGGCTGCACATGTGTCATGTGTTTCGCTAGCCAATCACAGTCCTGAATTTGCAAAGTCAGCCAATCACATTAAAGTTAGTGGTGATGACACTAGCTGTAATGTGATTGGCTGATATGAAAAAAGTATCGATTTGCATTAACAATGGAAGGGTTAGGGGGTACACAAATGTTTTGGTCGGTGTCCAAAACTCACTTATAGGGGGCGGCTACACCGCCCCAAAAAGGAAAAGGAAACTTAAAAAAGAAAACACAAACTATGACTATTTCCATTCTCGCCTCCCTTGTTCAAAATGAATTGCTATAAAACTTTTCAGCACTTTTGCACTAGCCTAATTTCACCACTGTTTTTTATGGCATAGCTCCGTAGGAGACTAGCTGTCTATAAGAGGGTTGGTCTGAGTGTCTGGAGCTAATATTGCAAACCACTAGAGGCAATAGTGTCTGAGTGTCTGGAGCTAATCTTGCAAACCACTAGAGGCTAGTATATAATAGTATATAAGCGTGTATATATGTATATATAGTATATAGTTATTTTATATTTTCTGAAATATTTAACTTTACTTTTATAATGGAAGTCAAAAGGGCTCATATCGGGCTGAATCCTTGCCCAAATTTGGAGTCTTACATCATACATACGTATGTCATAGATGAGTGACATCACATGCTGATTTTCATTAAGCTGCATCTTCATAAAGGTTTTATTGTAAAGTTCCAGTCTGCATACAGACAGTAGGCAAGGCTACAGATGTTTTTGTGCGGGTGTGTGTGCCCAAATTACACATTGGGCTTTTGCCATCATCTAGGCCCTTCCTTATAGAATATATGAACCGGAAAACAACATAATTCATTCACCACAATAATATAAGCTCTAAAGCTACCATCTGTGGAATAAGGACATTAATATATATATATGACTGGACGAGATACCAGAGTTATGGATGCTGACGATTTTGGGGAGCTCCTGCAGCAGGCAGAGCAGCTGGCTGCAGAGACAGAAGCCATGTCTGAGCTCCCGCACGTGGAACGGAACCTCCAGGAAATCCAGCAGGCCGGGGAGCGCCTTCGGTCTCGCACGCAGACACGCACCTCGCAGGACCCAGCCGACGTTAAAGCGTCCATACTTCTTGGTTCCAGAGGACTTGACATCTTTCACATTTCTCAGAGGTTGGAGAACCTGAGTGCTGCCACCACATTTGAGCCTCTGGAGCCAGTCAAAGACACTGATATACAGGGCTTCTTGAAGAATGAGAGAGACAACGCCCTCATGTCAGCCATCGAGGAGTCACGCCGCAGGACGTTCCTATCGGCTGAAGAGTACCATCGCGAATCAATGCTGGTTCAATGGGAACAGGTGAAGAAGAGGGTGTTACACACGCTGCTGGGAGCTGGAGAGGATGCACTGGAGTCTTCAGGCTTCAGTCAGGAAGCCGAGCCCAGCTTTGTGAGCGAGGTGGCAGTTCCAGGAAGGAGCTCCTTGGACAGTGTGGAGGTGGCTTACAGCCGACAGATCTACGTCTTCAATGAGAAGATTGTGAATGGCCATGTCCAGCCTAACTTAGGAGACCTGTGTGCATCTGTAGCTGAAAGTCTGGATGACAAGAATGTATCAGAGATGTGGTTGATGGTGAAACAGATGACAGACGTGCTGCTGGTCCCAGCAAAAGACACCCTGACAAGTCGCACGGCTGTTGACATGCAAATGAACTTCGTACGCCAGGCACTCAGCTTCCTAGAGAACAGTTATAAGAACTACACCTTGGTGACAGTGTATGGGAACCTCCACCAGGCCCAACTAGGAGGGGTGCCCGGAACGTACCAACTTGTCTGCAGCTTCCTCAATATTAAACGACCAGGACCCCTCCTGGGTATGCAGGATGGCGACGTAGAGGGTCATCCAGTGTGGGCTGTGATCTACTTCTGTCTGCGCTGTGGAGACCTGAATGCAGCCATGCAGGTGGTGAACAGAGCTCAACATCAGCTAGGAGACTTCAAGCCCTGGTTCCAGGAGTACATGAACAGCCCTGACAGACGCCTCGCCCCAGGGTCAGAGAACAAGCTTCGAGTGCACTACCGCAGAGCTCTGAGGAATAACGCTGACCCCTATAAGAGAGCCGTCTACTGTCTCATAGGGAAGTGTGACATCAGCGACATCCATGGAGAGGTGGCAGACAAGACTGAAGACTACCTGTGGCTGAAGTTGAACCAGGTGTGTTTTGATGACGATGGCAGCAGTTCTCAGGACAGACTGACTCTGCCACAGCTCCAGAAACAATTGTTGGAGGATTACGGGGAGTCTCATTTCTCTGCCGCCCAGCAGCCCTTCCTGTATTTCCGGGTGCTCTTCCTGACAGCTCAGTTCGAGGCGGCCGTTGCCTTCCTGTTCCGGGCGGAAAGGCTGCGGAGTCACGCCGTGCACGTGGCCTTGGTCCTGTACGAGCTCCGCCTGCTGCTCAAATCATCCGGCCAGAGCGCTCAGCTTCTGAGTCAGGAGGCTGGCGATCCACCTATGGTGCGTCGCCTCAACTTCATCCACTTGCTGATGCTATATACTCGCAGGTTTGAGTCCACAGATCCACGCGAAGCCGTGCAGTACTTCTACTTCCTACGCAATGAGAAGGACAGTCAGGGAGAGAATATGTTCATGCACTGTGTCAGTGAGCTTGTCATCGAGAGTCAAGAGTTTGACATGCTGCTGGGGAGGCTAGAGAAGGATGGCAGCAGAAAGCCTGGAGTGATAGATAAGTTCGCCGGTGACACCAGAGGCATCATCAGTAAGGTGGCTCTGGAAGCAGAGAACAAAGGCTTGTTTGAGGAAGCTATTAAACTCTATGAGCTGGCCAATAATCCAGATAAGGTTCTAGAGCTGATCAACAGGTTGTTAAGTCCGGTCATCGCCCAGGTCAGCACTCCTCAGTCTAATAAGGAGAGGCTGAAAAACACAGCTGTGGCTATCGCAGAGAGGTATCGCTCTCAGGGCGTATCAGGAGAGAAGTCAGTGGACAGCACGTTCTATCTGCTGCTGGACCTGATGACGTTCTTTGATGAATACCATGCTAAACGCATCGGCAGTGCCTATGACGTGATGGAACATTTGAATATTCTTCCGCTCAGTCAGGACAGTGTGGAGGAAAGAGTGGCCGCCTTCAGTAACTTCAGTGATGAGTTGCGTCACAACCTGTCCGAGGTGCTGCTGGCCACCATGAACATCCTGTACACACAGTACAAGCGTCTGAAGGGGGCACGGTCGGGCACGCCAGGCCGAGCGCAGAGGACCATAGAGGAGAGAGACGAGCAACTACGTAGCCAAGCCAGAGCCCTGATCACCTTCGCTGGGATGATCCCCTACAGAATGCCTGGAGACACCAACGCACGACTAGTGCAGATGGAAGTGCTGATGAACTGAGAGAACACACATACAACCTGCTAAGCTGCCATTGGTTGGGCTTCAAATCCAAACATAATAGGCACAAAACGTCCCACAGTACACACGCACGCACGCGCGCGGGCACACACGCACACACACACACACACACACACACACACACACACACACACACACACACACACACACACACACACACACACACACACACACACACACACACACACACACACACACACACACACACACACACACACTATATGTTTTCATAATATATATATATATGAACCAGTTTCTTTGTCTTCTCAAAAGATCTAATGAATCAAATACTAAAGATGTGAGAAGTGGCAATTGTGGACAATAATTCTTTGCCTTGTGATATAATGGTGTAATTTGCGCATGGTAATAGCAGAATAGTCAGAATGATGTTTCCCTCCTACACTATTTTTGTCATGTGAAAAAAGTGTCAATATTTATATTATTACAATAGTTATTATTCACATCACACCAAAATTTGACTTTAAGTTATATATGCCATATATATGTCACTAAAGTACTAAGTTGAAGCAACTTAAAAACTTTATTTATATAATATTTATATACTCATTTCAAAGGTACACAAATAATGTTTGAAAAGGATTATGACTATATCGCGCCTATTCACTTTCTTATATTTCATATGGCTCTTGATATTTGTATGTTCAGCCTACATGGCTTATTAGTCCTTCAACTGTCAACTAAAATCCAAACAAAGACAGACTGTAACAGAGCTGATGTGGAAATATTTTAAACCTAGGAAGTCCATTTTTTTACTTCACGCCCTCTTTCCTTTGCTCATGTCCTCCTACACAGTAAACTCCTCAGTGGGAATTCAACTCAGAGAGTACAAATAGAACCAACCTCACAGAGGATTTTATTGTGTATAGAGGCCGTTGTGATGCACTGCTTACTCATCCAAATAAGGGGACAAATTACTTTAATTACAGAGTAATTGCAGAGTCTGGTGTTAATTAAATCTTTTATCAGTTCAAGTAAGTGGATTGCTCCCATATGGAAACCATGCTGTGACGTGCTGTCTCGCTAGCCCCCCTCCTGTGCCATCTACATTTCTCCAAGCTGCAGTCTTTAAAATACTGTCTTCTCTTTTATTCAGTCTCAATCTACCACTGTACCCCTCTCCCTCGCCCCTCTGTGTCACGGCAATGTTTTGGATTAGTGTCATCGTGGAAAGGGGGTTGTTTAACCATCTCTGTCAGTAGCCAGCTGTTTCTCAAAAAAGAAATAGGAAAATACCATAACAAACATCATAGGACCATTTTTTCTTGAGGTTCCTGTTTGACAAAACTGAATCCTCTCAATTTAATTGGTCTGAACTAGGTGTACTGGTTCTGCATGTTGTCTCTTGTTCTCTTCAGACCATTATTTTCCATTGTGCAAACAGTTGATTTTGTTATTATAACTGTCTCACATTTGTAACAAAGAGGAGACTTGGGCACAATAGAAATTGTAACCAAAAGTGCAATAAGCATAAAAATGAACATAACACAAGAGCAATCAATATACAGGTGAGTATCAGTGTGTCAGCAGTGTGTGTGGATGGAGGTGTATGCGCAAAATGAATGTAAAACACATGAACTGAAGCAACCTGGAGAGGAGAGAGAATGAATGAGGTGAAGTACTGGACACGATAAGTGTTATTGTAGGATGACACACCAAGCTCAGGTGTGACCCAATCTACCAGATGGTCCCTCAGACTCCACCCTGCCAATCAGCCCCAGCAGCAGCAACAACAAGCAGGGTGGGTGGGTGAGGGTCGTCACAATTGTGATTTGTTTGATCCAGTCCATCGATCTAATTCAGAATCCGTTGGTTATGCAAAGAAACAGCAATGAACAGCACTGTAATGGGAGCGAATCTATGTTCCCTCAGCCCTATGTTAACCCTAAACCTAACCCAACCCCTGACTCTGAGGGAACATAGTGCTGAAGAATGTCACTGCATCACTGCTTTCTACAGAATTTACAATTTCTGTTATAATTAATGCTGCTTCCTTTCTACAGGCCACATACTGTACATGGTCATAGCTACAACGAACACCTTAGGGGTGGGCATTCCCACCCAGAGTATGACGTAAGAGGAACACAATGGAAACAAGCCCTAAGGGCCTTGTGTTATCCTTTTAGCATTATTGTATAACTGTACCTCTGTACCTTTTACAAATTGTTAATAAAGTATTCAACCAATCAATCAAAGAGCAAAATGGTCACCGTGTAAAAATATGGTACATTTCTATGAAGTAAAGTGGTGTGTTCTGATGGACTTGCAGTATTTTCCTGCCACTTTCCTGGGTCAGAGGCAGGGCTGAACATTATGCTTTATTTGCATTTGACTTCCATTCAAACTATGGAAATGTTGGCCCTATATAAGGCAATGTTGACATGAAAAGCTGGGGCCACAAAAACGGGGTATGTGATGATTCTGCAGTTTCTATGTATAAGCTTATTGTAATTTTATTCAAAGAAACAGTCAATCACAACTGAACTTTTGTCAACATTCTTGGTAGTTATAGCACAGCATCTGAATTTTTTATGATCACTCAAAATCGGTGTCTTCCGTTACTGTCATTTTGTGCCCAAAGTATCTTAAGCTGATCATGTTGTGGTTTATTATGAAAACACAGTGAGCAGCATACAGATGCAGCGCACCCAAGACTTTAACGTTTGATCTCAGAGGGTCTACAATATACGAATCCCTGCTTGTGGACAGTGTCACAGTCTGTGAGCAACTGTTTAGCAGCGAGGATATTTAGGCAGGATGAACGGTTGTAATATGGCTGGGAAGCAGATTCAAAGGGGCTTAACTGGATTACACCTCATTTCAAGGATGCTTAAGGTAAGATTAAAACAGATATGCGGTAAGTGAGGAAAATACATAATCAAATAGATCAAATTTCACCGAGTGGCCTCATAAGCTCCTTGCTCCTGCATGGCTGCACTGCATGCATCCTGTGAGCCACAACAGGAAAAGAATTGCAAGGACCTCAAGAGGAGCTACTTTTTAGGGCTGTAAAACATTATTGTAAGAATCTTTGTTTTGATGCAGGCAGTGAAAGAGGCATACTGTACACATATACATGTAGAGTTGTGCTCTGTTGGACTGTCCCAATTCAGTGTTAATGCCCTTTATTATCACAAACTGTACTACAAATCCCCTGGACTGAAACATATGAACTCTCACACACATTGCTACACAAGTGTGTCCATACACACAAGACCCATGGAGGCGTACAGTAGGCTACAAACCATACACAATCGCACACCATGCTTACAATCTGCAAAGATAATGAATTTAATACCACTGCCATTACAGACCTCTAATGTTTGCTAATAGCTTGGTGCCATATGGAAGCGGGGCCTCACCCATGCGGGTAATTCCTATCTATGGTTGGACAAGCTGTCAATAAAAAAAGCCTTGCATTTTCTGCATGCATGCATGGGGTAGACGGGGATGCTTAACAGGGAAGCTTAATCCACCAGGGTCTCTAATGATTTCCCTGTGCCTCTAATATGAGCTACAACATAGGCACGCTTCTATGAATACAGCATATTCTCACAGCTGCATGTTTTATTTCCCCTTTTGGGACTGAAATGTAAATGTACATTAGTACTCTATTGAGCATCTGTGCATATACTGTACACACTTTGGCCGAGCAGTTAAACATCCCTTTTTTTCTGTGTGCAGGGATTTTGATGGAGTAATGGAAGGGGGAGTTGGGGGTTGAGGTGGGAAGACTTCCTGGTGTGACTCAAGGAAGATTTTGGTGTGACTGAATGTATAGTTAGCCCCGCCCACCCCAACTTCACCCCCCCCTCCATATTCCTCTGCCAGCGCTGCAGCCCGGCGGATAACCATGAAGCATGGATTAACAGTGACATCACACCGAAGAGATGGCTGAGCCTGAGAGTGAGGAAGGGTGAGTACTTGGTGTGTGTGTGTGTGTGCGTGTGTGTGTGTGTGTGTGTGTGTGTGTGTGTGTGTGTGTGTGTGTGTGTGTGTGTGTGTGTGTGCGTGCGCGTGCGTGCGTGCGTGCGTGCGTGCGTGCGTGTAGGTGTGTAGGTGTGTGTCTGTCAGATGGGTGTGAGTGTACATGTGTGTGTTTAAGACTGATTAGACAGTAAGGGTGGTGGAGAGAGGCGAGGGAGGATTAGAGAGCCATCTGAGAGTTGGCTAGGTGCTGACACCACTCCACCTCTCCAAGGGCTCAATTTACTGAGGGATCAGACTCATTTATGGTAGGCTGGGATTATTATCAGTTCAATAGGGCAATTTCTTTATTACGGTAACCCTGCAACCTGTGAATGTGGACACTTGTGAGACATTTTTAAGGGTGCATCATCTATCTTGTTTCGGTTACATCCAGTGTTCTCACTTAAGTTAATTCTGCATTAGCAGCAGACAAGCAATTCTATTACGATAACAATGACCAGTGTAGCAAAATAAAATAATTTTCTGGACTTAATTTGACGTTGGGCCTGTCTGAGTGAATGATGCAGTTGATTATTAGAACAAGTTATTCACCTACAAAATAAAATCACTACATCTAGCCTACAACAATGAGCTTTTTGAGGAGGGGTTTTGACTTGCAAGGACTATTACACAGCTTTAAAAAAAAATCCTTGCCTTTTCTGTATTTTTGAATGCACTGAACACATTAACTCTACCATTAGGAATCACAGACAAATAAAGCCTCCATCAGTCATACTTTGACTCTGGAGTATAAAGAGAACCATGGTGACCGTGGCGTGGAGCTTTTTCAAAAGGCGCTAAATCCGATAAGGCGGGCAGCTATGTTTGAGTTTGGGTTTACCTGGTTTGTCAACACTCTTAAGCTGGACCTCTATGTTGGCCTGTGTTGTAATGCATTGTGCATCCCTTGACTGGTTCTTACACCGCACAGTCCACTGAGAAAGCTGCTTTCTGCCGCCTCTACAACAATGGGCCATTTTTTATTTGGTTTTGAATGGAGTGAAGCGCGCATTTAGGACCGATCCTAAAACCAACATAAACTATAGGGATATCCTTGCCACATTAGGCTAATGTGGGCTTTCAAAACACCTTTCTTTACCAAACTGACTGGCAGAACACTTGATAAAAGGACTAGTTTTAAGAGCTAGCTAAACATATATTTTTTTTAAATCTAGGCCTATATGAATTCATAAACTTTATAGTAAAACCAATATTTTGAATCATGATGGTTTAAGAAGGGGGGGGGGGGGGGGGAGAAAGAAAGAGAAATAATTGCCATCCCACATCCATAACTCATAGGCTACATTTTGAAATAAATACAACTATATAAAACTCTTAACAACAAAGTGGATACAAACATGATTATGTTTGTTAGAAGCGGACGGACATACGCACACGCGCGCGCGCGCGCACACACACACACACACGCGCACGCACACGCGCACGCGCGCACACACACACACACACACACACACACACACACACACACACACACACACACACACACACTGCGAGGGAGACAGGGGGGTGGGGCTGATCTTGACCGTGGGCATCATGCAAAATCACTTCATTAAATGTTTCACAGGATGCAATAGAAATAAAGCAGAATAACATATCAAAAGACAGCGTTATACATGAATGTAAATGAACTATGTTGGTAACCTGCGATGGGAGAGGGCTTCCGACATCTGAGAAAAATCGCAATATAGAATAATCCTTTAAATCCTCACAAAGCCTCCTTGCATCCTTTCCTTCAGTGGTGGAAAAGTACTCAATTTTTTTTACTTAAGTGAAACTGAAAGTATCAATACTGCAATATAGAAATACTCTGTTACAAGTAAAAGTTCGGAATACAACATTTACTTGAGGAAAAGTACAAAAGTATTGGTATCAAAATGTACTTGAAGTAAAAAAAAGAGAAGGAACTGGAGTGTTTTTATTTTTCTTATGATTTTTTACAAAAGATCTGTGCAGGGAGAGTATGAGAGCAAGAGTGTGTTGTTGTTCTATTTTTTGTTTGTATATTTTATTTTTGAATTCATACCAAATTATTTGTCATTGTCTTTTCTTGTTTTATATTTTATAGTTGTTTATACTCTGATGTGTTTATCATATTACTAAAAATTCCAATAAAAAAGTATTTAATTTTTTTTTACTTGAAGTACCAAAAGTAGAAAGTACTCAATATGCAGAATGTCCCATTTCAAGTTTTCAAATTTATAAAGTACAATGCGTCGCAGAAGTATTGTAAAAGTAGAAGTAAAACTCACTAAAAAGTTTTGGAAATAAGCCTTAAGTAAAGTAAGTAAATGTACTTAGTTACTTTCCACCACTGTCCTTTCCTCATATATTTAAGCCTCCTTGAATCCTTTCCTATGTGGGTTGAAATTGAACCAGGAAGTGAAATATCCAGCCGCTCTCTCTCTCTCTCTCGGTCTGTTTACAACAACTACCTCTCTGTCAGTACATAATGTGTATATAAATAACGTTACTTAAATAAAAACAACAACAATATCACTTAAAAGTTGCACACGTGTGAACTCAAACTTTTGAACAAGGAGCAGACCGGCGGCGGGCATCCTGCAGCTGTTTACCCTGATGCTAACGTTAGCAAGCTAGCTAGCGCTAGCCACCGTGTGAGTTGTTATGATTTAATGTGCATCATTATTGTAAAAGGAGAGAGCGATGCTTTCCATGGAGCAGCAGAGGAGGAAGAGCTGGACTCTGACAGGCGCCACTGTCGCCTGTGTCGCGGCTCTTTATGTGCCCTGTGTCCAGAAGACGGTCCCCGGAGGAGACTCAGGTCGGTGGTTACAGTAACTACATTGTAGCCATGTGGCTTTGTCGTTTAGCCGAGCAGCCAATCAGGTAATCGAACGACGGCATAGCTTAACAAAATAGAGCCGATCTACAAGCTTACACAACGCTCCGCATCGCGACGCGTACAGTAGCTTTAAATGAGAGTAGTACACAGGTGCTGCTGTCCATGGTACTGAATCCAGTTATAGCACAAGCAATAGGAATACATTTCTATGTTTGTGTACAAACAAACACTTTTTTTTCTTCAATAAGCAGGTTTAGAGGGTAGCCTATCCAGTAACATAGTTATGATTTGTTTTGGTCTTCATTTTATTATATTGTTTAAAATGATTGTGTTGTATATACGTATATATACATCATGGTTTTTCCTTTCCTTTCTGAGGGTAATTGATTATAACGTCTGTGTGAACCCGGGGGTCTGGTGAGGGGCTCAAGGAAGCGGCCTGGGTTGTTTTGCAACCACAGGACCGCCAGATCAGAGGAAGAGACTGTTACTATTGCTAGCAGGCAAACTATAGAGTAGTACATGAGTACATGAACGACCACTGACCACTAATGATCAATGAACTGAAAAGATGCACTTCTGTAAGTTATTGTGGGACTTTGTGTGAACTGTTTGTCTATGGATAGTGATACAATGTAATGTCTCTATCCTTAAAAAAAAGAGAGAAAAAAAGTTGGTCAAAACAACAACACAATTTGATTGTGATTGGTGAATTATAATTTTTCGTCCAAAGTTTTCATAAGTAGGCGGTCTCAGGTTTTGATTGATTGAATACTTTATTAACAGTTTGCAAATAGTACAGTGGGACGATGGTACTAAAAGGATAACACAAAAACCCTGAGGGCTTGTTTCCACTCATTGTGGTCCTGTGTATTCAATTCATCAAGACATTTAAAGACATACTAGTGCATTTCTGGTGTTAAGCTTGGACTTTACAGGGGGCAGTTACAAATTGCATACAGGTGCTCTTT
This sequence comes from Gymnoscopelus microlampas, assembly GCF_963454915.1. Classification (NCBI taxonomy): domain Eukaryota; kingdom Metazoa; phylum Chordata; class Actinopteri; order Myctophiformes; family Myctophidae; genus Gymnoscopelus; species Gymnoscopelus microlampas. The sequence continues at coordinate 31,290,816 of NC_139957.1, forward strand.
TATGGCGGTTTTGAAAGTCTCTGACCAGTGTATGTAAGATGATGATGATGACGATGTTGGTCATTATTATTATTATTTTACGATCTCCAATTAGAGACACTTGGGTGCAGTTTAGTATAGTTAAAGCACTACAGCTGCTGGCCTGGTCTAAAACAACCTTTGATAGGGCTGGGCAGTAGCCATTATATCAATGTTATATTGTTATTGTGATATGAGATTAGATGTCGTCTGGGATTTTGGATATTGTAATATCGTGGTATTATGGCATAACTGCATAACTGCATAAACTCCTCCTGCTTTCAAAGGCTTTGCAGTAAAGTGATGTCTGAAAGATGATGATTTTCTGAACTTACCTGGCTGTTCTAGCTGCATTGTAAGATCAATATTGAGGTATTTGGTACTGGTAGTAGAGCCTTATTATCAAGTATGGCTGCCAGTTTTGTCTGGGAGCGATATCTGCATGCTTGTTTGGGTAGAACTCAGTATGGACTGTGATCAAGGTTTCGATATGAAAAGGATGGCTTTTGAAATGTAAAGTTTTAGTAATGTATTCATCTGTCAGAAGTGTCTTTCTGCTTGTGTGCAGATAGGGAATTACACCAGTGTCAGGATTACTGACGCATACAGTAAGTGATCGTGGATGTGGAACCCCAACATTTATTATTCACATCTGCCATAATATTTATGGCTGATTTCAGTATCAAATTCTTCTTCTACATTTGCATGGCTATTGGTGCAGAGTTGTTGCTCCTGATTGAGGGACACTTATGTTTTAACATGAATAATATCTAATGCAACAGCTTTCCTGTGTAGGGAACACAATTATATTATTTCTTGAACAGACATGGCACATCCATGTCATTGCTGAACAGTTGGTTTGGGTAGTAAATATTTTCTTTGCCCAATTTTCAGGTTTAAAAAGGTGTCCCTTTTCTGACTTGCCATCACCCTTTATTATCCTTTATCAAATTGATTTATATAACCCATTTAAAAACAGCAGTCATTGACCAAATAGCTATACAGAAGATGAGGTAATAATCATAGACATTAACAACGAGACATACAACACAAATAAACCATCATTAAAAACAATAAATGTACCAGGCGAGTGGTTTCTGACTTTTAATAGATTCAAATAGTGAAGTCACTCAGTCTTACAAGTATGTGCTGTGCAATGTTGGTGTGGCATGCTCCGAAGACTGTGCTACAATATATAAACAAGATTTAATAATGTAATACAATATACAAATATATATGAATATAATACAAGTTAAAAACCTGACCGTGGGCATCATGCAAAAAAGAAAAAAAAGCAATAAAAACAACATGTACAGAATATGGTGGAGGAATAATTTAGCAACAGTGATATACAGTGTACTGTCTACATAGTGCAAGTACAAATAAAAGAGGGGAACTGACAAAAAAAAGGAAATGTAATAAAACGATGTGCTCTGTTGTGAGCATGAATTACCTTTAATTAAATATATAAATATCTACAGTATATACACATAGCATTTCTAAAAGGTTACCAGCCACCCGTTGACTGGTTGTTATTTTGTTGACTTTTAAAACCCCAGAAAACAACTAATGTGGTAGCCAGACTGACTTGCATTGAACATGTTTGTTGTTGTTGTTTTAACTTAGTCTTGTACAGTACTTGCTGGAGACTTAGTTGCAAGAATCCAAAAAATCTGAAACTGTAACTGTGAACACTAATTTATCCATTCCTATAGAAAGCTTTTCCTACTATGGGCCATTCCATTTCAATGGCAGATCTACAAGCTCACAACGTGTCATGCCATGTTGTGAGCTTGTAGATCTTTTATTTTTGAAAAAGAAAAGGAAAACTCCCAGTTGAAAGGGTTTGTTCATTGGCACTCTACTGTTTTTATGTTTTTTCATTTAATGTATTACATTTTACATTACATTCTTATATTCTAAGACTAAGTGATGTTGATGACCTAAAGGTCATCTTGTAATGCAACACAGAAGGCCTAGCCTTCCTATGTGGTAGGCCGTCGTGTATTGTAGATTCACAGCACTCATTTAATGGAGTTCATGAAATACAATTACAAACAATATTTAGAGAGATAGCTAGTAGTTTACAGACTTGGACTCGGGGGGCATGGAAGTTCTGCTCAGTAGGGTTTGCAGTGCCCATGCATGGAAACGGCAAAAAAAAGAAATGCACATTTAGCAGACTAAAAGCATGTAGAAAAGCTGAACCAGATAGGAGAGAGAAAGCGGAGTGAGCAGAGAGATGAGGCGAAAGCAGCGCTGAGTAGTCCTGCTGGTTGTGCTGCTGTCTAGCGAGAGGAGCATTTGAAAAAATGGCCAGCCCCTTCTCCACAGCATTTAGGGATGGTGCAGGATGCCCGCTCTGATAGTGCCAGTTGAACACCCTTCCGAATTCTCCAGGTCTCCGTCTCTGTGTCCTAATCTCTTTAGGTGTGATGTGCCCTGGGGAGGCTTGAGCGCAGCCCTGCGGGTACGCTGTTGTCTAGGAATGTGGAGTGTGGAAATGGTGGGGATTACGGGAAGACTGGTTTCGGTGCCCGCGCTCTGCTATCACAAAGACTCTTGGCGCTCGCGTCTGCTACCCCGTCGACTCAATATTTTCCCTTACAGAACTGCATCTCCATGGCACTGTGAGTCGGATGTTTTGGGCTGAGTATTAGTTTGAGTGTTTATGTTGAATCGGGCAAAAATGTGCCACAAGTGAGGTTGGAAAAATGGAGAGACTGATGATGGATGAGAGAGACTGGTGTTGTAAAGTATAGGGCTGTCCCCTCATAGTTGATTAATCGATGCATTGGTCCGTTTGATCTTAGTTGACAGAGTCTTTAATTGCGGATTAGTAATTTCTTAATGTCCCTCCCCTCGATAAAATCTACATATAACCCTTTAATTGTGCCAGTCTATAACTTTCAATAGCTAGGCAGTAACCATTGTGAAATCAACATTAGAATGTTCAATTCTCAACCTCACCACCAACCTGAAAAAGCTTGTCTGCATGATTGTGTGCAGCATTTTACAATTGTATACATTTGTTGATTAAATCAACTAATCGATTAGTCGATAAATTCCTTGTGACTATTATTCAACTAAGAATTTCTTTACTTAAGTAAAGTGAAGAAAGGTACCTTAGTTGTCTGTGTACGCCAGGTGGAATGGAGCTGTGACAGTGTTTAAGCTGTGCAGGTGGAGGAGTTGTGTCTTCATGGTCCATTAGACTGATGATAAGAGTGAGGGCTCCTCATGTGGCAGGAATTCCGGCATCGTAATTCACTGTGACGACAAGGTTAAATGCAGAAAAATAAGTGAGGCAACAACATCCGAAATTCAACTGCAGTGTTCTGAGATTTCTGTAATGTCCTCGCAATGGAGTATTTTAGTTTTGTTTTTTTTCTGTTCTGTAGTGGTTTTGTTTCATTTATATGATTTGATTTATTATGATGTAATGGAAGCAGTAGAAAACCACTTCCTCATTCATATTTAATTTGATTTGTATCACATGCTACATCCTATTGACAGACACTTGACAGTCCTAATATATCAGTAAGGCATCTCACATAGCCTATTTTCGGGAATACAATGTTGATTATCCAGTCAACGAAGGAATGAGGCCACCATCTCATTGTCTGGACCCTACCAACCTGCTACCAGTAGAGGGTGCTGTGTTTAATGCAGACATTTATCAGTGTAATTTAATCTGAACCAAATGTCAATTTTCATGTGTGGGAGATGCAAGCATTGGGTGAGAAATCAGTACAATTTTAAACGCTCTGGGTGTAGTCTAGCACAAATGGGTTTGTGCCCAAATGCATTCAGGCTGTCTTAGATCGCTTTTAGCGGGGTGCCTTTGTTTATTTCAGCCCCCCATAGTGCTTGTCAAAAAAATGCTCAACCAGCTCCTATTTTTACATCTTACCTCACTGTGTGACTGTCACCGCTGTCGCCTTTTATATGTAGTCCTATCCAGTGGACTAAATGAGACACTGGGAGTGTGGGACTGTGGGAGCAGGGGAGAAGCAGAGAAGCAGAGAGAGGAGAGAGGATGGAGGGAAACTAAGCGATGGGACCCTGGTGCATGGAGAGCCTGGGACTGGGAGCAATAACAGTATTGTGTGTGTGTGTGTGTGTGTGTGTGTGTGTGTCTGTGTGTGCGTGTGCGTGTGCTTGTGTGTGTGCATGTATGTTTGCGGGGGGTTGGGCGGGGGGGGGGGGCCTGTGTCAGGGGAGAGGCAAGAGATGAAGAGAATGAGCGTGCCGCTTAGGAAATGTCACACTGGGAAGATTTGCAGGTTTTGATCCTGGCCAATTAATGCAAAACCCCAATGCAAGTATTTGATTTGGGAAAACTTTGGAGCAGACTTTGTCTCTTAATAATAATTATTGGGTTTACATTAATTTCATCCCCTATTCTCTTCCACAGGAGAGCTGATCACCGCTGCTTGTGAGCTGGGGGTGAGTATTAGCCGTATTGTTTAATCAATTCATTCATTAACTCTTATAAGCATTAAGGAAGTTTAATTAAGCATGGGCAGAAAGCAGATTAATTTACTTTCAGTCCACAGGTTTTTTTCCTCCATCCTTTCTATACACTTATTTTACTAAGTTACAAGTAGAGAATGCTATAATTTGCAACCCGTTTTTCAAATCCAATTAAAGCCAATGGTAAGGCGATGGCTTTTGTAGGCTTTGCCTTATGTACGGTATAAGGCTTATTATACCCACCCTTCTTTTTTGTGTGTGTGTGTAAGCCGCGAAGAATGAACTAAATCGGGTTAACAGTTATAATAAGTTTTATTATTTAATAAAGTTTATTACGCCGCTGTGATCCTTTTAGGGAGGCTGTGTCGGTGTCACTATGCCAGTAATCCTGCCGTTAGTGCCGCAGTCCGTGTGGCCTGCCTGTCTGCCTGTCGTGGGGGCCTCCCCAGGGCCACCCTGGGCCCTGGGCTGCCGGCCCTCCCCTCTGATCCCCAGAGCGCTGGCGCTCTGGATCCCTGTTCCTTCTTGCAGCCTTCGTGCCCTCAGCCGTCCTTTAGGCTGGTGGCCTTTCCAACCCTGTTGGACATTCTCTTTGCATGTCCTTTACCTTGGCGGTGCTGCCTGCCTGTCTGACCCAGCCAGATGTTTACACAAGTGTCCGTTTGCTTTTCGTTCTTTCTCCCCAGTCTCTCTCTCTCTCTCTCTCTCTCTCTCTCTCTCTCTCTCTCTCTCTCTCTCTCTCTCTCTCTCTCCATACCTCCATACCTCTTGACCTCTGTCCTGCCCAGGACTCTCCTCGCTCATACTGTATCTATGAGGAGCCAGGAACCCTCATTGTGTCCGAGACCAGTGGTGGGGTCATTATAGTCGTCCCTCTCTCACGACACTCTCTATTTGTAAGAGCCAGCCACCCCATATATTCCTGACTGGCTCATGTTATCAGTGCCGGGGAATGAGCCTGTGTTTAATGACTGAGCCCTTATCAGGCTGGATGAGACTTAGTGGCTAATTGCTGTGATTGCCGGGATCCCCCCCGGGCGAGAGTGGCTGTGGCTCGGAGGTGGTTTGGGGGGGCTGGGGCTGGCTGGCAGGCACCACGTGCTGCATCCCCATCCCCAGGGAAGAGCACTGTCCTTGGGAAGTGGCTGCAGGAAAAGGGGACGCGGGGAGTGAAAAGAGAGAGGGGGAGGGCGTGTGTGTTATGTTTAACCACTTTAACCTATTTTGGGCATGACATTATAGGCAAAATTAATAAAAGAAATTGCAGAAGCTATTAGCTATTAGCAAACCGAGTTCCTGTTTCTACACAAAAAAGAGCAAAGGAAAAAATATATTCCCCCCCCTTTTTTTTTACCGAATGGGTTTCCCAGATTTTTCCATAACAGACTCACTAATGTCTGACAATTCCCTGTCATTACAACACTGAAGTCGATTAACGGAACACTGGGAGACCGCATTCAATAACGAGAGGCTTTTCATCCATTTCCAAACTCTTCAGTTGGATGCATACTCCGCTTTTAGGTGATCACCCTCTCACCGTGGTGGTTGGAAAACTACAACATGACATCACTGAGCCACGGTGATAAGCGTGTCACCGCTCACCCCAACACATTTCTCTGTTTTTACTAACCGAAATCACCCTATCTCTGTGATTGGTCTAGAATTTGGGTGGGCGGCCCTCTTGGTTTCACAGGCACATTGTGATCAGTGTTGTGAAACAGAGGGGAGACACGGAACAGAGCGCAGCAGAAAGAAAACGGACATCACCCGACTATGAGCGCCTAGTAGCAAAATGTCAAACATTTTCACCTAAAAGGTGAAAGGGTTATCACCTAAAATGGTGGCATGCAGCCACCTTAAAAGGCCCATACCGCCAGTGTTATATGTTTTGCCCTTTCGTTTCATTTCAAGCCCTTATAGCTAGCCTCCTATAGAGCCATGCTGTAAAAAATCCACTAACAAAAGAATGATGTACTGTATATGTACGAAATACAGTATATGGCTGAAGGTTTTAATAGGCAATGATGTGTTTTGACGGTGGTATGGTCCTTTCACCACATGAACCCTAGCGTACCTAAATGGAGAACATTTGGTGAAAATTGCAGATCTACAAGCACACATGTCACAACTCAACGCGTTTTGAGCTTGTAAATCGGCTATTTTCAGCCAAGAGATTTGGTGTAGAGGGAAAATGGAGGGGGCCTTGTATAAACCCTTAGGTGACTCCGGCCAACTAAGTATGTTGGGTTCAAGTTAAGAATTCACATAAGACCTCTTGTTTTGTACAGGTTGGTATTCAATTCAATTCGATTCAATCTTTATTTCAGACTCAAGGTCCATATCACATACAAAATGACAAAATACACAACGATAAATAAAAAATAATGATAAAAAAAGAAAAACATAAAATCAGTCCAACTACAGTTAGCCACACATGTGCTCACAGTCTGTAGAGGCTGTTGCGCCAATGTCTCCAAATCATGGAAGAGAAACGAGTAGAACTCTTCACAGGGTTAATTAAAATTGTAATAACATGATAGTCAGACTCTTCTAGCCGACATATGAATTTGTACATTCAATTTCTTAAAAGGGCTTGACAGGTAGGTACCCCCAAGTTAACAAACTGCTGGCTGGCACTGTGCCATCTGGGAACCCTCACCAGCAACCGTAAAGGATCATTGAATGCAACTTTTAGTTTTTGCATGCTGCTAGCCTTGTAGTGAGCCGTATACAACGGTGTACAGAAAGCGTTTAAAAAAAAGTATTGTACTGTCAAGGAACTCTGTGTGTGAAGCACAGTCTAGTTGTTGTACTGTCATTCAAACGTATGGTCTTTGTGTGTTTAGGTGGCCCATCCTCCAGGCTACCCTCTGTTCACCCTGCTAGCTCGCTTGGCCATGTCTCTCCTGCCGTGGCTCTCTCCAGCCTACAGCGTGAACCTGATGTGCAGCCTCCTGGGGGCAGCAGCTGGTGGTGCACTGTGCTTCACAGTCTGCAGGTATGACATGTCCTGGAGGGAACATTAATCCATTAAGACCGGGAACGCATCCGTGTCATTTTTAGATTTTGTTTGGCTATTCAAAAAATAGCAGATATACAAGCTCATTGCCGCGCTATGAGCTTGTAGATCAGATATTTTTTTTAAATCGTGAAAATTTGTGCAAATCTTTGAATATATATATATATATATTTTTTTTAACTCAAATCTTTGCTTCTGGGGGTCCCTGGAACAAAATATTTTCAGATGGGGGTCTGCGGCCAAATACATATCTAAATCCTAACAGTATGTTGCTGTATATCTTCTATTTTTGAATAGCCAAGGAAATCTAAAATGACACAGATGCTTTCCCGGTCTTAATGAATTAATGTTGTCAACCACTTAACCACATGAATCCTGATGTCCGTATTCTGAGCATGTCATAATAGGTGAACATTCTGCAAAAATACCAGATCTATATACTCACAAAGCTACATTGTGAGATTGTAGATCACCTCCTTTTTTTGTGTATAAACAGGAACTCTGTTTGGTTCCTCCCTTTTCTTAGTCCACTTCCTCCTGGGTGCTTCTGTGTTCATTCCTAATAACAACAGGGCAGTGGTGCTGACAGATTCTGCTGTTAGCAGAATCTGTCTTGAGAGATAAGTTATGGAATGACTGTTAACTGAGCCCTATATACTTCGTTGTATGATGAATTGCAAGTTTTCGTCTGTAATGACGTGCCCATAATAGGGTTGTTAAGTGTCTTTGTTCCGTCCTTTGCAACTTGATGCAGTATTCATGTTATGTTGCAGCTCTGCTACTGTGACAAATCTTCATGCTTTTCCTAAGTGAAATGCTCTGTTAAAGGTAGGGTAAGTGATTTTCTTTGGTTAAAATAAGTGTTAAATAGCTCTATATTCTGATAGTACTCATTGCGCTATAGAGTGTTTGTTCAGTAAAAGGAGTCTCCTTGTCTCTCCAGCTCTTTATAAAACAGAACATGCATTTTCGTTTCTTTTATCCAATCAGGATAGAGAACTCAATCAGGATATAGATTAAACAAGTGAAATTGGAAGTGATGACACTAAGAAATGAGCAGGCAAAATTGGAACTGGAACACTATAAAAAATGAAGCTTAAAAATGGGTACTTTCTCCAGATTGGCTGAGATTTTGACACCTACCGGAAAATGTATTTTCTGTTTATCAAAGAGCTGGAGAGACGGGGAGACTCCTGTTACTGAACAAACACTCTATAGCAATGATTGCTATCAGAATATAGTGCTTTAACCTTTTAACAAAATACTTTTTGTTTTAACCCAAAAATATCACTTACCCTACCTTTAACTCTTTGACTGCCAGAGTATTTTCATAATGTACTCACCCAGTGCCAAGCGAGTTTCGAGCGAATTTCGTGTTTTTAGTAGTTTTAAAGTTGTCATAAACGTTTAGATCCATATTTATCGATCGATTCACTGTGTGTTTCCGGAGCAGGAGTCTCTGACTATTGCTCCGGAAGCAAAACATTGCATCCGGAGCTAGTGTCCCCTTCGCTACAGGCCGTTGGAAACACGCGTCTCCTCGGAAAAATGGACATAAAAACATATATACAGGCGAAAGAAAAAAAACTACACACATGGAGTGGACGGGAACGGAATGACGTTAAATCCATTATTTCCATATCCGTTTGTGCTACAGTTTTACTGCTCCCTTCGGATTCAAGATCAGACCGTGACGGTCTATAAAACATAAAACATTAAGTAAAAACTCGGGATTTCTCGTTCTGGCACTGAGGGCATTCAGAAAAAACTCGGGATAACTCGGGGCTTGGCACTGAGAGAGTTAAGGTTAATTGAAACACTCTTTTTTTTTTTTAACTGACAGTGATCAAGAAAACACCATGTGATCTTCCCAAAGAGCAGGGCTTTATGGTCCAGTTCTCCAAGCTTCTGTTTCTCTTCTGACGTTCTGTGCCGTGGCGCTTGTCTGTAATGGGGAGTGACGTTTTTTGGTTCCCGACTGACTGATTGCCAATGGCGTCCCTGATCCTCTGTTCAGTATTCAGGAGCAGGGTCCAGCCACAACTTCTCCACCCCACCCACACGCCCGACCTGTTTACCCATCGCCCTCCCGTTGCGAGTGTGCGAGCATGAGTGCGTATGTGTGTTGTCTCATAGTCCCATAGACCCCCACCCCCCACTGCCAAGCATGCTCCCAATCCTGATATGGCACGATTTCTAATCCCCCCCACCCTTTTTCTTTCGTCCCGGATCCGAGAGGAACAGGAGAGCTCCCCTCCCGTCCTCCCTTTACCCTCCCTTTTCAACCACCTCTCTGCTCACTCTTTCTGAAGCCAAGAGTGTTTTAAGTCTTATTTATACTTAGTTGCGCGCCAGTGTTGCGCACCGAAAATAGACGATTCTATGAGCTTTTAGATTGGTTATTTGTGGTGCGCGACACGATGCGCAACCAAGTATAAATCAGGAATTACTGTGTTTCGACAGACCATCCTGTAGTTTGTCTTGCAGTGCTGACCTCATCATATAAGGACTATTTTCCAGTCTTTTATCTCACATGGTCGGCTGGGCTACCTTACATCACACGTTTGTTGATCTCTGGTAATTTTCACATTGCACTGGCCCAGTGTCATGATTTTTCCTTTTTTGCATTACTGAACCAGTTTGTGCTCAGGTTGCCCACTGTGGCATTTTTGAGCACATATTATGTTTTAGTTTACACCTCCGGCCCAGGAAATGTGAAACATGATGTCATTTCTTCCTGGTGCATGACACATAAAAATTCTCAGCAGACTGTTTTGGCCCAGTTAAAGCAGGTAAATACAGGGTTGCTGGGCAAGTGTGCATGCCCAGGTGGGCCGCATTGCGGCCGGGTCCATTTCCTGTGTGTTTGCGCCAGGCAGTGCTGGGTGGCAGGTGTGCTGAAGAGGGTCAGTGTGCTGGGTCAGCCCTGCTGGAACAGGACAGGGGCCGGAGGAGAGGAAACGCTCCCCAGGGGACTGGCCCTCAGCCCATACTGCAGCAGCCTCGGCCCCTGCCATGCATGGAAGGTGACGTGCAAGTAAAGAAGATTCTGCCTCTGTATGGTAATTGGTCTGCATTTATAGTTCGGGCGCATGACGAATTGTGAAAATAGCTGATCCTCAAGCTGTGAGCTTGTAGAGCTGTTTTGGCTATTTTTGTAATTTTTTAAGAACGTTTGAATATTCAGAGTCTTTGTTTTTTATAATAACTAGAGGTTCAACTTCAGGCCGCTACGTGGCCCTCGCATCTAGAGTTCGGTGTCTGTTTCTGTCTGTCTACCTGTGTCCCTTTCATGCCCATATACGGAGATCCCTGATCTCATCAGTATTTCTCGCCGTCAGTTGATGCTTCATATCCATATGAGTCAAACCGCCGCGCTCATTTGTTTATTTTTAGAACACAGTTCTTATTTGACACGATATTGAACAAGGGAATTCTGAATGGGGAAAACGTCAGACTTCGGTGCTCTATTAGCCAATGTTAATATAGGATAGGATAGGATGACAGGCCCAAAATAGTAATGCCAGGGTGAAAGTGATTAATTAAAGGGTGAGTAGAGAGGCCGCTTGGTAATCAGAAGGTCACCGTTTAGACGTGTTAAAGTGTCCCTGAGTAAGCCATCTGCTGGGTGAATGCAGAAAAGTAATTTCAGACTCCCCTTTCCCATTCACACACCAGCTGAGAAAGGCATTCAATGTACCAACATACTCGTCTGGAACAACTAGGTGTTCAGGGTTTTGCTACAGAACACGGCATCATGATGCCAGGAAATCAAACCGAAAGCCTTCCTACCTCCTGAGCCATTGCAGCCATTGTATGACTGTTTCGGCTTCATCCTCCATAATAAACCCCTGTCTTAGGCTGAATCAAATGTCAACACTCAAGACTCAAGAGTGTTCTCTGTCTTACAGTACATACTGTGATGTTGACTGAAGTGTTTTGCTTCATTATGTCAAGTTTGCGATACGCTAACAAGATGGGAAATAACTCATTGCCATGGATACGACAAAAGCCTAGATCTGCCACCGGAAGCAACATTGATTTGATTGGTTGAATACTTTATTAACAGTTTGCAAAAAAAGCACAGAAAGTACAGTTTAATACAAATACAGTGCTACAAGGATTGAACCCAAGAAAGCACTATGGCTTGTTTCCATTGGGGTCCTGTGTATTCAATCCATAGGAACATTTAGTGACAGACAAATACTATGCAAAAACATCATATGGGGGGGCATTTCTGGTGATAGGCTTCATTTTTTATAGGGGCCAGTTCCGAATTGCAGCCACCTGTAAGTGCTTTTGAAGGAGAGTAAGGATTCACATTTTTTTTATGACTGTTGGTTGGGCATTCCACATTTTAGTGGCATAGCAGTAGAACACATTTAACCCCTTGTTTGAGCCAAATCTGTGTTGAACGTGATGTGTGGAGCTCCCTCTGATGTTGTTTTTATGGACGTCTTTAACGTTTTTGAAGTAGTTTGACAGGTACATGGGTGTCTGTCTTTGTGTTTGAGGTGTAGTGTATATTGTAGACCAGGCCCATTGTAAGTGCCCAAGAGGACTCTCTAGAAGTCAGCATGAAAGTGATGAATTGTTGAAGTGAGCAGCTGTAGCCATTGCAGACTTCATGGGAACTTGCCTGTTAAGTCTACCAGTCTGCAACTGTGGGAAAGTCTGGATATTTTGATTCAGCCTTGATGTATTTGATGAATTACCAGTCAGACTGGAGCACTGGCCTCTGCTCTCGGCCAGACATTTCCATATGGTTATTTTGAGGCCAGGAAATATCCATGCTGGTCTGGAGATATTTGGATCACAGCGCATGTTAACTGCAGCCCTGTTTGTAATCTCTGGGGATTTAGATCCAATTTTGGATTATGGTTAAGTGAAAAGTCATTATGAGGACCCCCACCACCCCTCACAGGGTTGATGATGGCCGCTGAGGACTTCAGCCAGAGCGCACGCACAGTCACACCCTGTAAGCCCTTAAGTATGAATGTATAATATAGGGTTTTCAATTTGAAAAATAAGCATAAAAGGTTTTAGTCATTATCTGTCTGGGGCCCAGTTTGGGTTGAGCTCATGGCTGTGGATCAGCTGGCAGACTTGGCCTGGTAAGGCCTGACTGGGGGAGGGTACTGGAGAGGGCAGAGGAGGGGAGGGGAGTGGTGCGGGTTTCCGGACTGGTCAAGACCTCCTTCTTACTCCTGGCATGAAGGGCATCAGGTGCCTCGCTGATTGCCATCAGGATGACATAGAAGGCTTGCCATGGCCCTGTGGGGGGTCCTCCGGCCAGGTCTGTCCCTCACATGAAATGCCAAGTGTGACCAGTTGCCACCCTACCTTACCTGACATGTCCTCAGAATGACACTGATGTCCAGCGTTTTGTTTTGAACAGCTTCTCTAATGACTTCTTTGATCATATGTCCATTTTGAGGCCTCTCATCGTAAACGTATCCACCCCCAATTAATTTGAAAGACGTCTCGGCTGAGGAATGGACTATTCATTTATTTATTTTCCAAATGAATTGTTGCTTGCTTTGTATAATAATGTGGATGATGAATTACATTGAAGTTATTACTGGGTACTTGAAGGCAATTCCGTCAGACCTTAAAATTCATCTGGAATATTCCCAACATGGCAAGCCTTTGATGTATCAAATTAAATTAGTCGTCCCGATTGTCGTGTTTAATGTGGGGGAATGTAAGTTGAAAGGCTTGGAAGCCACTTCACTCGTGCATAAGTTTAAATGTAGCACTTAGCCTGCCTTTGATTTGTCATCCTACCCTCCTCCTTTTGGCTTGATCACATGGTTTGATGGCCAAATTGCATGTCTTGTTATGTTTTCCACACCAGGGCCTGACAAGCCTTTGAGGATGGTCGCCGCAATGATAATAATTGCTATCGATTCCGCTACCAGAGTGCCATAGAAATGGCACTTGGCCTAGGAATCCTAAAGTCCCCGATCCACGGGTCTTTATCTCGAGGGATGAAAACGTGTGTACTCTTCATAGAGGGATAATCCAGACAGCTAGGTATTCTGTGCTCTCTCATTTCACAGTTTATCTGCTAAAGCTGTTCCAAATCAGCGCTACCTGAGAGGAATCTCTCTCCGTTCTCCCTGAAGCTTATCCTGACGCACACTGACGGCCGCCATCAGAGCGGGGGAAGAAATACGACGACGACGCGAGCAAGGCTCAACTCAACCGTCAGCACTTTTCTTACTTTCGTTCTGATCTCACGATGACATAACTGCTGATGGGCACCGAATGTTTTGTCCCCCCCCCCCATTACCTTGCCCCTACACACATTCCCCGAACACACACCTGCGAGAGGCTCACCTGCCAAGAGCTGGCCCATGTGGCACAGATGATACCTCAGTGGACTGGAGGGTGGGCGCAGCGCCATCCCCTGCGTCGTGGTGCCGTGTCCCTAGCTCCTTATAAGGGCTTACAACCATATGGTCCTGATGGTGCTCCCCGCTTTTCCCCTCCCGCCACCAACCTCACGTGTGCTATTTTTCCACCGGGAGGGGCGGGGTTGCTTTAAGGTTACACATACATGTCGTCGGGGGGGGGGGGGGGGGGGGGATTGTGTGTGGGATTGTGTTGTACGATTTTGCTTTTTGTAGGCGTGAAATCATCTTGGAAACAACCGAATGAAGTTGCCCTCTTGGATGTAATACCCCTACAGGTGGTGATGCTGCCCCTCCGTGTCACATGTGCTGTAGTCAGGTAAAATCTCCATCCTGAGCGGCAACAGAGACTATAGCCATTGGGTTTCCATCTGACCATACAGGGGTTAATCTTATACTGTACTGTCAGTCTATCTACTTGAAAACCCCTCATCTGGGAATGCACGTACCATTTGTTCAGTGCATCCCCATGTGATATTATGGGGCAGCAGAACCCCCAACCCCCTCCCTGCATCCCCAGCATGACCAATGATTCCCCCAGGACCCATTCGGTAATACATTTAAACAGATGTCTAATGAAGATGTTATTTCCTCATTACCGGCTATATGGAATGGGGATAGAGGGGGGAGGGGGTGCTAGATAGACAGCATAGCAGAATACAGTACCAGTTTAATATTCCTTTCGCCCGTGGGCCTGAGATTGTGTCTGCCTCGGACGTCAATATTACATTCTTCACCCACCACAGGCAGTCTTAATAAGGCACCAGGCACAGAGACGGATCAGACTCTGCAATTACAATTCACCCAGAATTAGTTAATGGAATCTGTACAGCGACATTCATATATCACTTGTGTGTGCCTAATGACTTAGTTGGAAAAAGCAGCAATAAAATGGCATTCTGTGAATTGCATAAACACAGGATTTTTGTAAATTGTTTTCTTTTTTTGTCCCCCCCCCCTGTCTGTACTATTTGTGTGTTGGTTGGAGATTAAGATGGCATTCTGGGGGAAATTGTCATGTCAGTGGCTGCATTGTTTGAGTGGGATTGTGGTGATTAATTTTGCACGCACTCGGAGCACTGGAGCGCTCTCCTGGAGGAGGGGTGTCTCAGCAGACGAGCCTATAGGTCCTCATTTACCCTTCTCTCTGTCAGAGCAGGAAGGAAGCCTCCTCTCTGCTTTCTGGACGGGCAAGGAACACCAGAGAAATACCTGTTTGGGTGCAACACACATGCCACCCATTGGCCGTGTGGCATCACAGATCAAACAAAAAAAATGCACTCGGGGTGTTCATTTGAAAGCTTATATACATAGATTATCGCCCGGGCAAATCACGCAGTACCTGTGGTTATCCAACGACTTGGTCTGATATACTGGCCTGAGGGTGGTTACCGAGGACAACTACGAATGCCCAGATGATAATTTATCACATAACCATAGCCTTATTTAGTCACAGAGGAGAAAATAGAATTTGATAGCCATGATTAAGAGTTCCTTCTGCAATAAGGTTGCTCGTAGTGACAGTTCAGCACGCTATGGTGTTTTTGCTTGCACTGATTGGTTAGTTACCTGTCATATCAGCCCCTGGGGATATCAGCCCAAGGGGTTATCAGATATCACCCTCTCTGTCCTTTTATCAGTCCCCTCACGCAGGGAAAATAAAGCCTATGAAATTGTGTATCAATGTCGATGCTGCCTTTTTTCTCCTGCCTGGCTGAGAATTTTCAGTGCAATGCCACAGTACAGAGCATTTACCAGTGTCATATAATGAAAGCATGCTAAGTAGCTACCCCGGTGTCGCGGCCAGAAGAAAGCCCTGGGGTTGTTGTCAACGTAGGCCAGCTGGAACCCTTAGCCGGCCCTGGCCCCACCAGGAAACCTCCGCCATGGGTTCCACAACCTCTTCAGGAATGTGTGATTCTTTTCCAGAACCACCACTGCAGTGAGAGAACAGTGGAGAGCTGATCCGTGATGGCACAGCGGTGGCTTTGTCTGGTCCCCTGGGGTGGTTGTGTGACAGTGGGTCCCCTGGCCAGCTCCATTGTGAAGGTCCATTCACCACAGAGTGCTGGTGTTGGCTTTTTGTATATGTGTGTGTGTGTGTGTGTGTGTGTGTGTGTGTGTGTGTGTGTGTGTGTGCTGTTGTTTAGCACATGGCTAGTTCTGGCCCCATGTTGTAGAACTGAGGGGGGTAGACGAGGCAGGTTCGGCTTTGTCACATCAAAGTGATCAAGCCGTTCCTGTGTCCTTGCGGAGGACATTGCTGTATCTGTGCTCATTTGTCTTTTATTATTTCACCTCCCTGGAGATTGGTTGGTTTCCTCTGCTTTGAACTCATCCTTACCATTTATGTAGAAATTATTATTTCATTTATATTTATATATTTTTTTGCATTATTGTCTGGTAAATTCTCAGTGATTTTTTTATTAACAAAACTAGGAATTATTCGTCAGCAATTATTGGGATAGTTGATATCCCTGTATGAAATGAATCACACTTTACTTACTGTAAGTCTCTGTGCATATTATTCGCTGCATTCCTTTGTCATGCAGTTAATTACCCAAGTGATGGCATGGACACATTTTGGCAGTGGGGTAGGGGGGGGTGGGATCAGTTCAGAATGGAATAGTTTCGTTGTCAGCCATGTTCCTCTCCTGCCACGTCTCAACCACACGGCCATTGTCACAGAGCCACAACATTACACCACACACCAGCATCCTGCACTGCATTGAGTTGTGATAACAGGGAACATGGCCACAAACGGTGTCAGAGTCTTTTCCTGCTTTTATCTGCCTGCCATGGGAGCAGCGAGACGGGAAGAATGAGCGATGGGAGAGGCTCAGTGGCTGACTGCGGACCCAGGTGGTCCTTTGCAGACATACAGGTCATTTACACAGCAGTGTACACACATCACTGCCTGACAGGCTCTAATAGAGAGATGTGGCAGCCACTCAGGAGGAATAGACGAGTTGGAGAAGAGGTGTGTGTGTGTGTGTGTGTGTGTGTGTGTGTGCGCGCGCGCGCGCGCGCGCGACACACACAAACACATGTGTGCGTGTGTTTGACGAGTCTTGGCTGTCAGACGGGGCTTCAGAAGCCACAGTAGAGTTGGTTAAATTTCCTCGTCCGCGGACCCCCAATGGTGCTCTGCACCCTGCGCTAGCCTGAAACCAGCCCCCCTGCTAAGCGTATGAGCTGTGGGTTAATTGTCATGCAAGGGGGGGTAGATTTGAGGGTATGGGGGGTCTCTGCACCTCTACAAAAGTCCCCATTTCACCCCCTGCACCCCCCCCCACACATTCCACCCTTCCTGCAAGTTACTACTAATTCCTGAAGCGGCACGGGGGAGAAAGACGCTGCTATCTCTTATTAAGACCCACTGCTAGACGCCCCATCAGCACCCCAACACACACACACACACACACACACACACACACACACACACACACACACACACACACACACACACACACACACACACACACACACACACACACACACACACACACACCACACTTGAAGCTCACAGAGAACACAGAGGAAATAAAGGGTAGGAAAGAGAAAACCCACAAAAATGGGGAAGTAGTCAGCATGCAAGTTTTTTCTTCTCTCCCTCCTCTCTCGCCTTTTTTTTTCCTGATTTACTGCGGTTTCCTCAGAAAGCTCCATTGTTCCCCTCGCCTAAGTCTCATCAGGCCTTTTGTGGCCGACTATCACAGCAGCAGGCAGAGAGCTGGAAATGTATAAATGGTATCATGCCTCGTGATTAATGGCGGTGCTTATGAGTCAGGTCTGATAACAGGCCTGCTCTCTACTCAATTTCAGATACCGTTAATGGAATCTGTCTTCCGCGATTGTAATGTGAGAGCGCCTAATTTGCTATGGAGCTTGAAGCTGTCACCGGCGAGGGATTGTGGGGTCATGAGGGAGCTGGCAGTCGTTTGGCCTGCAGCTTGTATCTGCGGCGCTGAATAGAGCAGCTCTCTGCCTGTCAGTTAGCTGATAGGCTGATGAGGACTCTAAGCCACTCCACACAATGGCGGAGAGGGCCATACTGCCTGACTTCCCCTAATTGTCGAGCCCCAGCTCATATATTTCAGAGCCAGCATGCCGGGGACCGGGCTGCCCCCCCCCCAACACCCGCTGAACCCCCCCCCCCCCCCCCCTTCTTCAACTTCCCTTCTTCCTTTTTTCATCATTTCATCCTCCATCCTTACTATCCCCCTCACCCCCTCACTACACGCACTCCTCTCCTCTGCACCGTTCTCCTCCTTTTCTTACCCTTCCACTCTTCGTAGTTTGTCCCCTCTCTCTCTTTCTCTCTCTCCCCCTTCTGTCTCTCTTTTTAGTAAGTGGTGGGTCTTAGCGTATGACAGATTATCCCAAGTTTGCTTCAATTACTACTAAAGAGATGGAGACAGTACAGGAGAGGAGGAGAAGGGGGGGGGGGGTTGTGCATACATATTTTAAGAAGCCAAGGATAAAGTGCTATCTCCACTACGGTGGTTTTCTGTGCCAGTCTGCTAGAGATCAAGCGGGTGCTACAGAGTTCTCATGATACGCCAACGCCAGTGCGACCCATTAGAGTGGGACAGTGAGATTCAGGACTTGTCCGGATGGCAAACATGGGTCACGTTTAAAAGATTGTGATCAGATTGTGTCCCTGCAATGTTAAGTTACACTGAATAAAAGTGCTGTAGATTACAAGGGTTGTTAGTGTCATCTTTAGTTTTAAATATGAATCAAATCATGTTGGTAATATGAGTTAGACATTGTTAAAAAAGGAAAAAGGCATGGCAAGGTTATGAACATCCAAACGATACTTCAAATATAATGTTGTTAACGCTGACATTACAGCACAGCACTGGAAATTACAATACTCTCCTCCAGGAAAGCTTAACAGATTTAAAAATTAGAGCATAAAGCAGACAGGCAATCAGTTTTTGGAAGAAGAAAAAAAAACATGCAGTTTATAGTCTTCTGCTGATTATTGTCTCCGCCAGGCCGAAGGCGTGGCCGAGACTGTTTTTGCCTCTGTACGTCCGTCTGTGTGTGTGTGTGTGTGTGTGTGTGTGTGTGTGTGTGTGTCCGTCTGTGAACAGTTAATCTCCGGCACCGTTGGACCGATCGGCGTGAAACTTTGCGTGCAGATTCCCTGGAGGCCAGAGCAGAACCTCTGCTCCAAATCTTTCACATCGGCCTATTATAGCACCAGGAGGCCGATTTTTGCAAAAGATTTTTTTTTATATTACTCCTACAGATTTTGTCCAAATGTTGCAATTTATAGGCCCTGTTTGTGTCAGATTAAAATTTCTGCCATAGTGCGTTTTCTTCAAAACACACTTTAGAGGTCCGCCTGCTCGCCCGCCGGCCGGCCGGCCCTCCCATTAGCCGATTTCAATATAGGATTTTTTTATATATATTTTTTTGTATGTATATATTTATTTTTCAATGCACCAAGTCATATTCCTTTTATGTTAACATACTTTACTTGTACAATAAAATTATTGTGATACTGAAGGATTTTGCCCATCCACACATAAAATCTCATCTTTCTACATCTCTCCTTTCCTGAGATATGATCAGTTATGTCATTTTCACTCCAACATCTCTTAGAGGCATTCTTCTGATCATTACCAGGTTTTGAGTTATTCTCAGAGTTATTTTGTTTACAGACACACACAGACAGGAGCGGTTGCAATACCTTAACATGCCTTGCTGCAGGCAGGGCAAATAAGGAGGGGACTTGAGTATGAAAGTCTTTCTCACGTTGGGTGTGACCTTTCTAGCCTTTACTTCAGCTCTCTGCTCCCTCTACCTAACCTCAGGTTGTCTGGCCCAGGCCCGGGAGCAGTGCTGGCTGGAGGGGTGTTTGCTGTGTCCAGGCTCAGTTGGCAGTGGTCCATGGTGGCAGAGGTCTTCACCCTCAACAACGTCTTAGTTGGTCTGCTCTTCTCTTTGACTGCCAGTTTTCATTCCTCTGAGAGCACCTCACAGAGGAACAAGGTAGCTAGCACATCATACCTCTTTGATCCACTTTTAAAGGACCATACCAGTGTTACTACATGCCATCTGGCATATAGGTTACACAAACCATTTCCCCCAAAATTGCTTAATTGTTTTAGATATTTTGTCCATATTCATTGAATGCACCTGAACATTTTTTTTCAATGTTACCTAAAACTAACTGTATCATTTAAATCTCTCTTTAAGCTAACATTTGAGTTTGATCTTTTTTTTCTTCAGGTGTATTGATATCAATAAGCAAATGTTAATGGCTTTTATTATAGTAATACAGATTTTAGATACAACTAGGAAAACGGCCCGTCCCACAAACGTTGGAAGCCAGTCAAACATTTGACTGACAAAAATGTAGCCTGAGATTTACGGAATTATGCACTGACTGCATAAACCTATTGTTAAAAAAAAAGCTGAAGACGGGGACAAACTTTGCTAATGGTTAGAAGACAAAATTACAAAGACAAAATTACAATGGTAAGGTCCTTTAAAGTTATCACTTTTCTATAATCATGACTCAAGATCAGTTTAGCTAATATTTTAGTATGTATTTACCCCTGATTCTAGCTAGAATTAACACTTATTCTGTGCTCTATGCCAGGTGGCTCACTGGGGGGCGCTGTGTTGTGGATTGGGGCTATGTAACCAACACACTCTAGTACTGTATGTACTGGTCATCGTTCCTTGGGTGCTGTACCGACTTTACTCTCACAGGGTAAGTTCTGATGTCCCCTACTCCATTCTAGTATGACTACTACTAACGACTGCTGCCACTGTTAGTATGTTGGTATGCTAATTCATAGAAAAAGCTCTCACAGTGGAGGTTCTGCTCTGACCCCCCTTAATGTATTCCACTACCATTCTACTACCACTACCGCTGCTGCTGCTGCCACCGTTAGCATGTTGCTGTAGCATGCTAATCCCTTTCTGTGTGACTTTGACAGGAGCTGTCTGTGTGTGGGCTGGTGTCATTGGGTGCATGCTTCCTGGGAGGGTTTCTGCCCTACGTCTACCTTCCCATCTCCTCGTACCTCAACACTGCCCGTTGGAGCTGGGGGGACCAGACCACCCTGTCTGGCCTACTGACCCACCTTCTGAGGGCTGAATATGGCACCTTCAGCCTGGTACTGACACGTACGCACGCATGTGCACCTGCAATGACAATAAAGGGAATTTAATTGCATTTTGTCATATTGGGTTTCCTAATAATCGTCAAGTATGTCCTCTCCCTGTTTGACACAGGCAAAGACAGAGACCTCAGTGAACCTGACCATGATGCTGCAGTGAGTATACCAGTTGACAGCTACGGGGGTCCATTTGGGTCCATTTTTATAGTCTCATGTTAACACTGAGGATTTTTACTGTGTTACTTGGACTTGTCCACCCTTTTGTCATTGTCTCTGACATAAACCTGAGGCCTTTACACATTTCAAACATTGATCATAACCGCCATGCTCACTGATGCAGTGAGACACAGATACAGCATTCATTGCTGTAATACACATAATGTACAATTGATGAGAAAATACTTTTATTAAATGCCAATGTTATCAAGGCCCAGGATGACCGTATGCTTAATTTATACTCTGTTAAACTTGTAGATTGGCTATTTTTGGTGCAACAAAGTATAAATTAGGCTTTACTTACTTTGTTTGGCTCCTACTGTACAGGGTTTGCCCATCATATCACAGACTTACGATATGCTCCATGTCAACAAGTCAACAGTGCAGCGTTTCACGTTTCTGGCGTTTTACACAGAGATGTTTTAACCGCATGCAAACTGATCCACTAGTTTGCACAGTCAGTTCCAGAGCCTGCCTCCTCTTCCTCCTCTACCTGGCAGCTTTTGTTCTTCCATCCCATTCTGGTCTCTCTCTCTCGCTCTCTCTCTCTCTCCATCAAAGCAGAACTGAACCTGCTTAGATGGCCAAATCTGTGTTCTGTTTCTCCAGCAGTTTGAAGTGATCACTCAGCTCTGCTGTTTAAGCGTGACAAGCTGTGATGACAGACACTGCAATATAGCTGGAAGAATTTTATTTCTCTTCTCCAACAAACCGCCACCCCACCCCACCCCTACCCTTCTTCCACCTCCACCCCATCCCCCCCACCCGCCTCTGCTACAGTCATCCCACTCCCGGTATCTCTCTCCAGCTGACGGGATGGGGAGTGTTCATCTTAAGACCCCCCACTACTAGCTCCAGCCCCTCCCCGCCCCCTTTCCCATAGCCCCCGCTGGTTGACGGACAAGCACACCTTCATGACGGGCACGAGAGACGAACATGGCAGGCGTGTCACACTGGAGACGTAAACCCGCTTGTGAAGCTGACATAGTCGCACGGACACACACACACACACACACACACACACACACACACACACACACACACACACACACACACACACACTGACACTGACGCAGGCAACGGTTCAGCGCATCCACACATTTAGTGTACATTGAGAGAGATAGAGACTCAATAAGCTGTCAAATAGAGATGGGTATTAAGGAAGAGGCAGGGAAGTATCTCTCTCTCTCTGCTCTGCGAAAGTGCTCTGTGACTGACAGGCACTGCGGGGGGGTTTCAGTGTGTGTGTGTGGTGTCGTTGGTACCCGTCAGCCTGATTGAAAGGGGGTAGCACGCAGTTCTAGGAGTTTGTTTTGATAAGGGATGGATGGGTGTTTTAGAAGGGCATTTACTAATTGGTGTCCTTGAGTCTGGCAGCTGTGGAGCAGTGGGGTTGTGCAGAGCTTGGTCCTCAATGTCCATCATAGGCTTGTGTGTGTGTGTGTGTGTGTGTGTGTGTGTGTGTGTGTGTGTGTGTGTGTGTGTGTGTGTGTGTGTGTGTGTGTGTGTGTGTGTGTGTGTGTGTGTGTGTGTGTGTGTGTGTGTGTGTGTGTGTGTGTGTGTGAATCAGGGCTCAACTGGACCACTGCCTCACAGATCTCTCCACCCCTGTTCTGGTGCTGGCGGGGACAGGCATACTCCTCTCCTCCTTGGACAGGTAAGACAAGTTTGGCAGTATGCGAAAGACATCGGACTCTGTCTGTCTGTCTGTCTGTGTCTCTTTCTCACACGCGCACGCGCGCACACACACACACACACACACACACACACACACACACACACACACACACACACACACACACACACACACACACACACACACACTTTGCACCAGCCACTTGAACCCAAAAATCTAATCCCTCTGAGTGAGAGACGTTGAACGAAACCCACCATCACATGCTGATCTTAGAAAACGGAATACAAAGACAACCAAGGCTCCCAGCTGTCACACTACCCACTACAATGCTTATGTGATCCACTCATTCGTTCTAGTAGTGTCTTTGCTGGGGTCTGTAGGGGGGGGGGGGGGCACTGATGAGGACTAGCAGAAAACCTAGGAACAAGGCCGGCCCCCTGGGGTGCACTTAAATAAACCTGGCTACACGCACGCACGCACGCACACAGGTGCACAGTGCAGTCAAACATGCGCCCGTGGTCTGGTTAGTTTGGACATTCATTTTAAAAGCTATGCTATAATGCGTTTGTGATGATGCAGTGGTTGGCACCAAATACATTATGACTCACTCAGCGTTAGATAATCAGTCATGCACTTCTAAGCTAACTGGGGTATATACACACCTGCTGTTGGCTGGTGCACAACATCCATTAATGTTTTCATAGATTGATTCAACACAAAGATGGCTTTATTACTACTGAATTAATTACTGAATAAACATACAGTTACCATATATATATATATATATATATATATATATATATATATATATACATATATACATACACATACACACACACATACACACACACATACACACACACATACACACACACACACACACACACACACATTTAAAAAAATGTCATTTGATCTCATGGTGAATGTTGTCCTAGGCGGTGTTGTACTGTGTCCTGGCTGTTGACCATCATGCTGTTTGTCTACTCACTGTTCTTCGCATGGAGAGCCAACCTGGACATCAGCAGACCCCTACTGCTGGGAGTGGTGAGCTATGAGCGTTTAACCACTTCTTCATCCACATTCTGGTGGAAACGAAAATAGAAGATCTACAAGCTTGTGAGCTTGGTCCAGATTAAGTGGTCAAGGGGAACCATGCGCTGCCAGAGGCCCTTGGGTTTACATCACATCCGCTTGCTGAGCTTAAGTGTGTGTGTGTGTGTGTGTGTGTGTGTGTGTGTGTGTGTGTGTGTGTCTGTCTCTGTGTGTGGCATGCGTGCGTGCGTGCGTTTGTTGCCGGCCCCTGCAGGTTGAGCGTTTCTGGATACAGAGTGATGCTGTGGTGTGTGTGCTTGCCGGCCTTGGGCTGAGTTTAACACAAACTAGGCTGGAGAAGAGGCTGGGTTGTGGCAGGCTGTGGAATACCAGTGCTTGGTTTCTCACGTGGGCTCTGTTGGCACACATGATACACTCCAACCATAGGTGAGCATTGTGGGGACAGAGCAGGACACTGCTGTTGGATGATTGTAGTTGTGCATTCCCCAAAGGACGTTTTATTACAGCTGGGTTGTTTCGAGCATAAATCTTTTCCTCTGACTTTGATGTGCGTGTGATTTTTGTGACTTTTTTTTTACTCCATGTGATCATTTAGGTTTGGATGGTTTTGCGCTCATTGCCGCTCAAACAACCAGAGTCGAGGTGCCGCTTTCAAAATATACGCATATATCTCACAGAAAAAAGAAAAGGACGTATGAGTCTTGCTCCATTTAAAATATTGCCTCTCTTTATTCAGTTAAACCTATGATATTTTGGGGCGCACTGGTAACTGAAGGGTTTGTACAGCAACCATATACTGTACTGTAGTTGCAACGTCTCCGGTTTGACTCCTGCTGGAGCCGTGATGCACGTCTTTACCCTCAGCTTCCGGTCTCTGTACACGCTCCCATCTCCAAGAAAATAAAGCAGAAACTGACCAAAGAAACCCCATGACATTTAACTGATTAGCGGTAATATTTTCCAATGGAGCAAGTGTCTCACCTCCATTGCTTTTTCCATGTGATAATTGTAAATACATTCATGTTGATTGTACCTGGGGAAAAACTACCTCTTGTGTTTTATTTGCAACAACTTTGCTGCACTCCCAACTGTCTCTACAGTATGGTTGACTTAAAGGAAATAATTAAAAAACAGACTCTCTTTCTCTTTATAGTAGAACTTGATTCTAGCCTCCTTCTAAAATCCCTGTGCATAACTTTTCCCTGAGTCAACGCGATTTGTTTCTCCCCTGCACTTCAAACTTGAGGCCTGAACTCCACATGTCAGGTTTCTCTATGCTCACCCCATGGTAGAGGCTAAAGAGAGCCACGGTTAGCACATAGATTCCCTTCGCGGTGCTCAGTCTGAGATGTTAGCCGTCCGAGGAGGCAGATTACACTAGTGCGGTGCCGGGTAGTGCCAGACAGCCATCACTGAGCGGCTTTGATCAAGAGGAGAGCATGGCCCATGTTGTCAGACCCCATCACACCTGTCTCACCCATGATTAGATAGGCAGCCTGAGCATGATGCTGAGGGGCTGACAACTTACCCTCAGAGAACCTTGAAAGCTATACACAAACACACGCGCACATGCAATTACCTGTGACACACACACACTTCTCAGTGGGAGTGAGGAAGCATTCAAGCCATACTGTAAGTCAGCAGTGTTCAAACTGCGGGTTGAGACTCAAACTTGGGTCACGGGCGATTATCTGTTTGGGTCACGTATTTGTGTGTGCAGAAACATTGGAATGGTCCAGTAATGAATAAAGAATTTTACATTAAATGTTGACTTTTAAACATACTGCATTGAGTGATATCTGTTCTTAAACTGACTGGTATGTGTTATTGTACATTTTAATTTATTATCATGAATAAATACTACGCTGGGTTGAGTCGCAACAAGCAATGTAAAAAGTTTGTCTGTGTGTCATGTGTGGTCATCTAGGGACTGTGATCAGAGCAGTAACAGTGTGGTGGAGAGGTTCGGCAGAGAGGTTTTGGCCTCCGTCCCGGCTGATTCCATCATTCTCACCAGAGGAGACCTGCCAGGAAACTCCTTGCGCTATCTGCACTACTGCCAGGCAGTGCGGCCTGATGTACGACTGGTCGACCAGGAGGTCAGCAGCACTTTGCATTCACACCACCATGTCTTTGAATACACTGATTGGTTGTATGTGAACAACGTCATTGGCACATTATAGGGCCCTATCTTCTGCCCGGCACAAAGTGGTGCTGGCCAAAGCGCAACTGTCATTGCTATTTCCCAAACAGTGCAGTTGTAATTTTTACGCCCAGCTCCCCCGTTGTATAAATATCAAATGATCTTGCACCTATTTAGCACCCATGGGTGTGTTGGTCTTGAAATGAGGTGTGATCTGGAGCCAACCGGGCACACTGCTACTGTAGCTTATGCACAGGCTTTGTGCTTAGACCAGCTTTTAGTTAGCATTAACTCCCGCTCAGTAACAGCGTAGATATTTCTGTTTAGACAACTAATTATTGGGATTAAAATGCGCTCAGGTGCTCACAATGCGTGCCCACTGATTGCAATCAAAATCCATCCAATTTCAACACAGTAACACTCCTATCAACATGGTAGATGACATTTCTGAGGGACTCCTCTTTAAGATTCAAAGAAATATTATTGAACAGGGCCAGATTATCAATATATGGTATTGGGTGAGTGCCCATTTTAAGCCACATGAACCCTATCATCCGTATTCTGGGATGAGTATTCAGTGAAGACATTTGGTGCAGAGGGAAAAAAGGACGGGGCCTCGTATAAACCCATGCGGGACTCCGATCAAGGAAGCATACAGGGTTTAAGTTAAGTGCAGGGGAGATATTGCGCTTATGAGCTTCAGGCAGTACCACTTGTCAACCGTTAGGTGTCCTATCTGACACAGGGTCTAAATTTGTCAGTGGAAGAGTAGAGAGACCACTTCCAACCACTGCAGATATTATAGTTATATAATTAACATACTTTACCATACACATCGGTTAAATCATGTTTTATTCATTAAAATAAGTTATGGATTGCAGCTTTACAATGCATTAAATGCAATGAAAGCGCAATTTAGACTAACAATCATAGCATTAATATTTAGTGTGTTCCCTCCAAGTCCCTCCAAGGAAATTTGCATAGCATGCTGAAATGAATGGATTCCAAAGGCTTACTCGAAAATCAAACAACCCACTGTCTGCTTTGGAAAATGGTTGTCAGTAGTGTTAAGTGAAACTGAGTTAGTCTCTCTCCCTATGATCTCTCCAGATGATGACCTACAGCTGGTACGTGGCCAAACTGGGGCGGCATCACCTGGGGGTCCACTTCCCGGGTCGCTGGTGGGACCCGATCAACCCGGAGGAGAAGGACACCTTCAGTCTGGAGCTGTTCCTCTCCCACAACTTACGGTAAGACATGGAGCAGAGAGAGAGAGATGGAGAGAGAGTGGAGAGAACAAAGAGATGGCCTGGGTGGAAGAATAGAAAGCTGTGAGACGAAGAGAAGAGTGAATGAGGAGAGCTACAATGGAGTGACTGGAAGAGTGCGCGTGATATAATGAGGTGGAGAACAGTGGAACGGCCGATACAGCAGTGAGTGCAGGGCAGAGATAAGCCCATAGAACTGTTGCTGCCGTGAGAGGAGTCTGATGAACTGTACAAGTGCGGACTAATCTACTCGATTTGCTTAAACGCTTTCCAGGCAGATAGGACTGCTCTCACCACTCACTGCAGGGAGGAACAGAGGACCAGGCATTAAGACAGGAGACCTGTTAATACCAAGCCCACCAGGGGGCAGTATTTGCCAGGCCAATGCGTCTGTCTCCCAGAGGGGCAACACTGACCTGTGGGATTAACCCTGAGGGCCCACAGTGGTGGGGAGGAGCAGGGAGGCTAGTGGGCAAGTGGAATGTGTTGGGATGTGAGATGAATACCTGGTCGGTTATCAGCTGTCACCTGGGCTGAAAGAGGGAAGTGTTTTAAGGGAGATAGATGTGGGTGTTTTACCTCCTGTGGTCCTGGCCTCTCTGAGCGCTGTGAGAACCTGGCCTGTGTGTGTGTACAGGAGGGCCATGTTCGCTTGCATTGGGCTACCAGACGGGGACTCCAGCTGGGCACAAAGCTACACTCGCTGGCCCCTGGGCGTGTGTGACCACCTAGTGCCCGCCCAGAGGCAGTTCCACCCTGAAGAGTGGGCCCAGCACACGCGTGGCATCTACAACTGGAGTGAACCACACAACAGGTGCGCGCATGCACGCACGCACACGCACACACACACACATTTTTACGATCTAAGCTTTCTTTGTTTAAAAAAACTCACAAGGTTTTGATTAGTTATTTTAAGATATTTTTTGTTAATTTCTACTTTATTTTGAGTGTAGACTAGAGAGAGACAGGAAACTAAGGTTAGAGACAGGGACGTTGTAAATATTTGGTCACACTATTCAATCAGCTAATAATGTAATCATTACACGGCACTAGTACCATTCACGGTGTTAATTACATCCTACAGAAATGTTTCTTCCTCATCATCATCAACAACAAAAAAGCATAAATATCATAAATAATAATAAGTAAATACCATAAATAAAAGGTCTATGTGGTCTCTGGTCATTTCTCCAGCGAGGTTTTCCCTCTGTTCACCATGATGTGATTCTTTATGAATTAAACCAGAGCAAAGACATTATGCTCTCGGGCCATTCGGAATGAGACTGAAGATGAAGCATAATGAGTTTCTTATTGCTTTTTGTCAATAAGTGTGTCAAAAGTGGAATTAGTCAAAGCTCCCATATTATGTCTGCTGTGCGCGCCGGCAGCAGCCCCTCCTTCACTTCAGATACCCACGACTGAATACTGTGACATTATTTCCCTCACCCTCACTACAAGCGTGTCCGCCGATGCCCACGAGCCAAATATTAGCTCAGCAACCCTGTTAAAATATTCTTTTGAAGAAGAGGTCAAGTGTTTATGGGCATCAAAAAATGAGGAGGGGGGGGGGCTGCTGTGCTGTGGTTTAGTCCATGTCTAATATATGCTGGCTGGTATTGTTGAATAATCATTTGGTGCTCATGAAGCAAATTGAACTATATACATATACTGTATATAAAAGGTCTGAGAACGTGATACGGCAGTGGTTGGCAGCTGACCAATCGGCGCAAGCTAAAGTGCTGCCGTATGCTGAACAGTCAACACAAGCATCGTCATTGCTGAAGGAATTCGCAATGTCAAACTTGGCCGCCAAAACATGGTTCCTTTGAAAGGTGTGGTAGAATTCTCGAGTAACTAGGGTTTAACCGGGTGCAAAGGAACCAGAACAGAGCGGGAAAAAACGATCTTCGCTGCCAGCAACACCTGCCTGGTTCTTAGCTAACTCCCTGATTTTCTGGGCCATGTTAATCTAATTATTAACCACATGAACCCCAGTGTCCCTTTCCTGAGCATGTCATAATAGGTCGGACATTTGGCAAAAATAGTCAAATATTCGACATGCAAGCTCATTGCTTTAAGTGATTACCTTAAATTGCGGAATGCTATAACGCTCTGCACTTGTCATAGCCCTTGTTATCTAATGTCATGGCTGCCTAGTTGATAATCTGTATATATACAGTGTATACAGAATAGTGTATACTCTATATACTGTTTACTACAGTACATGCACCTACGTGAATAATCATTTATAATCAGTGGAACTCTGCACAAGGCAAAGCCTGTAGCTGTTTAGATAACAATATCTTTTAATTTCCTTCTGTGTGTCTCTGCACAGTTTCCATCCTGCGTCCTGGGAGCACGTTGCTAACGAGGAGATGTGGCAAGCCAGGTACGTTGGTGTTTTTATTTCTCTCTGATACCGCTGCCTCTCTGCTCTCTGCTAGAGCAGGGGGGTCGTATACCATAGCAGGCAGATAGAAGCTGTGTCACGACGCACACTAACCACCGGCCCGCTACACAACATCTCCATAAACCAGTCTTGTGCGGTAGAGCATCTGCATGTGCTTTCTGCTTGCTGCCAGAATCTACATAAACCACTCTATTGGACTGGTGCGTCAGAGAGCGTGAATCTGCATGGCTCATCCATCCAGCACTTAGCCCTGAGTGCTGCGTGCTTTGTTTCAGGATGAAGACGCCTTTCTTTCTGTTTGACCTGGCAGAGAGGATGCAGGGAGATGTGAAGGCTCGCCTCTTTGAGCTCTCTTACACCGTGAGTCTGCCCTTAACACACAAACGCAAACATAATTCACCAGGATCAACCTGCTCACTTTTAGAACTCGCTTTTAGCTGGCAGGCGTTGTAGAGTATTGGATAACATCTGCCTCTGTGTGTTGTGTCTGCATGTGTGTCCGTGCAATGTGCATGTTTCCACCATGCAGCTGTACAAGGAGATTGTGGAGGCCCAGTCCGACTACCCTCCCAATTGGGATAAGAACCTGGCACTGGCCTGTGAGAGGCTCCTCCGCTCGGACCACAGCGGCCACGACCCAGACACCCTGCTGACTTGCAGCGCACGCCACTTCAGTCTCTACTTGGAGAAAGAGCCTGCCGATCCACAGGCCGACGCCATCCGTTCGGCTGTTTCAGACCTGCTTCAAGAGAGAGACCAACTCCGCCAGATGAAAAACCAATGACCCCAATCCAAGTCCAGAGGGATCTATACATGGAGCTGGAGACCGTGCCAACAGTCCTCAATCCAAAACGCCGCCAGCCAGGGACAGAGCCTGAACGAACCAGTCTGTTGACAGGTGTCGTTCTAGATGTGCAATATAGGGTGGCAAAGGTTGGTTCTAGTTGGAACTGTAGCACTTCTGTAGGATGCAGATATCTACAAATGTAGGTGAGGGGAAAGTTACAATGTATATTTTAAAAAACTGTAATATGGAACCCATGTGAGGGAGTTGGGTGGGTTAAATAGGATGCTGTGGTGAGTGGGGCACTGGGTTCAAGATTCAATATTTTAATTGTTACCCCCTTGATTGTTATCCCTCGAGAGAGGGCAAATAGAGCTCAGCACATAGATCTGAGTTCTGCGTCATTGGATAGATGTTCACTGTAAACCCAGGGGTCTCCTGGGGACAGGCCCTTGACCCTTGTCTGACCCCAATCAAGTTGCTTGTGTTTCCCTTACAACTCAACTTGTTAACTTGCTCTATCGCTTTATCTCATTTTTGGTCTTTCTCACAGCTTTTAACATGATGATTATTTGGCCTCTGCCTCCTGCTGTTCCAGTTATTTTTTTTATTTTTTAGGGCCGCACAGAACTGAGATTGAGGGAAACCCACTGTGGGGGCCAAAATGAGAGATTAATTTAATCTAGAACAGACTTGTAATGTGATGTTTCTTTATATGCCCCTCGTTCACTATGACCGTCATTGACCACCCTCCCCTCCATCCATCCCGCCTTCTCTCCATCCATTCATCCCTCCATCAGTTTATCTTAGATGGTCCTTTCCACATTAAAAACTAATGGATTCCATGAGCGTTTTACTCTCTTCCTTCCTGACGACAGGGTTATAATCCCTCATGGATTTAAATGAAATTCGAAATGTCACAATGCCAGGGACCCTCTTTTAGAGGTGTTTGTGTGCCTGCATACAGTACGTAGCTGTGTGGAGGTGTGCATGAGCATACATGTGCACTTGCTTGTATGGGTATGCAGTATGCAACGTGTCTACAGGCAGCTAGCAACCACATGCAGCGTGAAGTGCTTTCGTCTTTAGAGAAGCACAAGTCACACTAACCCCTACGACACACACAGACACGTAAGACCCTCAAGCACTCTGTTCCCTGACAGATGGACTCTCAGCCTCATGAAGGTTGCTTTGAGAGAGACTGTGGCACGCAAATGCCAGCAAATGGACATGGAGAGTCACTTAAGATGAGAAAAGATAAAGCTTTATTGATCATCTTTATTGTCATAGCAGCAAGAACATGAGAACAAAACACAGGAGAGGTACAGGTAAGCGTAAGAAACAAACCAAGATGGATAAGACTAAAGATACAAATACAAAACTGAGATGATGGCCCTAGATATCTGCACTGCACCTCTGAATGAGTGAACAACATAAATGTACAGTTAATAATAGGAATGAATATCTATTGCTACACATCTGTCATCAGTGAATATATGAATGAATGTGTCAGTCAACATTAATGTGGGAACACAACCTGACAGAATTCAGAAAGGGTCACATTAGTCTGCCTACTTACCCTACAAGATTTCCCTCCACACACTCTGATTCAAATTAATGATCAATGCTTATTATCAAGCGCTGAAGTTTCTTAACAAGCACCGTTTAACTTTAATCCCTATGCAGAGATGCAGGTGTTACAGCAGCAACAGCAGCCAGTAAGAATGAAACACAAGACAGGAGTTAAGCTACTGCTAACAGTAAGTGTCAAGAGCCATTGATCATTTGTTTGAATCGGCTGTGTGGCGGGAGTTCTTGTAGGGAAATAGGCAGACTAATGTGACCCTTTTTTATTTCTGTCAGGTTGTGTTCCCACATTATTATTGACTGACATGGATCAGGATCACTCAAATGAATTGAGTGACTGTCAACAGGAAGTGATGTCCATAATTCACGCAACGCCTCATGAGACACTGGAAACTATATGTACAATCTCTCAAAAATGAGTATACGGGTGGATATAAACATGGTCCATTAACAGTATCAGCACTGAGTACAGTATATGAATGAATATACAGTGAACAATGAACACGATATATACAGTATATGAATTAATATACAGTATGTCCTGTCTATCAACAGTGATGAGAATGTATATTTATATGGTGTTGAGCATTATGTTTTTGCTCCTTTGAGTCTGTCCGTCCGTCCGTGAACAGCTAATCTCTGGCACCGCTGGACCAATCGGTGTGAAACTTTGCACGCACACTCCCAGTAGCCCAAGGAAGATCTGCCGCCCCAAATGTTTCAAATCGGCCTCACGTTGGTGCTATAACAGGTCCCAAACCTGCCCTGGGTAGGCAAGCCGGCCTGGTGGGGATCTGCACTCCGAAGAGTGCACTTTTCTAGTTTCCTCTGTTTCCTTGTTGTAGTCTACAGCAGAAGACCTCAGGTGGAGACATTCATTTAAGACGTCAGACGTTGGTGTGTATTTTATTGACTCTGGGACCATACGAGTTGCTATGTCAAGGTGATGCCAGTGTGCTGCTGCCATAAGCACTCATAAAAGCCTGTCTGCCGGCTGTCAGAGATATAGGACTAGAAAGCCGACGACAGTAAGCAGGTTTTCTGTTCACAGGCCTGACTCTGGTGTTCCCGTCGCTGGCGGGCATTTGAGATGGGACCGAGCGCAGATGGTTTGCTTTCTTTTCATCCTTTTATTTTTATCGTCAGGTTTTTTGAGAAATACATTTAGTATTTCCAGTGTCATTGTTCATATTGTTTACGCTTTCTTCTTATGTTCAAATGTACCCAGAATAATGAAAGAATATTACTTGAACTGTGTTTCGCTATCAAATCGTTATCTGATTTCACTTGAACCTTTTGTATCGGTCTGTATTCCTGGTACCAACATGCACTGTTCTCTCATGTGTTGTCCCTTGCCTGTTTTACTTTACTTTCTCTCTGTCCTCCCCCCTTGTTACCCTCCCTCTCTCTCATCCTTCTCTCACCCCCCAACCCCTCCCTTCCTCTCCTCTCCCCTGTCTCTGAGAGTCAGTTGCCCACCCTAAATCAGCAAGCTGCCGAGGATTGTGGGAACCCGTGGAATCGCCGTGACCAGGGATGCAGGCAGGGAGCCACGGCAACGCTGGAATGTGGGGCGTCTGAGGAGATAAGAGCTGTGAGCCCAGCCAGGGAGAGGGGAGGGATGGATGGAGGGAGGGAGGGAGGGAGAGGGTGTGGGGGGGGGGCTGAGAGAGGGTGAAACAGAGACAGGGAAAGTGGCAAGTCTGTGAATGGGAGACAGAAACACAACACTATAACCAGCCAGAGAGAGAGAGAGACAGGAAGAGAGAGAAAGAGGGGAGGGGGACTTAGGGGGGCACACACTGGAGATGGGAAGCCAGCCTTATTCCTCTTTGCATTTCATTTACATCCCTGGCCGTATCGACCAATCGGATTGCGAGCAAAGCCCAGGGCTTAGGAGGGGAATAAAAAGACAAAATGCCTTTGCTGCTCTCATCCCTCCCTGATAATACCCCTTCTGTTTTTCTTTTCTCTTTTCCTCCCGTCTATAAGTAGATACTGTCCGAAATGCCAGCAGAAAAGCGACACCTCCGCGTGCTGTGTATCTCAGATAGACCGAGCGGGAGCAGGGGCTGAAAAGGCAGCTTTAGCAGCCGGGCCTATCTCCTCTCTCCTCTCTCCTCTCCCTGGCTGGATGGAGGCTTGGAGTGGAGTGGAGTCAGGGACGGGGATGGGGCGGGGGGTATGGGGTGTTGGTTAGTGTTTTGGGTAGAGAATGGAGGGTGTGAGAGGCATGATATACTGAGCTGGCCACAGATTTCGCAGAATCTTATACTCTGGAAAAACTTTTCGCCTGCAGATCCCTTTCCTAAGCAGGAGAAACCTGTTTCAAGGATGTTTACGAGGTGCCACCCATCTTTGTGGATGCTGCCAATTCCAGCCACCAAACTCCACACTCCTATTTTTAGCACGGGATTGTAGGATGATTGTTATTGTTAAAGTTGTGAAGTTAGCAGGTTTATGTAACACAGTCATCAACTGTCCGTCCATTTGGTTCCTCTCACTGTAGTTAACAGCGAGCCTCTCAACACACCAGTGCCTAAACTTAAGTATGTATTTGCATGCCATAAACACATATTTTCCACATAACCACTTAAATAAATCACCCAAATGGCTGTTGTCATGAGCACAGCATGCCTGTGGAGCTTAACAAAAAAATATTGGTTCTTCAGCGGTTCTTTGCAATGATTGACGTGCTATATAGATCTGCCATATAAAAAAACCCTGTTAAGCCCCTTTATGGTTCTTTAGCGGTTCTTTACTGGTTCTCTACTTGTTCTTCATTTTACTTTAGGCACCTGATGGTTGCATATATGGCACCGTTTGACAAAGGTGCTACATGCACCTTGATAGGTGCTATATAGAACTAATAGTCGTTCCCCTATGATTATGAGCTAAACAACTAATTTTGGTCCCATTTTGCACCATTTCTTTTTAGAGTGTGGCTGTTTTCTTATGAACGCATAAGAATGCGTATATTGGGTGGAATTAGGCTTTTAATGGCTGTCTGTGTTGTTGACACGACTTCATGTGTAACTTTCCTCGGTTTCTTAAGTTTGCCATCTCCTTGATGAGTGTGTGTGTGTGTGTGGGGCAGTGGCAGTCATTGTTAGTATGCCTGCAATGCAGGTACAGTGCTGCATGTTTGCAGATTTGCTGAGTTTATTTGTTCAGGTGTTTGTAGTGATCTCCTTTGTGTCCCCCCCCCTCCCCCCCCCCTGTTTGCGGTGGTTTGTTTTGCTTCCATTGTGTCAAAAATGCACAGTGCATCTCCTCTTGCAAGTGTGTCTTGCCTGTATTTAATGGAGCACAGCATTGTTTGGTGTCTCTGCGTAGGCGTCCCCGGCCTCTATTGTACCACCGCCACTGGACCTGATGTTGGCATCACTGCCGACGCAAGGATTATTGAAAGGATTGTAGTGGTTTCACACACAGATGAGAGTCCTTCGCTACAGGGGTCTGCAGCAAAGCATTCAGACATACAGTACATAGTGCTTTACCTGCTGCCACATGGCATCTGGCAGATGTGTACTGTGTAGTCACCCCCAGCACCTGGTGTGGATCCCCCTACCCCTACACACTACATCATCATCCTCCTCATCTTCACCTGACAGATATGGTGAGGATTGGGGTCTGGGGGTGGCTGGGGAATTCGCCCATCTACATTTCCAGGATCAATCAACAACCACCGGGGCCTCGCATACCTTCAGTGGTCTGCCAGGCTGAGAGCTTGCCCTGCCAGGCGGTGAGCGCTGGTTCCTCCAGCTGGGTGTGAGGATAGGCAGATAGGACAAGAGCTGTAGCTGCACAGGGAGAAGAGATTTGCCCTGATGGTATATGGATGGATGGATGGATGGATGGATGGATAGAAGACCTCAGGGGATGAGTGGACAAACAGTCCTTACAATCATCAAACCAAACAATCGTCCCTCCCTCCCCCTCCATGAGAGGTGTGCATACAGTGTATATTATGTATGTTTATGTGCAGATGGACATTAAATGTAGTATGATATGTAAACATGAGGGCTTGTGTATATGTGCTTGCATATGCAAGCGTGTTTGTAAAGTAAATTTTAATCTAAGTTAATTCTAATCTAAATTTGTGAGTACAAAATAACTTATTTTTTTTGTTCTTCTGGAACAAACTGAATTGTATCCCCAAGTCCCTGTTGTTATCTTGTGTACACACATTTGTTTATTTGATACAGCCCCTCTCTCTACTACAGCACGTCTGTATATCAAAGACAGCAGCGCAGAGCATAATTGAAAATGGCTACCGTGGAGAAAGGTCTCCCTGTGCTTTGAGTACGACGAGGCAGAAAAAAGCCCTATTCTCCGCTCTCTTCTTAGATCTATTTAAATAATTGAGGGGTAAACTGACAAATTAGGCACCTTTATGGACGCCTCTGGGCTCTCTCTGGGGTCCCTCCGTTTTCCCCATACAAGAGAGCGCCACTGGGCACAGGATAATATCTCTCTTTGCTTTGAGATGAGGGTGAGAGGGAGGGGGGATGGAGGCTAGTGGGCTAGGAGGGGTTTCGCCAATCAAGCGGGCCACACTTTCTCCCTCAGGTTCTAATTTTGTGCCACATTAAAGAGCTCGGCCTCCATTTAGGACACAGAGAGGCATTTTCATAATTTGCCACATCTCTCGACATGCTCGGGGTGCCTCTCTTCCTCTCTCTCTCAATCTCTCTCTCTCTCTCTCTCAGTATCTGTCTCTCTCTGTTTCTCTCTCTCTCGCTCTCTTTCTCACTCCGTGTCTGAATGGAGGGCCCGGGGAAGAAGAGGGGTAATTCATTCGCCTGCTTTCAGTCGACTCGCTTGAATTCTGCATAATGTTGCTGCTAGGTGTGTATAGCAGCTAATATTTATCTCTGTGATACTTTGCTATTAGACCTGAATATCATTAGCTTCACACAACCTAATGCTGCTTATTGTCAAGTGTATGAAAACGGTGTCAAGTCTCATTATTACTGTGTCACTACATGCCCAGATTTAGCTCTAAATTAAAGCCGCCGCAGTTAAACCAAGTCAGGAACCTTGTTTATTTTATATCCTCCAGACCCTGAAACAATGACTTGCTGTATTGATAGTGACCCATAAAGACATGGTTCAAGTTCAAGTTTCCTGATTTCCTTTCTGCACCCCCGACGTCATCCATTCATACATGACTACAGCATGCGTAAGCATTGATTCATACGTGATTGGTCACATAATTCACTGTCTCAGGGGGCATTTCATCGCTGACAGACGAGCTAATCTAAAATCCCCCAATTTACAAATGAAAATCCCACCATCCAATTGAGCTAATAGAGGGACTTGAATGGGATAATAAGATGTGGTGTAATACTGTGTAAAAAGCCTGTAATGTTGTGTTGGTGTATGAGCCTGTGTGACTGGGTGTTTGACTGTTTGCAGTGATTACCGGGGGCCTGCGGGCCTGGTAGCTGCTCCAAGGCTGGGACAAGGGAGCTTCTCTCAGCTAGGAGATATGCCTGTCTGCCCCCTGCACTGAAGCTCTTGGTACCAGAACCACAAACTCAGGAGGGAGAGTGCAACATATGAGCACTGTGTCTCTCTCTCTCTCTCTCTCTCTCTCTCTCTCTCTCTCTCGTCTCTTTCCCTCTGTCTCTCTCTCTGTCTCTACTACTGCAGTGCTTGCAGATGTGCACAAACAAGGGAGGATTAAAGCAAAACGAATCTAAACAGACAAACGGAATTAGAGTGATGGGTGTCGGTGGGCTGGTTCGCAGTGATAAACATAATGATGCTGTGTGTGTGTGTGTGTGTGTGTGTGTGTGTGTGTGTGTTCCTCTGTCTAGGGGATTATCAGTGGTTAGGTGTGGTGTGTATGGCTGGGTGACTGCTTCTGGGTGTCTTTGTATGTTTGCCTGTCCCCTATCCGTCTGTGTTTTTGTAATTATATGTGTGTGTGTGTGCGTGTGCGTGCGTATATTTACCCGTTGTGTGTGTGTGTGATAAATGTGTTACTGCATATTGCCTCACGACAACAAGTCTTCTCTGCACCCTCCGTATGGATGTGTTTTCCCCCCTCTGTGTGTCATTATTTGTTTGGGTCATATTTCCACCTTGTTTATCATAGTGCGTGTTTGTGTTTGTGCACTGCAGTCCATCCACTAAGCCTGTGTGTCCCAGCTGAACATATCAAAACCATTCACTCAATATTGACATGTACTGTATATTTCTAGTATAAGATGATAAGACACAGTTTGTGAATGTTTTTGCGGAAATATCAAGGTCTTGTGTGCACGTGTGTGTGTGTGTGTGTGTGTGTGTGTGTGTGTGTGTGTGTGTGTGTGTGTTTTCTTGGTCCCAGGTCACTGTGCGTCTATGTTCAGGAGGAGGTCTGCAGTGTTGAGGTTGTCAGCAAGGGGGGGGGGGCATGATCAGCAGTTTGGGGGTTCCCTGCCGAGGGACTCTGGGACTAGAGCTAAATCCTGCCCACTGCCAGATGGGCATCACACATCCCCAACATCATCATCATCATCATCACCAACCACCAGAGACATGGCAGCCCTGTGGCAGTGACTGGTATAGTATGCGATCAAAGTGTACAAGTGGAATAATAATAATAACTCATAATAATATTTATTATAATAATACTCATGGACATGTTCATAATGAGCATCTACCACGCTTTTATGTTGATAGATATAGCTCAGATTCATTACTTAAATTAAGTTTAGTTAAATGCATTTACATTCAGACTAGATTGTGTATAGATGTGGTGTAGTTGTCACGTCAATGAATAGTTCTTTGCAAGACCTTGGGTTTGCATGCGCGAGACGTGGTGCCCTTCTAAGTGTCTAATTGTAGCACTAGACCAGGTAGTGAGATACCAGTGGAGAGAGTGAACCCTACTAATACATTGGTTCCCAAAGTGAGGTCCATAATTTATACTTTGGCTGCATGTATACAAGCTCATAGCGCGGCACGACTGCCGCACTATGAGCTTGTAGATCTGCTATTTTTGGAATAATTGTGAAAAATGTATATGAGCTTCTAGATTGAATAGCCAAAGTATTAAAAAAAATATTCTAAAATGACACAGATGCGTTCCCGGTCTTAATGGATTAATTTCAACTTCTAGCCATGTGTGTGAAATTCTAAAATGTATTCCAATACTAAGTCCCTTGAGCCTATCGTTAATATTGGTTGT
Source organism: Gymnoscopelus microlampas (assembly GCF_963454915.1). Classification (NCBI taxonomy): domain Eukaryota; kingdom Metazoa; phylum Chordata; class Actinopteri; order Myctophiformes; family Myctophidae; genus Gymnoscopelus; species Gymnoscopelus microlampas. The sequence continues at coordinate 31,330,170 of NC_139957.1, forward strand.
GGATAATGTAAAAACAACAACACATAGTTGAGATAAACGTGGGCATGTTAAAAGTCATTCGTCTGACAGCACTAACCTGGGTTTAAAATCAGAGTGGTACCCCACTGTACCCTCCCTCCACTCCCCACCTGCATCTGCCATCCTACGACTTCTGGAAAATCGTCTCTGTATTACTATAGAAAGCAGATTACACGAGACAAGTGTACAAACAAATACAAGATTACAGACTGCGAACATGTTCAGTCTAATGCCCTTTGAAAGAGTAGTGCTCAGCACACAATGCCTTTCTTTCCCCAAGCTAAATTTGGATTTCAGTGAAGGGTCCGTCGGCCAGCTGTGAGAGCCCAACCTCTGTAATGACAGCGTTTCCACATGACTCCTTTCTCGTATCGGTTAGGCTTTTGGAGTTCAAGTGACTATGGGGTTTAGACGTGGAAAAAACAGAACAGGGGGATTCACTGTTGTTCTTGAAAAGCTGTGTTTATCCAGGATTAGAGACACCAACATGTTAATAATTGTTTCTCACAGAACTGCAAAGAAGCACTTTCCTGTAATCCCCTAATCAGGCATTACACCTCTGAGCGAAGCCACAACGCAGGCGCACGGCGTCTGTGACGCAGCACGCCTACGCTGTGCAAGAACGTCTTCCCCCATATGCCCTGCCCATACTGTAGTGTGTACACATTGTCTCTTTCTGATCTTAACCACATTAACCTAGGAATTCCTGTCTTGAACAACATTTTAAAAAATGTCATTTTCAGAATGACTTTCTTTTCTTCTTTTTTTTTCAAAAATAGCCAAAATAGCAGATCTGACGTGTAGTGAGTGTGTAGATCTTTTCTTTTCACTATTTTTTTGTACGAAGGGGTATTTAACTCTAAAACACTTCTGTGGTCGTCTTCTCTGCCTTTTGTGTGCACCCCATAAAGTTTTTAAGTTCTTTGATTCAATATTTAGACTAGGCCAATGCCTGTTGGGAATGATGCCTGTTGGGAGCGTTTGCCCTTTCAGTTATGTAGTACCTGTTGTACCCATTTTACTCATTGTACTTAGTAGAAGCACCCATTATCATAGTACTTGGAGGCTAGTCATGACGTCATAAGACATCTCCCTGCGATACACACGCCAAGACTGAAGTGCATCGGTCATACAGGTCTCTCGATGTGCAGGGGAAACACGGACACGCACGCACATAGGGACAGATTTTGTGCAATAGTACTTGTAGGCCAGTCTGACGCCAGTGCTATGACGCCATATTGATGACATCAGGGACCTCCATATATGGGTATTTACGGATTTCTAGATCTTGTTGGAGATCGGCTGACCCGACCGACTTCATACTGGGTTGAAGCCAATCAGTCAGACGATTCTCAAGATATGCGGGGGGGGGACACGGACACGCACGCACAAAGAGATTCTGTGCATTCATAGATAGATAGTTATCTCCGCCAGGCCGAAGGTGTGGCCGAGACTATGTTTTCGCCCCTGTCCGTCCATGTGTCAGTCCGTGTGTGTCCGTTTGTGAGCAGCTAATCTGCGGATACGCATGAAACTGTGCACGCATACTCCTTGGAGGCCAAGTAAAAGACGATTTTGGCTAATATTTGGATATTACTAGATTTTTCATATTCCATCCTGATTGGCTAAGATTGGCTTATAAAGTTTGCAGGAGTGGCCTGTTTGGAAAAGAAATCCTCAAATCATGAACGCAGCTTCCGATTGCCGTGAAACTTTGCACGCACATTCCCGCAAGGAAGAAATCCCACCCTGTGTGTAATCTCGGCATCATTGTAAATGAGGGTGTCCCTCAATGATCTCGCCAAGAATTTTAAATAAAGGTTGAATCGAGAAAAAAACAAACAAACACCTGGTGGTGCTATAACAGGCAGATTTCTGTGAGCAGCTAATCTCCGCCACCATTGGAGGAATCAGCATGAAACTTTACATGCACACTCCCTGGAGGCCAAGGCAGAACCTCTGCCCCAAATATTTCACGCCGGCCTATTATAGCACCACCAGGAGGACGATTTTAGCAAAGCAATTTTTTTCAGTACACATTATCTCTATAGTCATGTGATCAAGCCGGATCTGTCCGATTTTTCATATTCCATCCTGATTGGCCAAGATTGGCTTCTAAAGTTTGCAAGAGTTGCCCGTTTGGAACAAATGCCTCAAATCATGAACGTAGCATCCGATTGCCGTGAAACTTTACACGCACACTCCCTGGAGGCCAAGGAAGAACCTCAAGAGCGGCCCGTGTTGAACAAAATGCCTCAAATCATGAACGCAGCGTCCAATTGCCGTGAAACATTGCTGGTAAACCAATTTAAAACAGTGCTCTTAAAACTCTGTGCATGTCAATCTCAGAGGTCGAGACCTAGACATTGTTTTCCAACCACTGGACCTTGCTGTGTATGGAATCCAGAATATTAACTATGAAGTTTTGTTGACTCATTTGTGACAGGCGGTCAGCTACATGCATATGAAGTGTCTTCACTTGAGGTGATTAGAACACTTACATTTTGGTTAGTTGTATGTTAGATGTTACAACTTGTAATACATGTTGGTCCTTTCAGGTATGTTGTTGTTTCCATACTTGAAAATCACTCTGTGTGTCTGATAGGAGGACTGCTGTCTGGTTTGAGGCACGGGTGTAATTTAACACCCCTTGTGATGATGACGAGGTCACATAGCTCACCGATCTCGGCCAGCACGTCAGCTGTCTTCTGTGGTACCGCGGTGCAGGTCTCAGACACAAGGCCACCTTACCTGCTGAGATGATGACAGGTCCAAGGCCAATGTTGGTGAGCACAGTCTCCTTACACAGACTGAGGAATTCTAGGAGACATCCTTATGACAAGCCTGTGAATACCAGTGGACTGGTGCTTTGGCAGTAATCAACAATTATATATTTTAATATACGTAATTATGTAAGCATAACCCCCTAGTGTCCCTATTCCGGGGCTATTCTGGGGCAAACAATCAACGAAAATAGCAGATCGTTGCAACATGTTGTGTACTTGTAGATCGGCTATTTTCGGCAAGGAGATTTGGTGTTGAGGGAGAAAATGGGGGAGCCTAATATAGACCCCTGGGGGACTCGGATCAATAAAATACACAGGGTTTAGGTGATTAACATCATGATGATTATATGATTGTCAGACATTAAAGCATACATACACAGCCTAAAAGTAGAATAGTAATCATTTTAAGTATGGCTGTGTTAGTCATATTTGGAATCACTAGGTACAGAGTATGTCTCTTGTGGTCAGGTCTCTAATGCTTGTATGTCAAGCCACTTGTTTGTTTAAACGTAAACCCCCCCTCCATTGTTTCGAGATGTTTCCATTCTTTTTTTCACCCTCCATGTTGTTTTAGATTTTGGGTGTGTTTGTTAGCATGGAGTGTTTGTTGTTTGTTGTTCGCCTCCCCCACACACCTCTGCCCTCCTCTCTCCTTGCGGGGCCTGGCTGGAGAGTGTGATTCGGGGATCGGCAGGGATTAACCTGGAGAATTTAATTAGTGGAGCTGTCGTCTCTGCCCTTAACATTTCAATCTCCCTGGGCTGGAGGAGCTGGGACTAATGGTGACTGGCCGCTGGGAGGTGGAGGGGGTGTAGGGGGGATGCAGAAGCAAGACTCACGTTTGACAAACAGATTAATCCAGCTGCCTGAGTGGCCCTGACGCAAGGTGGAGTAAACAGGGGAGAAGGATGGAGCTCATAGGGTGTAACTGTGGTTTCAATGAACGGGTGATGTGAAGGGTGGTGTACTGTATGATGGTGTGCCCCATGCGTGACTTCTGTTTTAACGTTGTTTAACGCTGACTGTTTGGCCTGAGCACACCCTCTAAGCCCCAGGCCTAGGACTTATGGAGTGGTTCTCCATGTAAGCAGGAGAAGGATGGAGATGGTGGTGGGGGGGAGGAGGAGGAGGAGGAGGGGGTAGATGGTGTTGTGTGTTGGTGCACTTGGGGGTAATCGCTGCTCAATCTGAAGCCACCACTGTTGCATTATAATCCTGATTCTAAGCTCTCTATGAACCCATCTGGGGACCCCCTTTGCCCCATAACTCCCCCCCCCCCTCCCCTTACACACACACACACACACACACACACACACACACACACACACACACACACACACACACACACACACACACACACACAAAGTGTTTGTGGGCAGCTGTGTGCTAGAAGTGTGCCCATCCCTTAGTGGGGGTGGGTGGGGGGGGGCATGTCCAGCAAATGAAGGACCTGCTGCAGGAATGTTGCCAACTCCCCTGAAGGACACATGCACCCAGTCAGTCCAAGTCCCAGCTCCTTGGTCCCACTGACCCGCTGGTCACCAGTGATCCCCTCTTAATATTCCACACACATACTCCCGGGCCTGGGGACTGGTCCCAGAAGCGTCCCGTGGGACCACTGATAATTCAAGTCAAACATGATGTCCCACTGCTTGTTTGACACACATTTAAAGCCTTTCAATCAGATGTGTTAGCCACAGTCCATTGCCTCGCCTTGGACCGATGTCCGTGTCACACCCGTTCAAAGAAGGACATAATCAATTTTGTCTGATTGAGTACCCACTATCAAAAACATTGATTTCCTGTACAGGGAGAGAAAAAAAGTCGAGCTGAGATTTTTTCATTAGGTTTTGGTGTATGGTGGCACATTGATCGAGTTCAAATTGGAGGGAAAAAAAGAAACAAGGTGAAGCCAGCAGAAGTCTTGTTTACGTTTTCCTCTCACCAGTAACCCCCCCCCCCCCTCCCCTCTTTCTTGTCCCTAGTGTGGACCCTCCCTGTTCTGGGCTGGCCTGTGTCAGTGTGCCACTAATTAAGGACTCTTTAAAGACCTATGCACCGCACTCATTAGTGAACTGTAGCATCCTTACTGTCCAGGGAAGGGAGGGAGGCGGGGGTGTGGGGGGGGGGGGCACACCAGCTGATTCAGTTTGAGGACCTGCTGTCCCCCAGTGGCCCACAGTTCTGTTACAGTCCAGAAGGTCTGAGGAGGCCCACTGAGCCCAAAACAACACTGTTTTGTTGTTTTTTAATCTGATGCTGGTTTTAATAGATTGGGAAAGTGATTGTGGTGCGATATTTCTAGTGAAACTATTTGTAAAACAACTATAATAATGACAACGCCAGGTTAAAAGTGGTTATCTTTGCACAGGCAGTTAATCTATGCCGCCTGCAATTTCTTTTGTGTTTTTTGTTATTATTTTTCAGGAGAGTTCATAAGTTGCCCCCCTGCCTCCACCCATCAGCTTCAGCTGCCCACCACTTGGGCATTTGTTTATTCCATTTTAATGGAAATGCTAAAACAAAACAAATGGGCGTGTTTGTCTTTATGAAAGTAGGCCAAACAAGCGCTGACAAACAAGAAGGAGGGGGTTGTAGGTCAGGGCGGCAGCAGCCATGTGTAACCATGCCTGACCAGGGTACACGTTACGCTGTTGTCAGCCACGATAAACACAATGACATACAAACACCCCCACTGGGATGATGTAACATTGTCTAGACTAACCAGCAGAACACACACACACACACACACACACACACACACACACACACACACACACACACACACACACACACACACACACACACACACACACACACACACTAGCTATGTTATGATCCATATTGTCTTTTAATTTGTTCAAAAGTGCACTGTCTTCTTATTATACGATTTCTTGTACATGTCCATGGCTATTACACTATTACAGTTTTATAAACAATGAATAATGAATAACTATATAATAACAACCAATATCCCATATAATAACTAACTGAATAAATATAATTTTAAATCAAACGCTGACATCGACACTGACAATGATATTTGACGCAAATGATCCATCTTTTTGTGCTTGCTTTGTGCTTGAGTATAATACCCTGATTTTGTGTTGTATTATATGTGTTGTGCCTTGGTCTGGTTGATATTTAGTTTTTCTGTTTTTTGTTAAATGTTTTGTATTGTGTGTTTATGCTGCATCACAAGGGGTTATTCCTTATAAAGAATTTAAATTATAATAAATGTCACAACATTCTGAGCTCGTAGATCTCCTCTGTTTTAAGTTTTCAAAATGTTTACACATTTTTCTTTAAATGTCACCTATAATGACATGCCAGGGTTAATGAAGTTAATATGTATTAATGGCATACAGTATCAGACATCAGTAGAGTTCAGGTTAAATATTGAATCAAATGTATTGAATTTATAAAACAATAATGCAATTCGTAGGCTGCCGTTTGTGGAAGGCTGTACAGTGTGCTTACACAACACAAGGACCACCAGGAACCACAAGGGACCACCAGACGTTATCTTCATAGCCTTGAGCCTTTTGACTGGCTTGTCATGCTGCTTCGTTCATTTTCCCCGGTGACCTGGGGGTCAAGTCTGCGAGTGTTGACGACTTGACTTGACCTGACCTCTGTAACTTTGAGATGCTGGTGAGTTGACCTCAATAACCCTGCCATGTGTATATGATGCACTCTACTGAAGTTCATAAATCACGACAATCCCCCGACCTCCCCCCACCCCAAATGTTTCAGGAGCAGCCAATCACTGTTTCTTTGAATTGATCAATATTATTGATCTCTGAAAGGATATGAATGAGCAAAGACTTCGCTGAGTGCTTACCCCAGAGTCAGTAACATACTTTTGGTACTGAAATAGTTGTAATGTTCACAACAGGTTATAGATGTACAGTAAGTAGGTATACTGATGGACCACAAATGTAGTATTATTTGACATAACTGTTATACATTCTACCATGATTCAGGTTAAGTATTATCCAGAGACATGATTCTCTTTCGACTATCCGTTGGGATAGCAATTGTCATTATAATGCATACATCTCTTACATATAGCAATTCGTTATCAGCATATGTTAATGAACAGCATGTAGTAAATAATCTATTATGAATGTCAATAGCAGCAGAAGTTGACCTGCTATTAGGTTGCCATGAGACCACAATGCATTCAAGTGTAGACCCAATTTAATTATAATAGATGCAATTGTCCCCCCCCCATCCACCCTACCCACACACACCCAAACCCATCATACTCTTTGTCCTCTGTGCCCCCCTATTTTGCAGACCCATTGGCATAATACCTTAGGTTAGAAACACACACACACTCACAACAGATGCCCCCTGACGCTGATATACACAAGTGGGCACGTGATTGAGGACCCTGAGGCTGGCAGGCCTCATGGCATTGTGTTTCCCTTGAGCGGGCAGCCTGCAGCCTCCCTAAATACCCTTTTGTCTCAGGGTGGGATAATAAAGCAGTGTCCAGGCCACTGGTACGGCACGCGACACGGCTACTCATCCCTGGTCTGTGACCCAAACAGGTGGATGTGAGAGATGGGGCGGGTGGTGGCGGCGGCGGGTGGAGGGCCTGGGCGGGTCTCTGTCGGGAGGGAGGGGACGGGAGGGGAGGGGGCTGCATCTGTCTCCATACTCAACGACTCCCTGGGCCAGTCACCACTCCATATGCTGTCAGGAGAGAGAGGGAGTCAGGGGCACAAGACCAGACTAACAGGTGGAGGGGTGGGGGGATGGGGGGGATTAGAAGAGGTACAACTTGATCAGAGAAGGATGGAGGGATTTTGGAAACTGTCAAATTAGCCATATGAGAGAGAGATTTGACTACGTTATCCTGGGAAAGATTTCACTTGGGGAAGACTCTTACTATTTAAGCCATATTAATGTTTGCCCTGCGGCACAGAGAAGCTTTTTGTCCCTTTTGTGCTGCCGTACTGGCTCCTATGCATGCCCAAGAGCACTTACTGTAACCGGCAAACAATCCTATGTGCACAGTTTTTGCTTTCAAACTCCAAAGCATTTGTACTTGTTCCCTAAAACTGAATGGATGCCATTTTTGTGTACAGTGAGTTCTTAATATTTCAGTACGTTCTCAGTGTGTTTTCATTGTATTCGTTGTTCCTCCTTGATTTGTCAGTATAGCTGTATATGACCACAGCCTACAGCCTACAGCTTATGCAAACATTTTAAAGATTTTGGTATGCACATCCCTTAAAGCTGTTCATGTTTACTCTTGACTCATTATTTTTGGGTGAGGTGTGTGAAATAGCAGTCCCCAAATACCGTACCGTAAGTTGAATTTGACTGTATGGGCTGAAAGCCTGATGCCCTCTGATTATCTAGTATCGTTATCATGTTTTGAAATCTCTTAACTTTTAAAATGTGGCCTTTTGGGGATTCAGGGCATTGTCATCCTGGATGTAACCATGCCTGTAAGGAAGGAAAGTAATTACAGTGATGATAATTGATAGATGAGACAGTAATTTAAGTATTCAGTTGACTTAAATGTTTTATGTATAATTGGAATTTATTGTATCAAGTCTTTCAAAAAGGGTTGTGGTCCCAAGAAAAATAAATGGTCATTCTTAATAGAATTGCACTTGACTTGAGATATTGTTGGGCCAAAATAGTGCCTGAATGTGTGCATCACAGTAACCAACAACCATTACCGTTATGGTGTAATTACTATGATGCGTTATGGCACAACGCTTCACTGTGACTTTGACCATGTCTTATATGATATTTTGACAGTGTTGAAGCAACAGCAAGCTGTGAAGACTGTCCTGGTCATTGGTAATGGACCTATATTGGTAAATGTATGCACAAATGATCACTCAGGATTTTACTGTGTATGATGAGTTTGATTCATGGGGAGAGTGCAATTGCTAGCCTCATTCTGTTTAATCCAGTCCACTGAAGCTGAGAATAGTAGGCCTGTGTGACAGCTGGAGCTCCCTGTCCCTACTCTGTAAAATAATTAAAAGACCCTAAATGAAATTAGTCAAGGTCCTGTGAAGGTACAGACAGAGTGTGAATGAAGAAATACATACAAGTATTAAATATCAATATTAATAGAGGTTGCCTCACCTTTTTTGCTCCATGATGCCTCTTCAATACTTTGCTACCTCTAAAATAGGCCACCATATAAATTGGCATTTATTTCAAATTGTTAAAAGGTTGAGATGGAGGACAGTCTTCACAATCAGTGAGATAGGCCTACAAAAATAATCTGTTGTGGAGAGTATCAGACATTTATTTATTTAACTGCAGGACGTGTTGAATAGACTTTTCTGCGAGCAACAACATTTCCAAAAGCTGCATGCTGAAGAAGTATTTAGTAATTGTATCTTGTCTGATAGAAATGCATGTATCTATTTATCAAGCCATGAGAGCACACAAATGCACCGTAAATGTATAAGCCTCAGCTTCTGCCCGATGACAACCTGAAACCGTTTGATGACATACTGTGTAACTCGATGAAATATTGAAATAAGAAAAGAGATTCTGCCTCTGGGTTGATTTGCCTCTCAGCATTGTAGTCTAACTAACTGCTGTCCATCTAGGGGGGTCTCTAAGCTATAATCTGTTGGATGCAGCTAATTAATTTTTCGTTCCTGGTATAGACCTACTGTCTCACAAGAGAATCTTGTTTGCAGGAGATTAAAAGATTGTTTGTTAGAAAGGTGTAAATTATCAGGGAGGCTTCATCGCATGCACCTGCTTAATTGACATAATTAGGAGTCTCATGGGCTCAGGGTGGTCATGAGGGGGAGGAAAGTGGATCTTTCACAGGTAAGTGGGCCCTGTGTGCTATATGGTAGATAGAGAGCACCAAATCTGCTACAACACACAATAAAACACAATAAAATCCTTAGTCTTAACTCTGTGAGTGACAAAAATAGACCCATACTGGTAATCTTTTTGTTGAATCGACACTGAGAATTTTACTGTGTATACTTCAAATGAATGTTAGAAGCTAATAGGCAGGTACTATTGTATTACATTCTTTTCTTGATAATCAACATACTGGATATTTTATGAGATCTCTGATTCATAGAAAATATTGCAATTGCTATATGCTTTTTAATTATTGAAAATAGTCTACTTTTGAATATTAAAAAATATATATTTGTGAACAGATGTTGTGTTTGACGCTGTCAGCAGGTGATGTCTTGTCTGATGTCAGCTGTTGTGTCCAGTGCTCTCCATCTCAGATTAAAGTAAGTGGGGTGGGGGAGGGGGGAGATAAAGTTTATTCAAAGCATGCAATGTGAATTTTGGTCACAAACCCTGCTGCTTCCCCTTAGAAGGCTTTTCATGTGAGGACAAGGTTCGGAGACAGTACAGCACATGGAGGAGTCTGTTTTTTCTGTTGGATTTCAGCTGAGAAATCACAATCCATGTGTTCCCCACACTTTGCAGATATTTTATGGCATTATCAAGCATTATTATTATTTTTGGCAAACAGGTTTGGTTTAGAAGAAAAAGAGAATATTAACATGCTGTATATACTTTAATTAGGGCACCGATTTACCATGTAATGAAATAGTATTTTGGTGTGGGAACAATGATATTTTTTTCATTTACAGTATATCATTTGTTTAATTTAGATGTTTGCTATTATTGTTGAAAAGATGGCAAGATGGAATGTATATTTCATCTTTACTTAGTCTCTACTGATTTGTCATTATCTATGTATTGTTTTTGTGTATGCCGTAAAAGCCTGAAAAATGTTTGTTTATACGTTGTGTATAGATTTATGTATTCACAGTATGATATATGCAAAATATTGTGTCATAACACCAGGATGGGCATTGTGATGCACGACACAATAAAACAAATGCATTTGTTAAACAGACTTAATTTTAGACTGGCAATGTCATGTGATCATGTCCCACTTGTCTGCTTGACAATGCCCACTGGAATAGAGGGAATGTATAGAATAGCTGAATTAATTTGACCGCTTTCTTATGAAGTTTAAAAATATTAGCAATTGACAGCGCTTATATGATTGTTTAAACCATGGGCGTACACCGGCAGTGTACGTACTGGAAAGCAATATAGTAATAATGTAAATTTTGTGATCTTTGTTTGTTTCCCAAAGCCAATGCAATCAGCATTCCGTGGTCAAATTGTCTGTTCGAGCCCTGATTGCCTTTGTGGCTTCAGTAATGACCATTACTCGTCAGTTATTGGAATATTTGTTGATCAGACGATTATATAATTCTCATATTTGAGTAATTTTCTCTGCATGGGGCTGCATGTAGCACATCACCATTAGGCTGGAGCGTAATCCACCATGAAAGTATTTCCATTTGTCTCTTTAAGGAGATTTTTATTAATGGTCTAGAAGTCAAAAGGCATTGATAAATTGAATATAGGCACAGTCATACTATACAGGCTGTAACCCTGGAATCATTTGGGCTATACATTTCATTTAACATCAACTTCCCCCTGTTGAGTCCTTATATGTAACAAGAGAGAAATATCAATTATATGCCACCATGATATGAATAGGAAAATATGGAAAGGATGAACACAAATGTATCCATGTTTTTCTAGGGATGAGGGACACTTTCATGATTGAAAGCACTGTTAAAATATCAAACTCATTTGAATGTATAAGCACAGAAGCAGTGTATGAGATTCATAGTCATTCACCCATTGCTTGAATATAGGGAGCTTCCCTAGGCAGCAGCCTGTGTCTGTGCAACACAGCAGGTTATAAATTTGGTTCTTGTAACTTTTGGAGTGAGCTGGTCATGTTTATACCTGACAATTAATAGATTGGCTATCGGAATAAGATCTGACTTTTTAAATTAAGTATCCCCCACCCTCCCCTCAGAGAGCCTGCAGTGCAAACTAGGTGAGCATTAACTAACTAGAGGTATTAACTTGACCCGATAGTACTAATGTGTTTTTTTCCCTGAGATCTGGTAATCTTCTTATGGGTTTTCTCACTCCTCTGAATAGGTTAATACAATATGGCTCTGTAATGGATGGTCATATTCTCATCTCCACCTATTCCTTCACCTACTATAACTTGAAATAGGCCATCAAGTGGCTAATGAACTGATAAGCCCTCTGTGGCTTGTGAAAGCTTATGAACATATAAGTGTATAAGTGTTTAGACATATTTGGGAAAATGGGCACTGATGCATGCTGGCTTGGAACCATCTTTGAAAATAATTCTAAATGAAATATGAACAACAGACAATATATTTTCCAATTGTAGATCCTGTAGGAAATAAAAGGGACATGTCAGTCAGTCACTATAGGTTACTGTAGAGTAAGCCTATAACTTTTGGGTCACCCAGAGCTTTAATGGCCATTGATGTACATAATAAGTGTGTGGTCTCTCTTTCAGACCTCTGCTCTGGTTATAGCCAGGCTGTTAGCATAATTATCAGGTCTGGATCTCTGTACATATATGGATCTGTGTGAGGAGTCTGAGAAATTAAAATAACATGCTTTTTGTACGCTTACTTCAGATCTCTTTTAGACTTCATTTAGAAAGGAAAAAAAACATCTAAATCTGTTATGTGTGCCATATACAAAACCCTTTTAATTTAATCTTTGACACAATTATCAAATTCATAGACAGTGGCAGAAACTTAAATAAATTGAGAAAATATCAACTATGCTAACTTAGCATAGTTGATTTCAAGATATCCCCTTGAAAGCACTTTCAAGGGGATATTGCGGGATCAATTTTAGTTTAGAAGTTGATGATGATGATAATAATAATAATCATCATCATCATCATAACACTAATAATTATTACAAAAATAATAGACCTAATAATATTTGTGTTGCTGCTATACTGAAGACCTGTAACTTAATTAGGCCGATATGTATTAACACTAAAAGTAATTCAATGGATAAGATATTCACAAGGCTATCAAGATAAGAGATTCAAATGCAACAACAAATCCTTTGGGGCTATTTAATTTAGTTAATTCCTGAACTGAAAGTGAAACGGACTTTTAACTAATCATCAGTGATAGTTTAATGTCAGAGGAACAGGTAATCCAAGTGATGTATTTGACCATATTCACGGACAGTTTTAATATATTTGGTTATCTCTCGCTAGCTCTCTTCTCTCTTCCTTTTGCCCTTTGGATTTTCCCCTGCCGACTGTTTATGCATTTTGACCTTGATGCATTGTGTAGAAATGTGTTGAAGAAAGCAGACATCGTCATTGTTCAGCCTCTCGGTTCCCCGCAGTTCACAGAGGAGCGTCGGAGAACTTTTCCAACGTCTGCAGTTGGACCAAGTTGTCTATTTTTATACTTACACGCCTCCAATTTTAGGGCTATTTGAAAATAGCCGATCTACAAGCTTGCGTTGTGCGCTTACAGACCTGACATTTTCAAATAAAATCTTGGGGGGGAAAGAGAAATATCGAATTTTATTTTACCCATACCCAAGATGGCTTGTGACCGACCAATTCACTGACTGGCTGACTGACGGACGGACGGACGGACTTCGCCTATTGTTTGACGAAAACAACGAGGGATTAAAGTAGCGTCTGTCGGTCCCATATGCCCATTTAGCCCCTCTTGGTTTTGATTAAAACTCATTGTAGGTAATATAGAGTATTCTGTTTCAGGTCTGAATGATCCTTGACTTGTGTGCACTCTGAAGACACATGATCACTGGGCCTTGCCCTTGATTAGGCCTGTGGGTAGGCCTATAGGGCTAGCTACCATTATTTGGGCTGTAAGAAAGATCCAACTTCCAAAAATGGATCGTGGCTCTTTAATTTACAGTTTGGAGTCAATGGTGGAATATTACAAAATGACATAGGCCTGCTATTAATTACTGCCGCGAGAGAATACGTGCCTCTCAATTTAGTATAGCTACACATTTCGTCTCCATCTTAGCATAACTACAGGCTGACATCTGAAAGTGACCTTGAGTCGAAAACTGAGATTTATCTTTCAGTTTCACCAGGCTGAAGGACAGAGTTGTTGACATTGCGCGTGGAGACGCATCTCATGAATATTCAGCTTTCTTTAACCCAACAAGCTATTGTTTCCAAGTTCAATTGTCCTCCTGTCATAGCAATTGTGTGCACTTTTGTTAAATGTTGTTCCACGATAAACGGTAAACCTGGCCTTACTTTTTTCATTTTTTTTTCTAGAAAATTATTATATTGACAACCTGTTATAGGTTACACTGCATGCCTTGTGATTGAAATATGGATATTGGATAAATATGAAATATGGTAAAAATAATCCAACTTTTTAACCAATGCGCGCGAACACGCACGCGTACACACTTGCGCGTGCTCAAACGCGCGCGCACACACACACACACACACACACACACACACACACACACACACACACACACACACACACACACACACACACACACACACACCTATTATCTGACCACGTAGAGAATCGCGCCTCCTTAACGCTTCGATTATTTCAAGCAACGCTTTTAATTAGTGTGCTCCTTAGACAGGACTCGACTGAAAGAGATTATTGGCAATGTCAAGGATGCTAATTGAATGTTCGACTTCTAACAATTAGCCCACTGTAGAGCCATGTCGAGTCATTAAAGATTCGATTGCCAGTCTGACTTTGGCTCCTAAAGTCAACTTATCGTTGCACTTGAAACTTTGCCATTCAGAAATGCCCCCCGCTGAGCTGACCAACCCCCTGCATTCACCCCCAATTTCGCCATTGAGCCAAAATTAAGTCCGTCATTGGATACATCTTATTCAAAATAAAATCATGCTACAGTTTGTCTGTAAAATGATTAGCCAATTAGGGTCGTGTTTTTTGTTTTTTTGTTACTTTAGCCATTTTAGACGTGTGTGTAAGTTTTTAACAATGTTTCAAAGCCTATATCCCGTGTTTGCAGAAAGGATATTAATCTGTACTGCTTCGTGTCCGTGCATTAAGAACCCGTTCAAAGTATATTTTCATATGTCTTGAATAACTAATAACCAGATATAGCTTAATAAATTTGATTGGTTTCGGTTCGAGAAGCCAAACTGTCGTCTTCTTGAGATACAAAAAAAACGTGTTTGTCTATGGGTTCTTGAAGGTAGATTGTATAGTCCCAGGAATGCGAAGTTTGTGCAGCCTAGAAGCATGCGGTGGTGTTTGAATGAGACCCTGCGCCCCAAAGAAGCCCCGCCAGTAAAATATTAGGATTAGCATCTCTTTGAGGCTGGATTAACACTGCTTCCCAAAAACGCACATTCCTTTTGTTAAAACTATCTGAATTGAACTACCGGAAAACCAGAAAAAAAAGTTAATTCCACCGTTTGGGTATAATTTACTAGGCTAGGCTACTAGGCTATTGTTGAAAGAAGAGGTTTGGTTATATTGTATGAGCCAATTACAATATAATCCACCTGTGATATAGACAGGTTTAATTTCGATGTTTTTGTTCCTGCATGTGGGATGCCTCTTGATAAGTGTTGATTGGGCCTAATTAACAAACATTTTGACCACTGAAGCCCTTTTTTCATTTTTTCCCTCATTTGTATTCATTGTTTTCATCGAAAATAGCCTACAAGCTCACAAAGTGTCACATTGCAAAGCGTTGAGCATGTAGATTTGCTATTTTCGAAATCTCTCTCTCTCTCTATATATATATATATATATATATATATATATATATATATGCCTTAAATATTGGTGAATTATATCAGATTACCATCAACAATATGGACTATCTTTTATAGGGACATTATTTTGTTTTTGCATTTTAATTGTCGTTTAAATACATTATAAGATTTCATTGGAAACATTTGAAACGATAAAGAAGGCCTAGAACAGCGCACTTTTCATTTAGAGAAAGACAACTTTTGTAGTCCAAATAAACTAGCCTGACATATCCATAATGGGTACGATATTATTACTTTATTTACTTAATTTGCATCGGGATACATTGTCTAAATTTGGCTTTGGGAGAAAATGATTACGCTATAAAGTGATTTGACATTTTTACGCAGTAACGGTAGGCCTACACACATTGCCAAATGCAAATACCCTTGCAAAAATGTTTTTTTTCCCCCTAGTTTCTTCATTTTCTAAATCTCCCTCTCTCTCACTCACACACACACACACACACACACACACACACACACACACACACACACATGGTGCGCACGCACATACGCAGGCACAGATTTAGTTGGTTGATGAATGAGTGGGGTCAGCTCACAGGACCTTTATTCATGTCTTTTCATCGGTGGGGTCACACCATCTTTGGAGCCCGTGAGGATCCATGATCACCGTGTGTCAGATCAATGGAGGGGAGTCGCGCGTAAAGTGAGGAGTTCTCAGCACCCGAGAGTCTTTTCCAGTATGGCTATCCCTTGATTATTACTACCATGTGCTTGGAAAGTCTTGTCTGTCTTTGTGATGCTAATTATTTCACGATTAGCATTTTTTGTCGTTCAAAAAAAGTTAGAAATCTATTAAAATCACAGCAGAGAGTCTGGTGCGAGGGGGGCTCACAAATTGCATACAATACAACAGATCACAGTTTCGAAGGCTAGCACAGATAAAAAACACATATGTACCATTTATATAAGACACACACTGATTGTCTCTTAGAAACTACATATTGATTCCTTATAAACACGTTTTTTTTTTTCTTAAATAAAGTAGTGCATCCATGTCGCCTCGTGGGCGCGCAGTCCACACACCATCCTCACCAAAGCGTCTCTCAGCCGTCACGTCGGCAAAATCGTGTGTCTTAAATTAGGCCTGTCCATCCCAAACACTTCGCCAAAAAGATTGGCTCCTTTAGTTCTGTTCTCGGATAAGCGTTTGTTCCGTGGCTGTGGTGTACTTTTATGAAGAGGCGACTCTGCTGTCCTCATATTAACCAACAGGTGTTTACGCAGATGCGCACACTGATAGACATACTATAGGGGGCTACAACCTGTGAATGAACTGAAAATCTCATTGCCAGTGCAGTGCTAAAATAAATAAAACTTCTCCTCTAGGGGATCAAACACCATCATGCCAAAACCCGAAGCCCCCCACCCCCCGAGCGCCTCGTCTCGCCGACGACTCACATGAATCAATCTTTTTATGCATACATTTTATTGAAGGATGGCAGGGCTATGTTTGATTTATGGTCATTGTTTTGTGTCCTTGACAGGTGACTACTCTCTTCACAGGACTTGGAATTTCCACGAGGAAGTTTGATCTTTATAATCCAAGCAATCAGCGTTGAAATTCAGCTTCCACGAGGCCGCTTGGTCCTTATAATCCAAGCAGTCCGCTGTTGAGTTGAAGCCCAGTCCCGACGTTCCGTAGCCCTGAGTGGGGAGGGGGGCCGCAGGGGACTGGTTCAGATGGCTTGTGACGGCGTTTGTGCTCATGGGACTGAGAGTCGACCCGGGGCCTGGCAACTGATGGTGCATGGGTGTAAGGTAAGACCCGCAGTCCATGCCACCGAAGTAGGATGTTGACCCGGCATAGCCTTGGCTGTATCCCGAGGCTTGGGAGTAGGTCATCGGGTAGGACCTTTGCATGCAGGAGGAGGAGGTAGACAGCGGGTCGGCCAGCGGAGAGATGGATGCTGGGCTCCAGATTGACACTGGTGCGGTGCTGGTTGAAATGGCCGGGACGGTGGTGGTACTGGTGGGCGGTGTGAACTGGCCACTGGCCCCGCTCTCCGAGCTGACTTCTCTGGTTGGTGAACTTTTCTTTTTGGCCGGTCGAACCTTGTTCTGACCCCCATTCTGCTGCTGCTGTTGCTGCTGGCGACACTTTGCCCTCCGGTTCTTAAACCAGACCTGGAATATTTAATGTTATCAAACGTTATTTTTTATTCTCTCCAGAATTACCTGTTTTCTCCTTCTTGTGTATACTTTGTCTCGCAAAGTATCTTAACATAAAAGCACAAGCAACCGATTGAAAAGATAGGCCTGTGTTTGTGTGTGTGTGTGTGTGTGTGTGTGTGTGTGTGTGTGTGTGTGTGTGTGTGAGAGAGAGAGAGTGAGTTTATTTTATGTGTTGCGTTTTCAAAGGACTTCGCATTTCGTAAAATGTGGTATTAATTTGCTTAATTGTATAGCTCACCTGAACACGAGATTCTGGCAGGTTAATTTTCAGGGCCACCTCTTCGCGCATGAAGATATCTGGATAACGAGTTTTGCCGAACAGCGCCTCCAGAATGTCAAGCTGGGCGCGCGTAAAAGTAGTCCGTTCTCGTCTTTGCTTGCGTGGTGTTGCTGCAAGCCAGGAAACATGAGAAGAAAAGATTAGGCTACACACCCAACATTCACATCTAACAAATATAAATATTTCCGCCGAAATATAAATAAATGTGTCACCAGCAGTCACACATTTACTACTTTTTTTTCCTGGCTTGCAGCAACACCACGCAAGTGAAGACGAGAACGGACTACTTTTGTTTTTGGAAAAACAAAAATCCCATGAAATCTCTGAAAGTGAAAAGAATACACCCCCAAAACACCCCCAAAAACAATGGTTTCTAATAATGTGCGTGTAATTACGCGTGGGTCCTATATACCAGTGGTTCTCAACCTGTGGGTCGGGACCCCCAGGGGTTTCCCCACATGATATTTGGGCGGGGGGGTCCCAGATGACATTAAAGTGACAATTTAAGGACTTTTTAATACGTAAAATAAAGATAAAAGATTTGAACTGAAAAAAGACCATTCCTGCATCAAAAGTAATTAACACATTATACTATTAAATAATATAAGACATATAGGCAAAGGCGTTGTGGGCTATTTTCACAATATTTATCTGTGGAACCGAGTCAAACTAAATAAGTAATGCCTCAAAACTCAAATATAATTATATTTGGGTGGTCTCCAGTTCAAATATGATTATTTTGGGGTGGTCCCCAGTTCAAATATGATTATTTTGGGGGGTCGCGGCCTGAAAAGGTTGAGAACCACTGCTGTATACCACCACAACAATTATTTATTTATTATGAATATTATTTTTAGAGTTTGTAACGCACCTGGGTAGCCCACGGATGGATGCAGCAGGTCCATGCCGGATGTGGTTAAGCTCAGTCCATTGACTGTGTAAGGTGGTTGCTTGAGATACGACATCATGCTAATGTTCGTCTGGGGGGCGAAGTTGGAGAAAATTTTGAAAACTGATGAGGCTCGCGAGATGTACTTGGTGTGTGTCGTATTCGACGTGCTGGCCGTGTTATGTTCAATATCTGGAAGAAGAAAAAAAAATCACAACAGAAGAGATCGATCAACGCGATTTTAGTACCAGTTCGTGGAATAAACCTTCTCCAGGCGTCACACTCTTAACCCCCCCCCCCCCGCCCCCCCCCCCCCCCACACACACACACACACACACACACACACACACACACACACACACACACACACACACACACACACACACACACACACACACACACACACACACACACCCTGGGGCAAAAAGTAACACTAATTGCAACAAGTCATCTGAGAGGACAGAGTACAAACTGCATCCTGGGATCTGTCGAGCCGAAGGCCATTTTTTGAAAGAAACTTCAAAGACCAATTTAGACAGACATCAAACATCAAATTGGAGTAAAGTCATGTTCATAAGGTAATCAACTTCACAGTGATATTCTCTACAAATGTAAGTCAAATCAAAGAAGTACCCACACACAGATATAAAGTAACCCATGTAGAATTGGTGTTTTTTTCTCCATAATTTGTTTGATTATTCTATTCGTTGATGATTTACCCAATTCCTCATAATTCTCAGCATTGAACCATAATTTCTGATTCAAGCTTTTGTTTATTTTGTATTTACCTAATTTGTAAAATATCTGCCCCAAGGAAAAACCTCAAGCTTCAAACACATTTGACGAAATGCATCAGACGTGGGTCGTTAATTGCGTAAAACAGTTCAATATCTTCCAATTAATTAAAATGTTTGATGTAAAGAAGACATAGGCCTATTGGCCTCCTAGACCTGTTCCAAAATGGAAGGGGCTTTACGTGATCGCTCCACATAATATAGCATGTGACTGCTGGTGACACTTTTTTATTTTATATCTCAGCGGAAATATTTATATTTGTTAGATGTGTATGTTGTGAGCTCAACTTTAACCACTTACGACTACTTTATACTTCGTCGCACGACGGTGCCGAGCAAAACGATCCGATCTACAAGCTCATGTTGCATTTTGAGTTTGTAGATCAGCTATTCTTCGAAATGTTATTATTTTTATTTCATTATTGTATAATAGGGACGCCAGGCTGAAAGTGCATGGTTAGTGACCCTAAACCCTTCCTTACCCCCTACGTGACCCTTGATTAGGCTACTCTCGGACCCAGGCAGCACCGTTTTTTTAATCCAACGGTTTTTCCCTCCGTCTCAATCTGTCACACTTTGAAACAGACCCTGCCTACCAGTTGCACACACGCTCAATAATAATTACCCTGTCCAAGAATTAATTATGATAAATGTTTCTGTTGATGAATTAACGAGATAATCCGAGTAGCACGCGCTCCCTAATTGGTGTTGCTCTTAACTCATGCGCACTTCGTCGTGTTGGGCTAATGTTGTTCGTATAGGCTACTTTAAATAGGCCTATCAATAATAATAAATAAATGCAGCAAACGACATTTTCTTCTCTCCAGTCACATAACCACATAATGTATATTTCAACCTCAATATTTATAAAGCCTATACAATCATGGAAACCTGCAGGCTACAGGCCTATAGTGGATTTATCATCAAATTAATAAATAAAATGAAAAGCTGTATAAAAAAATGTAATTTCGATTTAGTCTCTAGATTGTATTATCTGTTATTGCAGGCACAGATACTTAAGATAGGCTATGTTTAATATTTAATGAGAACATTAGAGTGTGTGTGTGTGTGTGTGTGTGTGTGTGTGTGTGTGTGTGTGTGTGTGTGTGTGTGTGTGTGTGTGTGTGTGTGTGTGTGTGTGTGTGTGTGTGTGTGTGTGTGTGTGTGTGTGTGTGTAAAATGTTCCCCCAAGCATAGCCTAATAAATTCCGTGTGTTTGGTTATTCTGATATGAAACATTTTGAACGTTGTGATATTTATTACCAGATATGTGAACAGGGTACGAATTGAAACATCATTTTAGATACAGAGCCTCGATGTGCCTTTATGGACCGAGACCCCGTTTACTTCCCTATGCTCAAACTCAATTTATGATCCATCGTAGTGTCGCTTCCCGAAAAGAACAAATCACTTGAATATCTGTTTCTGTTGGCAAGCGACACCGTCGAACGACCGAGTATAGCCTATAAATGAGGCACCAGAGAGTGGCTTAAAGTGAATAGTTTACTACAGACAGAACTCACGCCTCCTCAGTTATGTCCCTTTGTTAGAAAGCGTTTTGCCTCAGTTGAGAACATTTCTATTGGGCTACAGCAGAATGCAGGTTGAATAAAATTACATAATATGTATTTATTTATATTAAAAAAAACGAAAACAAACGAAACATTGGTTTGGGTTTGGGTTTAGAGGGACACAATCGCCTGGGGGTCACTGAATTCTGAATAACGGGTCGTATAGGCTGCAGATTGAGGCATACAGTGTAGGGCAAACTATACAACCTAAAATGAGTTTTAACAGACCAGCCAGGATTCCCCAAAACACTTCCTTCTCTGTTTATATTATCTAAGTAGCCGCTGGGATTGTTCAAAATGTAGGCCTATATACTGAGCCTAAACATGATTTTTATGGTTGGATTTATTATCATATAGGCTGTATCAGCTAAGTTTTATGAGTTTCTAGGCACTATTACGTCGTTGGAGCCTTGTTTCGAATAACTTACTTAATAATAATAATTCCTAAAATACGACCATAATCATAATCATAGTAATTAATAACAACAATACTCATAATAATAAACTTACTCTGGTATGGATCCGTGGAAAGTTCTTTGTCTAGTTCTAATCCTCCGAAGAAATTAAATGCAGTAGGTTAAATAATGTCCTTGAAGTGGAAAAGCCTTCAAAAGCAGAACAAAAATGCCGATAAAAGTTGAACGCTCAGGTCTTGCATGAGTGTCTGCGGAGGTGCGACAAGCGGTCAGCGGTGGAAACAGAGGCTACATGCGGTTCGGATGTGTTAGTCTGTTGTGAGTGAAGTCGCTTGAGAAGGATTTGTACTGCATGCTGGCCAATGAGAGCTGCTGAGGTCTGTCTCCAACACTCTGCACATTTGCTGAGAAACAAATGTCGCAAGCTACTTTTTTTTTTGACGCAAACTGTTCAGCCAATGGCAGCGAGAGACGGACTGACAACATCCTCATTTCATAGCAGAGGGTAAATGATGATAAACGCACCTCATGAGGACCATTTGTAGCCCTTTCATTTTTATGTATTTGTATAAACTAACAAAATTACAACTTTTTGGCTTGTAAAAAAAAAAAGTATAATCTAGATTTCCATTATGATCTAAGAACAATGTGAAGCATTGCTTAATTATTATGGTTACATTATTTATGAGACAATCCACCAATAGGAATTAGACGTCACTTATTATAACATTACTTCCCTGGTAGTATAGTCTATAATCTGAGTTACAAAATACAAATACAAGAAAATAATTCCTAAAATACGACCATCTTACTCTGTGGCATATACAATAAAATAAAAGTGGCATGGGTCGGCCGTTATTCCATTTGAAGGCTGCGGTCTTCTCACATTCCACAGCTTAGCAAGAAGGGATTTAGTTGGACTTATTTCCTTAAAACTGTCCTCCCATCCGCAGAAGCAGCCAGAATGCTTCCACCAGGTTGACACAGGCCTTCCAAAACTCACTAACATTTAGAAGCGTTTTGGGGCATCGTATCTCAGACTCTGATGACCAGAAAGGATGAATGAATCAACGCAAATAAATAAGTTACCGGTTTTTAAATTGGTTAAAATTCGTAACGGCATATAGCGGCTATATAAGATAGGCTACTGTCCACCTGCCATATTGTTGTTG
>NC_139957.1:31357955-31550455 GCF_963454915.1 Gymnoscopelus microlampas
AGATATCTGATGTCGCTGTCATGCAGCCTCAATCCCCTCTCTCTTTCTCTCTCTCTCTCTCTCTCTCTCTCTGTCTTTCTTTGAGTCTATACTCTGCCTAGTGCCTGCACAGTAAAATCCTCAGTGTTCATTTATCCATTTGTAACTCTGAGAGTATAAGGGTCCATTTGGTTCCATTTGTGCACTCTGTGTGTCTGTGCATGGGTTGAATGAAATCCTCTGTATTTTTGCAGTGTACCTAGCATGGTACTGAGTTGGTGTCTGCATGGCGTGGTGGTGGTGGTGGTGGTGGTAAAAACCTGCCCTGCAGTCCAGACCTCTCATGTCTTCAAAGGAGGTAGAACTCAATGTGAGGGATTTGTTCAGGCTTATTTTGGTAACCTAGGATTTGAATTGGACTCTGGGAGGCATTCATAACACATTTTGAAAATGTTAACATTGTGTGATTTTGCGTGTAATCCCCATAATAAATTTTCAGAAATGGTCACAGCGCCCTTGCACAACTGTGACTATTCATGATTTATCAAATGGTTTCTTGTCTCTTGCCTCTCGGGTGGGGGTCGGGGTGGGGTTTGGGGTGAGTACACAGTAAAATCCTGAATGTTAATTTAACTCTGAGAGTGTACAAATGGACCCTGTAACCCAAATGGACCTAAATGGTCAATTTGGTTCCATTTGTACACTCTCAGTTAAATTAACAGCAATGATTTTACAGTGTATTGTCAGCAGGGGACGGGTGGGTCTCAGGCCGCTGGGAGAGCCAGTTAAGAGGTGCCTCTTCCTTGTTAACCTCTCTCTCAACACTGTTTTGTTTATTTGACCTGAATATGTGATAGGGTCAGCCACCATGCTTCCACAGGGATTCACTCAGGCCCCCCGACACCACTGGAGCATTACAAACCCCCGTGGATTATACCTCCCTGGAGGACGGTTAGTGTACATGCACAGATACATGCATGCAAGAGCACGCACACGCTCACTAAGTCACTCACTCACTCACTCACTCACTCACTCACTCTCATACTCATACTCATACTCATACATGCACAAACACAAACACGCACAGAGAAACCTGTACACACCATGTTCGGTCAGTGAGATAATCTCATGCAGTGTTTATTGTGTCACTTGCTCTCATATCAGTGAGGCAATGTATGTATCAATGATCATGTTTTATTTAAAGGGTTAAGTGTAGAAATATATAAATGAGAAATGCTAGCTGATATTGAAAATGTATGGAAATACACATTTCTCATATCAGTGAATAATGAGTTGGCTAGGCAACACTTCCTTACACTGTGTGTATGCAGGTACAGATTTACGCACGCACGCACGCACTCACGCACGCACGCACGCACGCACGCACTGTAGATCCACTTTGCTAAATGCAGAGTTTAGATTAGAAAACCAAGGAAACATATTAACAAAGCCATTTTTCCTTTCTCCATCATGGCCTCTGCAGTGATCTGTATGGCTCCATCAACAGTGATGAGCCGGGGTGCCTGGTGGCTCAGCCAGTATAACAGACCATGTGCTCCTCGTGAGCCATGAGGACCCGAGTTTGAATCCCAGTCTGGTCTTGCATGTCTCTCCTGTCTCTCTGCCCTTGGCTTCCTGTCTCTATGCTGTACTATCTAAGAAATACAAATGACAAACAAACAAACAAAAACTTTTATTAGTAAAATGACGATCTTAAACCCCCACTCCAGAGATTCCATCTTGGTGCAAAGTGTCTGGACTGTGTGAGGTAAGCCATGAATGAATGAATGAATGATGTTTCAAGAGACTAATGTGCTTTATATATTTGGTACATTATGGTGACTCCAGTGTTCTCTCTAGTATGTATCTAACTGGTTTAGGTAAGAGTGAGTGAAGTTATCGTGTGTGAGTAAATCTGTGTTTGTGCCCTCTCCAAAGCCCACTTTGCTTTGAATGACACCTTGGCGATGCCCCCAGCTCCCCACTTGGACTTCTCAAGCGCAGCCCCCCGCCCACCCCCCCACCCCCCCATCAGTGCCGACTCTGCCAATCCCTCTCATGTCTTTAATATCTCTCTTTGGACCTTCGGGTTTCTGCCAGTGGAGGCTCCCCAGTGACAGTTGGACATAGCCGTCACATTTGGGAGACAGCAGCGGGTGTTTGTAGCGTGTTCCCAGCCCCCGGGTCCATGGGGAATCTGTGATGGCTCGCCTGTCAGCCGGCCCCACCCCTGTAATTAGGAGAGTAAACACAGCGCCTGGCTCGGATCGGGGAGAAGGAGGGAGGGCGGGAGGGAGGGAGGCTGTAGGAGGGAAAACAGCGGAGAGGAGAGGACTGGCTGTCCGGCTCCTGTCCTACTGCTTCTTCAGCTGTCTGGGAGAGATGCTGTCTCCATCCCTGTCTCTGTAGACCTTCACATCCCAGCTGAATATCAAACCAAGAACTGACATGTGGAAGAGAGAAACATAAGCTCTTCATCTTTACCAGCATCTCTGTAGCTAGATGCATTGAATTGCCTTTTTATTCTAAGTAGCTACAATTTTATTTACAATTAGGTATTATCCATCACAACTTCAGGTCAAGGTCAGGTATAAGAGACATGAACGTCAATCATAAATAGGGTAATTGTTGAGGAATTGGAGTACTAGGACAAGTCTAGAATAACAAGAAGACATAAAACCTGACATCTATCTGAGTAGCACTTAGTGTCTGTAAACAAGTAAACAATATACTAAGCCTCTATATAAAATAACTACCATCTATCTAATTAACAGAACTATAATATATCTAAATAACAGAACTAGCATGTCCTAAATGTCCTTGAGCTCTGGAAAGGTATAACTACACTGTGTAATTATTAGTTTAGTTAGTTTATTATTAGTTATTTATTAGTTTTATTGAGGATGCATTGTATTGAGCTTATTCATGTATTTTTTTTTTACTTTCGGAATAAAAAATAAACTTGCCCATTTGTCTTGCAAACATAAAGTGTCAGATAAAGTAAACCTAGTTACTCAAGAACTAATGTCAGGTAATGTAAAATCAGTGACTCACCATAAAGCACATTAGAGTGTAAATATTACAACCTGCAATTGCTTTTCAACCACACACGTAAAAGGGAGGAAACTCATTATGTTACAAATGTTGTGCTTAATGTTGTGTTTCATTGCCCTGTCAAATGTGAGGGAAAACAATTTAAGCTGCATTACAGTGACTCCTCTTTCCTTCTTCACCTCTCTCCTGGTTGCTGGGGGGACTGGTTAGTGGCTAGTGGAATGCAGTGTGGGCTGGAGTTGGAGATGTGGTTTGGGACTGGGCTTTTGGAGGGGGTGGGGGGCTGCTCCATCCCACCCACCCCAGCCATTGCGCACTGCCCAGGCGGGGAGGCTGGCTGCGGGAATGCTGAGCCTAGGAGGGAGAGGAATTTCACTGGAGGACCTGCCAGAGAAATGACATGCGGGGAGCGATGAAGAGAGAAACCTAGATAGATAGATAGATACATACATACATACATACATACATACATAGAGAAAGAGAAAAGGGGAGCTTGGCCAATTGAAGCATGGCCTGTCAATGTCACTTTGGGTTTGCAAGATACTTAACTGATGTTGGACCAGTTGCTAAATGAACTGATACAGTGGCACCACATCCCCACTCAGTGAGTGAGATGCACATCGTTACCTTGAGGACTCAGGGTTGAAGGAGAGAGGAGGGATGCGAAGGCAGCGCATTTAACTATAACACTGTCTTGCGGGTTGAACTCAAGTCGATCTGAACCACTCATCTGCATTAACAAGCCATCTGCCCCTCTGCTAACCTCCATTGTAAGAACACAAGCATGTGCGCTGTTCTGTTTTTGTGTGCGTAAGTACATTTGAAATCAGATGGTGTGTATCAGTGTGTGTGCAATGTGGTGGTCATCATGGGAGAATACAGAGGGAAGGAGGGGCACGTGAAGGCCTGGCACACTTGCCAAAGTCTTTACGGCGCCCAGAGAGCCATGCTGCAGCATCATGGTCCACAGCATGGAAAGACATGGGGCAGATGGGTGCAGTGTAGCAGCACAACCCAGCCCCCCCGCCCCCCCACCCACCCCTCGACACAAGAGGCAACAGTGGTGGGAATGGCACAGTGTGAGAGGGAGCCTGGGCTCGGAGCTGAAACAGAAAAGCTGTCGGAGGGGCATTTGGGGGTTGGGAGAGAGCGGGGGCTGAAAGCTGTTGGAGAGAGGGGGATTTTGAGAGGGGGGGGCTTTGGAGAAGCTGTCGGAGGGGCATGGGTTCTGCGGTGGCGAGAGAAAGCCAGTCCCCCCTGTCACATCCCTTTGAAATCCAAGTGCAAGGGCACGAGCCCAGGGAGAAGTAGCAGCGTGGCCCAGCGCCTGGGCAGACAGGCAGTCACCGCACTGGGCCGCGGTCCAGCTCGCCTTTCCTGGCCCCCGCCCACCCCCGTCTGGCCCAGGCGTACAGGAGTCAGGCAGCCGACCCCCAGCGGACAGTCCGGAGCCCTGCACTACGTAGCCCCATATTGTGGGCCTCTGCTGCTGGGCGAGGCCTCTTTATAACAGGAGAAGGAGCAGCCACTGGTGAGGGAGGCCCTCCAAAGGTGGAGGTGCCGTTTCAGAGCGCCTACGATGCCCAGCTCTCTGGATGGGACCCAGTGGATAACCCCCATCTCTCTCCACCAGGCCGTTCTGCCTTCAAGTCCAAACATCCCCATGGCAACAGTGGCAGGGCCGTCCACACAATGTGAGTGGGCACGAAGCCAAGTGCTGCCAAATTGGGATGAAGGAGAGGCATTTTGGGAAAACACAAAAAAAAGAAAATCAGAATCTTTTCACCTTCATTCTGCCCCTAGATAATTGTGTTTTTGGCTCCAGTAAGCTAATGTCAGGGACTTGGACAGCAATGCCTCCTTTGCCTGGTTTATCAGTGGACAATACTGGAGACAATCACAGTTTGTTTTGTGAGATCCTCTGCCTTTGATCTGCGCCACTTTCTCTCACCTCTCGGGGCTTCTAAATTGCATGTATGGTTGCTGTTGTCAACTATTCCCCTCGGGTTGAATTGACCTGACGCATTCTGAAATGCTGTGTGCTTAAAGAGACCTTGTCACAGCAATATTAAGCCTGTGCAAACACAAGTAGTTCAATGACATTCACAGCAGCCACCTAAAGTTGATTCCCCCACCCTCCCTAAGCCATTGGGAAGATATAAGTGGATGGGTGGTGTTTACTGAAAGTGGATATCTGCTGTTTGTTTTGTTGTTCTGCTTCCCCACCGTAAACACTGCACAGATTTTCTTGAGTAGTGTTTGGAGTGAGTGTGTGTGTGTGTGGTGTGTGCGCGCGTGTGCTTGCATGCTTGCATGAGTGCCATGTGTTATATTTGCTGATAACAGGATTTACTCAAATTGCGAATCGCCAATTGAGGAAGGTTAATTGTCAGTGCAGCTGGTAGAATGGGTACATGCAATAATTATTAGTGTAAGTTGCTTTATTATTTAGACACACTAATTAGGCATTAACTGTGGTCCCCTTCTTTTGGATCGCAACTTCAATGGCATGTCAAATTGCATTAAGTTCTCTTTGACATCCATTTGTCAAACTAAAGGAATGTTGTTTTGTAGATGTCCTTAGCCTGCTTATTATTATGAAACTGATCTTTTTTCAACTATTGATCAGAAAATTTGCAGGGGGGGGGGTGGTCACAGAAATTATTCACTGGAGGACATCTTCAGTTTACTCTCTGTGAGAACAATACATTTTAGTATCTTTTTTATGTCTTCTTCTTTTTAGGTGTTTGGTAATTTAAGCACTCTTTGATTGTGTTAAGAGGGATACCGATTCGTAGCTCCCTCAAGAACACAAACACATTAACTGAGACTTCAAGGGCATTTTCTCTTACCAGTTGATATAATTGGCTTGTTTGGGACAAGGGTTTTTGTTTTTCAACCCCAAATGTTTTGTCTGTGCCACCCATGTGGATGTGGCTGGCAAGGGCCTGGCATAAAGGTGAGGCCCAAAGTGACGGGAAGAGAAAGCAAGAGCTCAAGGCATGACTGCCAACGCATGTCATCGCCTTATGCCTGATTTATGCTCTGTTGCACGACGGTGTAGCGCGCCAGAAATAGCAGATATACAAGCTCACAACATGTTGCATCTGAGACACGTTGTTGGCTTGTATATCGGCTGTTTTTGGTTGTGCAACGAAGTATGATTTGGGCTTTACACTCTCATCAACCCGCCCCGTGCTGATTATACTGGTGCCCAGACGCAAATTAATTTGGATGGCTGGAAGGGCTGGACTCATCCCTGGCCTTTAAAGAAGAAAAGACACCAGCGGAGAGTGATCTTCCAGTGACAGGGGGTGGGGGTCCGGGGGAGTGTTTTTTTTTCTTTTTTGATGGATTTTAGCAGAGGGCAATAGAGGTTTCTGGAATAAGATGGGAGGGTACACGGTTGAATGTGCTTGTCCTGCTATGATGACAAGATGGCTCAGCCACCACTGTGCCACTACCCCGTCCCCCATCCCTCCCCTTCTCCCCCCAGTACTCCCCATCAGGAGACACCAGTGAAGTGGGAAGGGGGGGGGGGTGTTGGCAGCCATTTAATCTTCTCCTTGGCTCACCGCAGATTCTTTTACTACGTGCCCCACTCCCCTCCTTCCTAAATCTCTACCTGCTCGTCTATGGGTCTGCTATGCAGGGGGGCTCTTGATCAGTGAGGTGATGGAGAATGGCCGGTGTCACACACACCAAACAGGATCGGATTGCCCAGGAGTGAAAGGTGATTGGGCTCAGTGATGGAAGAAGGGGGGGGGGGGGTGTAGTACCAACAAATAAGCCCCCTCGAGATGAATTTTCAGCGGCTGGAGATTTTATGGGGTTTGTTGGCGGGGCAGAACAGCCAAAAACATGGTACATACATCGATAAGAGGGTAAGCCAGAGAGGGAGGGAGAGGTCTTGTTCTCTGCTGGCATGTCGTTAACCTCCCTGTGCTTGGATCGGGGAGTGGGTGATTGGGTGGGGGAGTGATTGGGTGGGTTGGGGTGATGTGTGCATGCTTTAAAGCTCAGACTTTGTTTGTAGGATGCATGAGGAGCACCGGACCCCGCCGGACCCCCTGCTGGTGGGCTGAGTAAGAAAACAGCAGCATGCTGATCGTAGGGGTGGGCTGTGAAGGAGAGCTGTCCACTGGAGTAAAGGTTAAAACTAAAACATGTGCTCTGTCATCTAGTTAAGTGGTTCATATGAATTGTGAGATGTCAAGCATGCACCTTCCCCATAAAGCCATTAGTAATTTCCACTAATAAACAGCTTAAAAGACACATTGTTTCAGGGACTACAGTACTAGTCAAATTCATTATAGCCTAATAGTTCTTTAAAAAGTACCTCATCACACTGTTATCTAATGAGTTCTTAGTATTTATGAAAGATGAACATTTTTCAGTTTTTAAAAGATGTAGATACTGAAACAAGCTGAAAATACATAGCATTAATATTGTTTATCGTGTACTATTGTGTTGATTTAATTGTTTTTGTGTAAAAGTGTAGTATTAAAATCCTGAGTGTTCATTTAACTGAGTGTACAAATGGACCCATGTTCGGGTCAATTTTTGGACAGTGTTCTACTAATGAGAGGCGAGTTAATGAGATGGAGACCGGCTAGTAGAGGAGACCAGGGTAAAAAAAATGGCAGGGAGAGTCAGAAAGAGAAGTTGGTAACTCTTGCTTCATCTTGTGATCAAGGACCACTGGTGACACTACAAACTTCTATCCCTCTTTTCAGCATTTCTCCAATCCACCCCCTTCTCTCTACAGTAGCAGTGCCCCTCGCTATTTTTCTACTTCTTATCCCTTTTAATTAGAAGGCAAATTCTGCAGCCTGGAGAGACCTAATCCCCTACTAGCCAACAATGCACAGAGTGGCTTTGAACAGCCGACCTGCAACCCCTCAATCCCCCCGTCCCCCCCAACCAAATTCTCCCCACCACCGCTGGACCTTTTTTTAGGGGGAAGGGGGCCTTTTCTTCTATAGAAGCAAGAACAGTGCAGCTAAAACGCACACACACACACGCAACACAACACACACACACACACACACACACACACACACACACACACACACACACACACACACACACACACACACACACACACACACACACACACACACACACACACACACACACACACACACGGCCGGACCCACATGCGCACGTCTCTCTCTCTCTCTCTCTCTCTCTCTCTCTGTTTTGCACAGAGCTACATATTTGTGTTTCAGGCAGGTTAACAGCGATTAAGGACACAATTGACATGGGCGACATAAGTGACAAATACATATGTACGCTAACTCGGTCTATCTCATTTGTGAGAGACATAGTATAAGTCTCTGCTGATTTGCATATATATTAATGTCCCTTGTTGTACAGATTAGATCCCATTAGTTGTGGTGATTCTAGTAGAAGGTGCAGTCACTGGGATGATAAAAGTCCTGTTATTATGTTAAAATGATGTTTAAATTGTTGGAGGGCAGGCGGGGAAAGAAGGGGGTTAGGGTACCAATGTGAGGTTAAGGGTGATTAGACACCCTGAGCATATTTGACAAGAGGGTGAGATTTAGATTGTAAAAAGCCCCCAAAAGGAAAAGAGCTGCTTTCAAATGGACCTGCGTTAAGCTCTCCACGATGGCATACTGCTTGTATCCAAAATAACAAGCTTTTCGTCCAATGTTTACCAAGGGCTGTGTTTTAGTATTGAGAATGACATTATGTCGTGGTGTCATCCATGGGAGAGAGAGTTCATCAGATAAGGGCTGAAGGAGAGAATGAGGCTACTATAGTTTAATCTACTGATCAACACTCTTGATTTACAAGAGACCTAAAATATTTTTGCAACGTTAAAGGTAGGGTAAGTGATTTACTTTGGTTAAAATAAGTGTTAAATAGCTCTATATTCTGATAGTACTCATTGCTATAGAGTGTTCATTCAGTAAAAGGAGTCTCCCATGTCTCTCCAGCTCTTTATTAACCAGAAAATGCATTTTCAGTACTCTCTCCTGATTGGCTTAAATGTTGTCACCTACCTGAAAATGTGCTATATTCTGTTTACTTTAGAGCTGGAGAGACCCCTGTGGCCGAACAAATGCTCTGTAGCAATGATTACTATCAGAATATAGTACTTTAACCTTTTTAACAAAAACAAAAAAAAAATACCAGAAAATATCACTTACCCTACCTTTAAGCTGAGGGCCTGCACTTTATACTGCCTCCAGTGGTCAAGGCTGTGATGTCACCCTCACTGAGACATTTATTACACATACTGTACACAGCAAAACCCCTGAGGGTCCCATAAGGGTCCCTTTTTACACTTTCAGACTTAAATCGACACTCTGGATTGTACTGTGTATAATAATGAGTGTGGAGTAGGTGTATGATTTATCAGGGAAGCGTCATTATTACTTAGTGGTCATATTCTAATGTATAACGGCCTTTACTAAATTTCCAGTCACCAAGATAGTATATTTATTTAATTACACTTGAGGTGTATTTGTCAGGAGAGGCAGACTGTAGGGAGCTGTCAGCAGGAGATAGACCTCTGTTGTATTACGGCTGCAGAAGATGAAATGAATTGTCATACTTTGCTTTTGTGTGCTTGAGATCAAACCATGAGAGGGAGAGGGAGAGTGAGAGATGTTAAGGATAGAAAACAAAGCTGGCCAGTTGCTGCTGAGTCGCCTCATAGGTATTGTGTTCAGTGGAAATGAGCTGTTGTTTTTTTAACCACATGAAACCTATAGTGTCCCTTTTCTAAGGGCGAACATTCGGCAAAAAATAGGAGAGCCACAAGCTTGTATATCAGCTATTTTCGGTGAAAAGATTTTGTGTAGAGGGAAATACTAGCAGACCTTGTATAAGACCTGGGGGACCCTGGTCAACTAACTATTAGAGTTCAAGTGGTTAACATTTCAATTCGAAGACTGTGGACAGTCTCAGTGTACCTTCTAGCATGTACAGCAAAAATACTTACATAGCTGATTGTCATATTAATAATTATCTTTATTTGAGACAACGCTGTTTGCAAAATCATTGTACAGCACTCTCAAGTGCTGCACAATATTGACTGCATCCATCAATGGCTGTTTTCTGATTGAATGTGTTTGTTATTTTTGTCAATGAGGTTTTATAGGTAACAGTCAATCGTATGAAAGTAATGCCACAACCTGTATATCACGACAACATCAGATTTGGTCATGATTAACATATGTCAGATTATAAATCAATCTTCACTCAGTGTAGGAAACCTGGGTTTGGGAGCTAGTTTCATTTGGAAGAAAGGAAGTGTACAGTAAGGCTACCTGGACTAATCTGGTCTGCATATGCATACTTGGTTATCCACAGACCAGTCGTGTGCCAAAAATGGCTGATCTACAAGCTCACAACGTGTCACATGACACGTTGTGAACTTGCAGATCGGCTATTTTCGGTGCATGGCACTGTCGTGCGACGGACTATAAATTAAACATTAGCTATGCATTGACATGTGCCTCCTTCATTGCCTTTCAGACTCCCATCATCATCACGTCTCCCCATCCCTCTCCCTGTAACAATGTTGTCTTAAAGAAATTCAAACAGAGTGATATTGACATAATGAATGATCTTTCAAAGGAAACACAGATTACACGAAATAACTTCGTTTAGCTCCCATATTAATCATTGCTCGACTAATTAGCATTGATAGAGTTGCCCTAAGCAGGGTTGTGTGTGTAGGGAGGGAGGGGTGGAGGATTGGGAGATGAGGGCAGCCCCCCCCATCCCTTCCATTTGCTGAGGGCTCAGAGGATTGTTTTGCATCCTGTCTCAATTAGTTATCCATGCTGTCACTCTGTCTGTCACATCCTCACATGTCACACTGAAACAACGGCGATGTGGGCTGTTAAAATAAATGTACATCTCTGAGCACTCACTTTCAGGATGAGAGCGTGGGTCATACTGCCTGCCTAGGGCCACCATATCCTTTGCCTACTCAAGGGTTCAACTTTCAGAAAGCTACTTAAGTATTATTCTAATCCCTACCCTGCTTTTTTCCCCCTAGGCCAAAGACTCAAGTTACCATTTGGACAAGCCCGGTAGAGCAACTTGATCAGGTATAGTGTTAAGAGTCTGAAGCTCTGTGGTTGAGCTACAACATCGTGTGTGGCAGAGGACAACAATAGTAGATTTTCATAGTTTGCTGCTCTCTGTACTTATAATCACCACTTTCCCTGCAGTGTTATAGAGCTGTCAATTACATTTCATTTATTGAACATTTGGAAGACTAAGCAATTCTACATAATTCTGTGAGTCATTATTTAACAAGGCAGGCAGAGCAACTTAGCTATTAATAAAACATAATCTCTTAATTTGCTATAACAGCAAATTACCATGACCAAATCAATGGCTTTGATTTGGTATTCATGTATTTCTCCGAGCATATTTGCTACTCTCTTGGGCTTAGGCACCGAGGTGGTATTTCCTCAGGCAGGCAGTTGCAGATTGGGGCGGGGGTGCACGTAGGGTCAGGGTGAGGCCTGCTGGGAGTTGTGGGGACGATTCCCTCCGTGGGATGGTATCTCTTGTACAGTTTTGTTGTCTAAATGTTTTACAAACTTAATTGGCATTCCCAGGGGGAAGCTGCCAGCTGTCTGCCTGATGGCGAGGGGTTCTAATTTGCTGCGTGGCATAGACTGTCTGCTGGGGTAGCTAGCAGAGCGGAGCACAGCGCACTACACGGAGCACACGGCCAGATCAGACTCACGGTTTGTTTGTTTTTTGCCTCGTTCGCTCGGGAGCACACACACACACACACACACACACACACACACACACACACACACACACACACACACACACACACACACACACACACACACACACACACACACACACACACACACACACACACACACACACACACACACACACACACACACACAGCATTACCTGAACAGAGTTGGGCAGCTAATTACAAGCCAAGGAGCTGGTACAGTTGAGGTTGTGACTTTAGTGTGATCTGGGGGTGCACCCATACGTACAAATCAGAGCCACAAACCTGAGTAGTGGGAAATAACGAGGTGGATGATAAAAGATGGTAAAGCTGTCTACAGATGATGAAATAAGCAGTGGTGGACAGCAACTAAGTACATTAACTTGAGTTCATATTTTGAGTTTTGCTTTTTTGGATTGGATTTTACTTTCACTCCACTGTCTACATTTCAAAGGTGAGAATTACTCATTACCCCGCCCCCCCCCCCCCCCCCCCCCCCCGCCCACTAAAATGTAATTCACCATATTCACATGGCAGCCATTTTTTAAGTTAATGAAATAATGCCATGGTGATGGTGTCTTCCCAACCCGCAAATATGACGTGAGAGCAAAATGGTTGCTGTGTGAATACAGACAATTGGCCACACGCTGTGTTCTTCACAGAAGGAAAACAAACACTGTACTCAGCGTACTCTCAACTGGGACAAATGTAAAAACAGAAATACAACATCCAGGCATGTGAACTATCCATCGGTATGGCGGTGGCGGGAGAACGCGCTGACCAGCTCAATCAGTCTGATCGGACAGTCAAACCAGAACCAGATCCATATTGGTTGGATCAACAATTCTGGACAACCGCATAATCTGAACGACTCGTACACCACACTCCATTGAGTTCTTGCCGATCTGTGTGCCCGAGTTTGAAGTCGGTTAGTCCTATATGCGGAATTGCGGATGACCATATATGAGCACAGCGGTCGGATCTTAGTGACATGACCTGCCGGCCAGTCCTCCCATTTTATAGGAAGGAGGATGACGGTTTTATATCAATCCTTTTTTTTGTTTTCCTAGTTTTTAGAGTCCACCATGACTTCTACATATCTCTGCTGTCCGGCAGGAACCAGCTAACTCCAAAATGTTAATTTTTCAGGAAATGAAAAAAAAAGTGGAGTTAGGAGGTTTTGTTCATCATTGATAAGAACAGCTGAATGGACCTCCAAGCTCACAATGAGGTTGGAGGTCAAAAGGGGGTTGAGCCTGGAGTCAGCTAAACCAGCTAACTCCGGTGGAAATTTGAGGATCCAATGGAGTTAGCTGGTTTTGTCAGAAGCGCTTTTTAATGCTTTTCATTGGTTCAATATTTTTTTTTACCAACATGCAGACGTAAAGGGTGTTCAATGGCCCTGATTTATGGAAAAAAATGCAAAAGCAACGACTTATTAATCCAATCAAAGATTCTTACCTCCTAGACTTGACTGGAGTTAATGTTCCTGACAAAGTGCCAAACAGTTCCTCTCATAGCCTACACACATGTGGATGACTTTTCACTCGTGACCCACTCCCCTTCCTCTACTCAGGTGCCTTTAAGTAAGTCCTCTTTCCTCCATTCAAACCTTAAATCTCCCAATCTCATATCCCTACAGGGATTTCTAAGTCAAGATACCTCTATAAAATGACTGACTAAGCTCAATTTCTACTTAGAGCACGAATTCAACTGATATAGTGGAATAAAGACATTGGAAGTATTATAGGTTTAGTCTTAGGATGAGAGTATAACAGAAACAGTACAGTCTGTACTATAAAGACAAACTTAAGTTGTAATTGAATTGCACATCAGTCACTAATAACACTAATGTTGCTTTTGTTGAGTCCCATTTGACAAGTTTTTAAACATGGCAAGATGTAAGATTTCCATTTTGTGGAGAACTATAAAGATATAAACAACCCATATGTATACTTGAAGATGTCAATTAATTGCTCAATAGAAAATGTATTGAATCAAACTACAACTGGGCGCTCCTCTGAGCACAGAGCTCCACCAGGCCTGGTTGCCTACCCAGGGCTGTGTCAGTTGTGGGGTGCAGCTGTCAGGAACAGGGTTTGCTGGCATGGCCAACGTGACCAACAAGATTCTATCATTCCGGCCAGGTGTTAAATTAATCAGCCATAATTTAATACACGTCACGTGCGTGTTTAGATAGTATGTGCGTGTGCACCACCCAACTGATTGTTACACCTGTGTAGCGCAGCGCTTCTTTCAACCACAGATGCTCTGCACTGATCCTGCGTCTGTCGATAGTTTCATAAAGCAGGATTTATCTAGTTGATCACACAGGGGTGTCGCTTACCAAAAATAACATAAAGTAGTCAGGATGGACGAGTGATATATCTACAAGCTACACCGCATTGTGTACTGCAATATTACAGAGAATATACCAACTAGGCTGAGCAATATTGCAGGCTATGCACCTCGTTCAACTAAAGGTTGAAAGAGATTATATATGAACTATATATATGTTGACTGTAGGTATACAGGCTACTAACGTAGGTAATAAGCTTTCTTTTTGTTACTGTCATGTTAAGTGTTTCATGGTGCCAGCATAGTCACTGTTCTGCTTTGGAGGGGTGGGCTGTTCCTGCGAGCTCAGGTCTGCAGGACATGTTGACTCTGTGCACGTTATCACCAATGCATGGAGCTGCATAGACACACAGGATAATGGGCCTGCGGCGCTGGCACACCAGCAGGAAATGTAAAAGTTACAGGCAGGCTTTCAAGGGTATAACAGAACTCTCCCTGGCAAGGTGGCGACAGCTGAGCAATTTATAAACATTAGCTGGTGAGCAAGGTCCATGTTAATGACTGGCTCTCAAACTGGTACCAGTACGCTGAACAAAGCCCACCAGCACACTTTAAGATAAGTTAAACCTTTTTAGATCCCTGGGGCTAAATTCAGATCATAGCAACAAGAGCATAGTAACACGATGATAGTCCACACGCTAAATAAAATAAACTGGGCTCGTCCGAGGTTATGAGTGACAGCCCGTATGGGAAGTAGCGTTTTTCAAAGCAAAGCAAAACAAAGATTTAAACTAGCATGTGAAATGAACTACTACACTTGACTACTAAATGAGCTACTACTGGCAGCAGAAATGGAGTGCAGCAAGATCGGCCTCAAGATCAATGCCAAGAATACAAAAGTAATGGCATTACCATAGGTTTTTTAAAACAGGGTACAGCCAGTGCCAGCGCTTTCAACGATATTCTTACCTTTTCAAGTAGTCACAGAATATTTTCTGTGATCACCGTCCTCACGGTGATCCCCTCATTACATTACACACACAGGGGTCTCGTAGAATCGAGAGAAGAAAAAATCCGATCGCGGTAATCCGTTCCATAATTGCAGCCAGTTGAGCCGAGATACAGAATATTTCCCAAATACTTTAACCAGGAAGTGAATGGAGCAGTAAATCTTTGGAATACGTTATATCCTGGTTCTGTGTGGAGACATTTTTTTATTTTTTATTATTTAATTATTATTGAAAAAAATCAAAAACGTATACATACGTTTTTGGCACTCAACAGTTGGATTAGCAAAAACTTATATATACGTTTTTTGCACTCAATGTGTTTAATATAGAGGACAAAACCATTGGTACGACCAATGTGGGATGGTGTACGAGGTAGTCAAGGACTTCAAAAGTCAATCAATATGACATCACAGTGCTGAAGTCATAGACTGGCCTGGACTCCATATTTGGGCATGCCTCACAGGGAACTCCATATATGGGCATTGAAATGCAAAGCAGCCTGGTATAGTACCACTATAAGTGTCTTGCGTGGCCTACTGGATGGTGTGCATGCAAAGTTTGGCGCCTATAGGCACGCACGCACGCACGCACGCACGCACATACACACACACACACACACACACACACACACACACACACACACACACACACACAGTGTTGCTTTGCCTCCCGCTCTGCCAAAGACAATTACCTCTCTGTCAGGAGGGACATAAAACTTACAGATTGTAGCTTTAAAGTAGGTTACTTTCTCTTCAAAACATTTTGGCAGAGGGCCCATCAGAGTTTTTACCACTTTTTTACTTTACCAATGTAACCGGATGTAAAGGATCAGGGGATCTAAAGCTTAGTAAGAGCAGTGCATTCATATGAACATATGCTGGGGTCTTTATTGGCATTCTGGAGGAGATTGGTGGGACAATCAATTAGCCATGAAGCTGTGCGTCCCCAGGGGCTCTCTGGATAACCAGACTGCTTAGTGGCCATACACCCACCAAAAGGCTGATTGACTGGGTTTGACTTCACGGGTAAATTCGCCATTGGACCAATTTGCGGTTATTACTTGTATGCTGATTCATTTGATATGTCACACGACATGATTATTGTGAGATGACTCATCAGTCAACTAGAAAAGTCAAAGAATGAGAGAAGAATAAAATGAACAATCACAAGGTGTAGAGAGTGTTTGAACATGGGTGGTACAAGGAGGCCTGGTGTCAGTTTGGCCTCTCTTCACTTTAATTGGCCCTACAATGGTCTAATTGATAAGTGTTGTGAGCAGGCCAGGGAGGGGGCGGAGGGTTGCACTGCACCCCTGGCTGGAGCAGACTTGAGAGGAGCATGCGGGGGCATGGTGATTATTCAACATGCTTCTCTAATCCCGGCCCTTGCGGTAGGAACCTGTGAAAGAGCCTGGTCTTTGTGCCGGGGGGCTAATCGTGTTTTGGAAACGCCGATCGGGGCTAATCTTCTGGCCTGCCTCTAATGTGGAGCCGCTGATATCCTCTGCTGCGATAAATTAAGCTACTTATTAATCTAATTACGGTACATTCATCCCCACAAACTTTCATGTGACTTGGAAAGCCCACCCCACCCGCCCCCCCGACACTCCCAACCCCCCACTGCCCCCTCCGCCACCCCCTCCATACCCAGCCCTCGAGGCTGACTCCCCTCTCGCTCCCAGACCACATGGCCCCGGCCGTCCCAATTAGGAGCCCTCAGGACTCCTGCCTCTAACGAGCCTCCAGGTTCCAGTCAACCTCTCCAAACAGAGCAGCGTCAGTCTCGCAAGAACTCTCCACAACTAGAGTTCCACCTCCTTTGTTCTCTGCATTCTTTTACTGTGGTTCACCTTGTCGCTGCATCAGGCTTTCTGTAGTTTATCTTTTCATTGTGTCACATATCGCAGAGTGAGTATTAATGTCCTCATTCATTACCTTTTGTTTTCATCACTCCTGTTTTCCTCATCTTTCTTTCACTGTATCTCTTCCCCGAGGCCCCCTGATCCTGAGCTTTCTATAGAGCTTCTAGAATGCTGTGTGAGTGTGATGACGAAGCCTGCCACAGATACTGCTGCTACCAGCTCTGGGCTAGTGTTGCTCTTGCTGTGGAACTGGGTTAAGCATAAGGGAGGTGGTGAGAAGCTAGAAGAGCTGGGAAGCTTTGGTGTGAGGCAGTGAGAGTGAGATGACAGGTTCATTCCCTCCATGGACAATGACCCTGAAGGGAGATGAAAGAAGTTCACGTCTGCACTTTAGCAGCTCAAACTGGGCTGCAATCATCCGTGAAGGCCTCCCTCCTCCCCTTCTATCCCCTCTCTCCCTTGTTCTTTGATTTTATTTTTTTAGTTTGAGGTAGAGAAGAGCAGCAGCGTGCCCTAGCCTCAAGAACACTCTTTTTTTCTTAGCCCCCCTTAATATTTCTCTCATCTTTGCCCCTCTTTCCTTGTCCCACAAAACAAGTTCCCCTTTGAGAATTTTGGTCATATCATAGTTGACTTTACAGTGAACAGCGTTAACTTACATTACCTACGTTAACATCCCACCACCCAGCAAACGCATGCTGTTTACCAGGGAACACTGACACAAACTTCAAAGGACACTTCTCACTGACTGAGCATTCATAAAATTTCAGGTTCCCCTTGTTATAGGATAATTCATTCAACACAAAAGCGAAACATGCTCTTAGCTCAGACATGCACTTCCTGTCTTGTTCTTGTGGAAGTATCATCTATGCGCGGTGTTGACCTTGTAGTGTTGTGTTCCTCAAGGTACAACGTGGATGTGTGTCCCCCTCAAAGCAAAGTGCAGGGGTCAGAAGACTGTCACAGAAGCTTACTATTATTTGTCCTCAGAAACAAAGGTTCTGCACTGCTATCAAATTTCCATTAGATACAGAGAATTGAGTGTGCGGTCTGCACTATGTACCAAACGGCGAGGTGATAACGCAGCGCAAAGGCAGGCCAGGACGCTAATTGCATGCCGAATATTTATAGACCAGATAATTAGCTGTTGCCTTTTATATGCAAAATAATAACAGTGGCAGTGGCAACAGAGAGAGAGAGGGGGGGGGGGGGGGGGTAATTAAGATGCTCAAAACAGGACAGGGACATGCAGTCTGTTGTACTCTGATTTGTTGCTAACAAACACAATAATTAGCCTGTTATTGTGGCATAATGAAGTTGCCAGTATCCTTTTCCCTCTGCCAAGTACCATCCTGAACAAGGATATTGGCGCTGTTGTTAGCATGGACGGGGCCCTGGAGGCATGCAGGTGTTCAGAGGTTCAAAAGTCACCAAGTGTGCCACAGATCTTATGGCATTATTTAGTGTCATACTCCTAGGGACTGGCCTTAGAGCTGGAGCTGGTCCCCGGGCACTGGTCAGTTGCTGCCCACTGCTCCTAATAGTTAGGATGGGTCATCCTAACTTAGATTTAAAACTGCAATCTGGAACTTTATCTTTCTTAAATCTTTTGTGAAAAAGACCAGTCTATATGATAGACTATAATACAGTATAACTAACACAGCTGTGGTGGTTGGATGTGGTCTCTCTGCTCTTCTATTGAAAAATGTTGATCCTGTGTTGGGGTTGGAACAATACTGGTTGACAAAAAGGTATTACATGAAGCTCAAAGTTTAATATCTGCCCCGCATGCCCAAGCGGGCATTCAGCATTAGAAATTTCGGCCCTTGCGCAGGAGACCTGGGTTTGAGTCCTGGGTAGGACATAAATCCTTAAGGATGGGAGCTTTAATGCTAAGGGAGCATTGTAGTCAATGATGCTACAACTAGAAAGTTAGATTCACTGTTGTTTTAGCTGAGTCTGTTAGCAGTAGGCATTGCATTTTTGCTACCAGTTAATGTAGTTGTCATTGTTGTCCTTGGGTTTTTACCTAGCCTGTATAAACCCAGAGAGTCATGACAAACAAAATCTCAGACATACCTCTTGCTGCAACATTGAAAAGTCTATGTGTTCAAGTATATGTGTGTGTGTGTGTGTGTGTGTGTGTGTGTGTGTGTGTGTGTGTGTGTGTGTGTGTGTGTGTGTGTGTGTGTGTGTGCTTCCTTTGTGCATATCGCTGCGTCTGTCCATGACCACAGGTTCACTGAATGGACAATGCTGTCTGGCAGGATTAGGTGCAGCTAGAGCTGATTTGATATTTGTGGCTGATAGTGCTTGTAAGTGTGCCTTTGTTCCCATCCATTGTAACTGAGATTAAGGCGAACCCCCTCTTCATCTTCCTGCTTCAGTATAGTAATAATAACCCAGATAAAGCTACTCTTTGATTGAATCATTTCTGCCTCCATTCAGGGCCTTCTCTGCCTCCTTTTCCATGTCAGCTGTCAATAGTGTATCAGACACTTTTTTAAAACACATCTCCACTTTCTCTTTCCCTCCCTGACTATCTCATTACGTCCCCTTTTCTCTGTTTTCTTACTTCCCCACACGCTTTGTCTGTAATACCTGTCAATCAGGGCGTTGAACACTAATGAGAACATTTGTTTATGTTGTTCCCCACTAATTATGAGTAGAACATGTTTGAACATTGTTTTGTCTACATTTTATCCAACACAGGGCAGGGAACTTTTGCTGGAACTTTAAATGGAGTTCATTAATTCTATTAAGCCTCTGATATTGGTGAGATGTCTACAGAGGCTGTGAAAATCACAATGCAAATTTGAACAGTTATAGGTTTGCAGCTCTCTGAAAACCGTACATGGACAATGTACGCAGATAGGTTTTATGAGTTCTAGTGTATACGAGGTGTAATCCTGTGTTATGGTGGAATGGTTGTACAGAAATGTGCAGGGAGGGTTCATAATCGGAGCGTTTTCA
The DNA here is from genome assembly GCF_963454915.1 of Gymnoscopelus microlampas. Taxonomy (NCBI): domain Eukaryota; kingdom Metazoa; phylum Chordata; class Actinopteri; order Myctophiformes; family Myctophidae; genus Gymnoscopelus; species Gymnoscopelus microlampas. Next base: position 31,377,883 of record NC_139957.1, read on the forward strand.
CGTTTGACCCCACAGCTTCCTGTTCTAGGCCCCCTATTCAAAGACACATTCAACTTTTCGAGGAATTGGATATAGGTAGTTTCAGATGCTTCACAATTACATTATTATTATCATGCACGCACACGGACACACACACACCTACACACACACACACACACACACACACACACACACACACACACACACACACACACACACACACACACACACACACACACACACACACACACACACACACACACATCAGAGTTACATTCATGGTCACAAACTGCTTTGCCGTTTGCTTCCCTTCTGAGGGGCGTCACATGACAAAAGACGTCCAAAGTCATTAATTTTTTTGTGTATCTTTCCTCCCTCTCTTGCCTGCCCCTCTCATGCAACTAATCTCTACAGGTATTTCTCCTGGGCTGCTGTTATTAGAATGCAGCAAATGCTCTCTATTGATGCATGTCAGAGCCTCATTCTTTCATCTCCAACATTTAATTTACCGTCCTGTTGTGCCGCTAATCCCGTGTCGTGCCATTTCCTCCGCTCCTCAGATTGCTCTCTCAAAGCCCCCTCTCCGTCAGATAAAGAGGAAGGTAATCGCCATTGTCTGGCTACAGATACACCAGCGCCACCGCCCCCCACCTACCCCCTCCTCATCCTTTCCGCAGCCCCAAATTAAAGGGCCATCCTGCCCTTGTGCCCCCTTAATCACTGGCCTCGCTTCTCTGTGCGAGCGGACCCCAGGGCTGCTGCACTTTCATCCACAAATAGGCTTTCAGTGTGAACCACCCAGGGCTGGCCTCCTCACAGGAGATTCCCCACATATACACTCCTATGTGCTGCTCCGTCCTTTTTCTCTCGTCCAGCCCCCCACACACACTCGCTCCACTCCTGTGATCGGACATGAAGAGCACGGTACTTTCACGTCTAATGCATCCTGATGAATTAAGACTCTGACTCTCTTCAGGAGGTCTGACCCCCGAGTTTGTTGAGGAACTTCAAAGTGGTCATGCAGGGGGATTTGTTTCAGTTGTTTCAACTAAGAGTGAATCCAATAATATCTTCCACAACGTTTTCTTCTCCTATGGCTTTGTTTTCTTTTCCTGTTGTGTGATGTTAGGTCTCTTGGAGCCTTGAATTGAACCGTTTGTTGTAGCATTACCTTTTCATGTTGGCATAAAATGTTAATTTGCCCTAAGTTTTATTGGCAATACAGAAATGCCTGGTAAACTGAGCTCAGATTATCTCCATTGACCTCAGTGTTCTGATATCATGTGTCCTGTGTCATGATAGAATGAATGATATAGAGGTATCGTGCCGCTTGAGTACAATAGTTGAAATTGAACAAAACTAGGAAATTATGTGGATCTCAGGATTAACATAGCCCCGTGGCTCCAATGCGGATCTCGGACAGTCGTCTGTATGACAAAACTATGATATATGACTACAAATTTGGGCAAGATTTGAGTGCGATCACGGCCCCTTTGACTTCCTTTATAAAATTTATGTTAAATATTTCAAAAAGTATAAACCATATGGGAAAAAATAAATAGTGGAGGTATTTCAGCGGCCTACTGGCAGCATGCTTACAACGTTTGGCGCTGAACGGTCCAGTAGTTTGAGAGCTTAGCCCCAGACAGACACACAGGCCCTGTCATAGATGGGTAGCCTCTTGCAGCATTCACACTGAGGAAGGCCTTTGGCCGAAACGGTTATGAGTGATCTGCTGTTGGGGCTACAACACAATAAATAAGAGATCCTAAAAGGACCAGGTGAGTGCTGGTGATCTTCAATGATACTGAAATCAAATCAAACTTTATTTATATAGCGGCGGAATGTGACGTATTATAGCACATTTAACAATCGAAATTGACCAAAGTGCTGTACATGGAGGGCAACTAAAAGAAACAGGCCTGTGCAACAACATAGTCACAGGACAAAGCAAAAGATAAAAACATATGAAACTAGAAAAAGTGCTCCTCGGAGCACAGGTCTCCGCCAGGTCAGGAAGGTTATTGAGGGCCAGCAATGTTCGGAATTCGCCAAGCAGGATGGAATTTGATAAATCGGACGCAACCTTGTTGATCACTTGACTATGGAAATAATGTGTACCGATTTGCATGATGTTTGGACCAAATTTGTAGTAGTAACATAAAATATCGTCAGAGGGGTTATGGCTTAATTTGTTAATTAAAGGGACTTTGAGTGGGCTACTTAGAAAAGCCCTAAAATAATGTCAGGTATTATTATTATTATTATTATCAATTCAACAGTCACATAACTGCATCTGCATCAGGCTGTACCAGGTGATACGTGTGGCATTTACTCTCTCTGCCATCACTTTGTTCTGTCTTCATTGTCCCGTGTCAATTGGGAAGAATTAATGCCTTGAAAACACAACGTTCACTTACCACGTCTAAAATGGCGTTGAGCGCCACATCCAGCCACACCACGGTGGGTTTTGTGTGGTCTAGAACGGGCCGTGTTGCCATGTACATTCTGTTTCCGTCTTTCATTCAGGTGTATTAAAATGTCAACGTAACTGCACACCTGTTTGAAACACAAGAGTGAACACAACTATGAATGAAAAAAAGTCAAATATGTACCACACACAAAATATCCATTAGCTGTGGTCATTGAGAGGCCCCATTTTGTGGTTCCACATATAGAAAGCCCATTCATTCAGCCCATAGAGGTTTCCGAAAAATATGTATTTATATACATTATTTTAAGCCTGGAACCAAGCCATCCAGGCTCCTGGTGAATCATGACCATAAAACATTTGATTCTGTGTAAACACATATTTGAAAACCGCAAAAAAGGGTAGTTATTAAATATAGTATAGAATATAATAAAAAATGTAAATCATTTTTGAAACCTTCTAACAACACAAATCTAGTACGGGGCTCCCTGGCACAAAACATTTTCAGATGGGGGTTAGGGGACAAATACATAATTTTGGGGTCCATGACATGAAAATATTTGCGAACCACTGGTTAAAATAATTTAAATTTAAAATTGTGAAGCAAGCCCAAATGAGCAACTAAGCCCAAGAAACCACAACCCACACAACCAAATTTTACAAGCAAAAATAAGCCCAAAGTACGTTTGTTCTAAGCTGGTCCACCTGGCTCTCATTGGCTCTCATTGACTCTCATGACATAGATGTTCGTACCTTCTTTTTATATACCTTGGTGTGATGCAGGTTATCAGTTGCCAGATTTTGCAAAAGAAACAAGCGGCCGTGTCGATAAAAACAAGCCCAAAAGAAGCAACTTGGCTAATTCGTTTCCACTTTTACATCGGCTGTTTGAAAATAGCAGATCAACAAGCTCACAACGTGTCAGATCATGACACGTTGTGAGCTTGTAGATCTGCTATTTTCAAAAAATATTTGGAAAAAAAGAAAAATATTCAGTTTTTCTTTAAAACATTTTATCAACACAAATCTTGTATGGCACCACATATTTTCAGATGTGGGTCTGCGACAAATACATATTAATCTGGGGGTCCTTGACATGAAAGAAATGTGGGAACCACTGGTTTAAAAAACATTAGAAAGCATGCCCAATGAAGTGACTACAATTTAAAAAATAAATAAATAAAATGCTCATTTATAAGCAGACATGGCAACACGGGTAACGAGCGTATTAGGAGCCCCTTGATCTTGCCGTCCTTTGCGGTGACATCAGTGCGTGACGTTGCTGTTCTCCACTCTGATTTGAGTACTCCAATTGCCGCGCTAGCGCTCTCGTCCTCCCCCCCATACACACACACACACACACACACACACACACACACACACACACACACACACACACACCCACACCCACACACCCACACACCAGCAAACACAACGACGGTTTGTTAACAAGCGCTGCTTGTTTGGAATAAAATACTCTTATAGTGAAATAAACAACTCTTAATATAACGTTACTGGACATAGACGTCGAGTATAGTTGTCAGTGCTTACCTAAAAAGGCATGGGTTTCCGAGGCTACTAGTGCTTACCAGGCAACAGGTGAGTTTTACTGCAGGTGTGTGTTAGCTTAGTGTCAAGTTACCTTTCCCATTAAGGACCCCCAAATTGACACTTATTAGCCTGCGGACACTCATTTGAAAAGATATGCCAGGACCCCCATAAGAGAAGATTGTTTACAGCTAGCAGTGATTCTCAACCATTTTAATTTCAAGGACCCCCCAGTTTGACATGCATTTAGGCTACGGACCCCCATTTAATGAAATTTCTATCTCTGGGACCGTAATTTATATTGTAAAGTCAATGTTCATTTGAGAGTGTACAAAATGGAACTTAAATGGACCCGGTTCCATTTGTACACCCTCAGAGTTGCAGACCCATAAGGGTCCCATTTGGTTCCTAACTATCCATCATGTAGCTGGGGACCCCCTAGAACTCCCTCAAGGACCCCTGGGGGTCAACGGACCCCACTATGAGAACCAATGGCTTAGCTCAGTGGTTCTGAAACTTTTTCATGATAGGACCCCAAAATTGACACATAATAGTGGAAAAAGTAGGCCTACTCAAAGTCTGGAATTCCAAATGTACTTAAGTAAAAGTACAAACGTATTTGGTATCAAAATGTACTTAAAGTACCACAAATAAAAGTACTAAAATGTTAGAAAATAGCAGATCTAAGCTCACAACGCGTCGCCAGCTTGTAGATCTGCTATTTTCAAATAGCCAAGTTATAAAATGGGGCTAAAGTGGTTAATGCATGTTTTATAATGTAATGATGTATATCTACAAAGTTACAAGTAACTAAAGATTTCAAATAATTGTAGTACAATATTTGATGGTTTAAGTGGTTACACAGATGCGTTCCTGGTTTTAATGGGTTAAATAAAGGTGCAATAACACATAAAACCCCCTCTCTGCTCTCTCTAGATGGCGAGCAACAGGTCGTGGCACGCCCGCTACCCCGTGCTGACCTACGTGCAGATCATGGTGTTCTACAACGTGTTCACACCCTCCTCAGTCTGCCCGCCGAAGTGCTGCCGCATCCGCACGCTGGTGATGCAACTACTGCTGGACGAGCAGCTGGAGGTACAGTAGCAGCACACACAGTAAAATCAGAAAGTTATAATGGGGCGCTGCATGGCCAGGTGGCAAGTACATGGGGGTCCTTTGACATGAGAAAAGTTTGAGAACCACTGATATTATAGCAGGATACGTTTAAAAAAAAATTGTTAGGATTTAGAATACATTTGTAGGATCCCCCAGAAGCAAAAGATTTGAGTTAAAAATGTTCGGTTTAAAACAAATATATATTAAAAGTTTGGGTTTGGGGTCTAAAAGATTAGGCTCCAAGAAAAGCTTAGGTTCGGGGCCCCAACACATGCTACAAGGCCCCAACTACAAGCTCACAACGCTTCGCACTGCAAGGTGTTGTGAGCTTGTAGATCGGCTATTTAAAAAAATGTTGCCTTTCTTGTAATATTTGACAATTTAGCCAATGTTTGACCATTTTTAGCGGCGCTAGCCGCTCTATACCTTTAGGTATAGAGCGGATATTAGCCCTCTATGCCTGGCTTTTGCGTCAACGTTCTGATTGGTCAGGTGCGCCAACGTTCTGATTGGTCAGGTGCGTCAACGTTCTGATTGGTCAGGTGCGTCAACGTTCTGATTGGTCAGGTGCGCCAAAGTTGTGATTGGTCACTATTCATGACATCACTATGATGTCATGAATATAGAATTCGATGTCTATATAAACGATGACAATGACTTAATCTTATTATTCATTTGGCTAAAGTCTCCGTCTAGGTAAGTTATTTAAAGTTAATATGACGAATAGAAAGAGAAAGATACAAGAACAGATGAAGGGTGAATGTATAGAAAGTCTGAGTTCGGGACCCAGTCATCCGTTATGACAGAATGGTTTGATAGAGACGATCGAGAATCCAAGAGTCCGTTAAGGTTCTGATTGGTCAGGCCCGTCAAGGTTCTGATTGGTCAGGCCCGTCAAGGTTGTGATTTGTCAGGCAAGGGGACTATTCATGACATCACTATGATGTCAAGGTTTATTTTTTATTTCCTCATGTTTTTTTTTGTATATATTTTTATTTGGCTAAAGTCTCCTTCTAGGTAAGTTATTTAAAGTTAGATCCTCAATTTAACTTTATCTGTCGTCGACGCTCTGATTGGTCAGACCCGTCAACAAAGTGATTGGTCAAGCTTCACATGACACATGGCTATAAACACATTATAAACACATATCGATGACATAATGTATTCAAAGGCGCCGCTACCTTCACACAGGGTGTGATTTTTTATAGTATAGTTGCCTACTTCTGACGCAGTAATAGTTTATTAGTTTATTTTTATTTGTCATTTTAGAGGTATTAAAAAGGTCTTAAAAGTCCTTAAATTGTAACTTTAGAAAATGTGCAAATACCCTGTATTCACTTATACTGTATGTTGGTTTGTTTACTGTTGAGTGAGAAAATAATGTTACACAATAAGCTAATCATCTGGGGACCCCCAAAATAATTTGGGTCCCGACCCCCAGTTTGGGAACCATTGTTCTACTACTCAATGCTCAATCTAGGCATTATCATTGTATTGTGTAACTGCTGTTCTACTTTTATGGCAGTAGTATGGCATAATTTACAGTAATACAAACGTTTAAAGGTAGGGTAAGTGATTTTCTTTGGTTAAAATAAGTGTTAGATAGCTCTATATTCTGATAGTAATCATTGCTTTAGAGTGTTTGTTCAGTAACAGGAGTCTCCATGTCTCTCCAGCTCTACAGAAAATGAATTTTCAGGTCAAGATACCAAATTTTATCCAATCAGGATAGAGAACTCAGACAGGATACAGATTAAACAAGTGAAATTGGAAGTGATGACACAAAGAAATGAGCAGACACAATTGGAACTGGAACACTATACAAATTAAATAAATGGGCACTATCTCCTGATTGGCTGAAACTTTGTCACCTACCTGAAATAAAATGTATGTTCTGTTTATTAAAGAGCTGGAGTGGGAGACTCCTGTTACTGAACAAACACACTATCAGAATATAGTGCTTTAGCCTTTTAACAAAACACTTTTTCAACCCAAAAATATCACTTACCCTACCTTTAAGAAAATGTAAAAATGCAATGTTGAAAATATTTTGATGAATCTAAATGGCCATTTTTTTGGTCAATATCTCATCTGCTTTTAGAAGCAATTGAAAATACAAATGATGTTGCGTAGCCTATACTTGATGCCCCCTAGGGGCACTGTGCTTGAATATCTGTCAGCTCTCCAAGATGATCAAAAGCTCAAGACTTAATGCCACTTTTGTTAACCACTTGAACCCTCAGCATCCCTATTCTGGGGGGAACGTTCAGCAAAAATAGCCGATCTACAAGCTCACAGCGCGTTGTGAGCTTGTAGATTTGCTATTTTTAGCGAATCGATTTGTGTAGAGTGAAAGAAGAGCATACCAAATGCGCTCTTTACAGGTCAGTTTTTATCAAGTATAGAGCGTTTAAGTGGTCCTGAATTTGCATCCTAACAAAAGCTTATTCATCCTAGTGTATGACGGAGGACAATTTCACGATAAATTAAAATCTCTGCGATTATTGTGACAGTTGTGACAGGATACAGTATACGTATACAGTAAACATATTGCCTCAATTCACTGGCTCCCTGTACATTTCAGAATGATTTTTCAATGATATTTCAAGAAATAGCAGATCTACAAGCTCATGTGCCGAGCTTATAGATTTGCTCACTTTAATTAATGTTTGTTTGTCCTTCTTTCTTTCTTTCTTTCTTTCTTTCTTTCTTTCTTTCTTTCTTAGAGTGGGGACAGACTGTACCGTTGAAAGGCTCAACTCGAGGATGCCCTTAGAGATGGAGATCTCTCTATCCATGGATTTGTTTGCATGGGGGATTCCTCCGCGCCAACGGCCCTGGTCTTCGGTGGTCTCCACCGTGGATTGATTGCTGATTGACGCAAAATTCCACGACAGTGTGTATGATGTGTCTTCATTGATGCAGAATTCCACAACAGTGTGTATGTGTCTTCGGTGGTCTCCGCCGTCGGCCTCCACCGAAGACCTCGGCCAGCCGGAGGTTTCCTCTGAAGACGACTCTAAGTAGGAACCTCTTTTCCTTTTCCTTTGCTGGATGCTGCAGCTGCTTCATGCTGCAGTTTGTTGGATGCTGCTTGTGGTGTTGGTGTTGGATGCTGATTGTGTCGTATGTGTGCTGATGTGGTTAAAGATGTTGCTCTGCTGCTTTTTTCCCAGGTATTTTTTTTTCAGGTTGTGGAATCAAACGCCGACGTTGAATCTACGACTATGTTGGTAGTGTAGTGTTGTGGCTGTTATTTTGTGGCTGTTAGTTAGTGTGTGTGAGAGAGATAATTTGCATTCAATATGTTTTTAGACATAGGCCTCTGTAAATCCGGGCATGAACCTGGTAATTTGGGGGGGGGGGGGGGGGGGTGGCAGGCGGGCGTTCACACTAATCACATGACGCTGCTACATTTTAATCAATGACGAGCCACATTTTTCATTTAAAAGTTTAATTTCTTGCCCGAAGAAGATCAAGAACATGTCGATGTGTTCCAACATACCTGAAATGAGTCAACGAAAAGCACATTTTGAATGATTTCTTCAGTCTTCAGTGAGAAGATGATTGATTTGACAACGCTGGACATCACTTATCACGATGTCTGGGAAATAGTTTTAGGCCAAAAACAAAACACAGAACAAACTAGAAAAAGTGCTTTCCGCCAGGTCAGGTAGGTTATTGTGGCCTCCTGGTGGCGCTAAATGTGAAAAGGGTGCCATTTCTTCTTAGGCCTTGCATGGCAATCGTACTCTGCATTAATGATTTGAGGCATTTTGTTCGAAAAATATGTTTTGCTAAATTAGACCTGCTGGTGGCACTATAACAGGCCAATGTTAAAAGGGTGGCATTTGTTCCTCAACATAGTGTGAATGTGCATGCAAAGTTTATCCTCAATCGGACGCTGTGTTCATGATTTGCGGCATTTTGTTCAAAACAAGCCACTACTGCAAACTTTGGATGTGAATCTCAGCCAATCAGGATGGAATCAGAAAAATCAAACAGATCCGTCTTGATCACATGACTTTAGAGATCATGTGTACCGATTTGCGTGAAATTTGGATAAAATCGGAGTCATATAAAAAAAAGAGTTTTACATAAGTCGTCCTCCTGGTGGCGCTATAAAAGGAAAAATGCAGGCCAATGACCTTTAATGAGTGTGCATACAAAGTTTTACACAGATCGGTGCATTTATAGGTAAAAACACGAATCGGCCTGTTTTAGCGCCACCATGAGGCTTATTTGAAAATTCAAATGGCATTTCTTCCTCGGCCTAGTGGGAATGTGCGTGCAAAATCTCATGGAAACTGCATGCTGTGTTCATGATTTGAGGCATTTTGTTCAAAACAGGACACTCCTGCAAACACTGGAAGCCATTTTTAGCCAATCAGGATGGAATATGAAAAATCTGAAAGACACATTTCCGTTTAATGACAATAGATATACACAATAAGCGTTCTCAAAGTTAGTTTGTGCTCTTCAGTAATACCTGAGATGGCAAAATCCAAGTGCTTTGGTTGCAAAGTTAAATAAGGTCAAAACACAGGTCTCCGCCAGCTCAGGTAGGTTATTGTGGGGCAGCAATGTTCGGAATTCGGCAATCAGGATGTAATATAAAAAATCGGAAGGAACTATCTTGACCACTTGGCTATAGAGATAATGGGTACCGATTTGCATGATGTTTGGACAAATTTGTAGGAGTAATATAAAAAAGAAAACTGTTGCAAAAATTGGCCTCAAGGTGGCGCTATAATAGGGCAATGTTAAAATGGTGGCATTTGTTCCTCAATGTAGTGCGAATGTGCGAGCAAAGTTTCACTGCAATCGGACGCTGCGTTCATGATTTGGGCCACTCCTGCAAACTTTAGATGTACATTTTAGTCAATCAGGATGGACTATGAAACATCTAACAGATCCTTCTTGATCACATGACTATAGAGATCATGTGTACCGATTTGCGTGAAATTTGGATAAAATCGGAAGGCTTACAATCAAAAAATGTGTTTTACATAAGTTGGCCTCCTGGTGGCGCTATAAAAGGCAGATGTGAAAAATGCAGGGCAAAGGTTTTTCTTTGGCCTCTAGAGAGTGTGCATACAAAGTTTTACACAGATCGGTTTTACACAGTTATAGGCAAAAACACAAATCGGCCTGTTATAGCGCCACCATGAGGCTGATTTTAAAAATTTCAAGTAGCATTTCTTCCTTGACGTAGTGGGAATGTGCTTGCAAAATTTCACGGAAATTGCATGCTGTGTTCATGATTTGAGGCATTTTGTTCAAAACGGAGCACTCCTGCAAACTTTGGAAGGCAATTTTAGTCAATCAGAATGGAATATGAAAAATCTGAAAGACCCGTTTCGTTTAATGACTATAGAGATACTGTGTACCGATTTGCGTGCTGTTTGGACAAAATCTGTAGGAGTACTGTCAAGAAATGTGTTTTGCACCAATCGGCCTCCTGGTGGCGCTATAACAGGCCCCTGTGAAAAATGTGGGGCAGAGGTTCTGCTCTGGTATTCAGGGAGTGTGTGTGCACAGTTTCGCTGCGAGCAAGCCAACGGTGCCGGAGATTAGCTGTACACAGACAGATCGAATGACGGACGGACGGACGGACGGACGGACGGACGGACGGACGGACAGGGGGTAAAACATACTCTCTCGCCATGCCTTTCGGCCTGGCGGAGACAACAAGTAAATGACAAAGATTCAAACAACATCAAAAGCTAGAGAAAAGAAGTGAGTCTTGAGGCGAGATTTAAAAAACCCAATAGACTGAGCAGTTCTAATGGGGAGGGGTAGGCGGTAGGCTGCTCCAGAGCGTGGGGGCAGCAGCAGCAAAGGCGCGGTCACCCCTGTTTTTTTGTCAGCGGACCTCAGAGCCCGGAGTAAGGTTCAATAAGTTCTGCGAGATACGGAGGAGCCAGCCCATGTAAAGATTTAAAAACAAATAAAAGGACCTCAACATGAATTCTAAAATAGACAAAAAGCCAATGGAGCGTAGCTAAGACAGGAGTGATATGATCTCGCTTTTTTGTGCCAGTGAGGAGACAGGCAGCCACATTTTGCACCAGCTGTAAGCACCTGAGTGTGAACTACTCAATACCTAGAGAGAGTTACAATAATCAAGTCTAGAAGGCATGGATAGCCATTTCCAATTGTTTTGGGGGGAGGTAGGCTTTTACCTTGGCTAGGAGTCTTAATTGGAAGAAACTGCTTTTGACGACAGAGCTTATGTGTTTATTTAATGTGAAATTGCTGTCGAGGGTAACACCAAGGTTTTTGACCGATGAGCAGATGTTGGAGTTGAGGGTACCGAGGATGTTGGTGGTTGGGACAGTATCGTGGTCAAAAAATATTATTTCAGTTTTGCTATCGTTGAGGTTTAGAAAATGTATGGCCATCCAGGTTTTGACTTCATTTAGACAGTCAAGTCTACATACTAGCCTCTTGCAATGCCACATCATAAAAATCCAATCATGTAGATCTCAGGATCTACAGTATATAGGATCTACAGTTCATGGGAACGGTATGTGGATCTCTGGCATTAGTAGATGCCTTCTGTGAGGTAGAGGTACTTCTGTGGCCTATTGGCAGTTTGCATACAAAGGTTTGGCACTGATCGGTCCAGTGGTTTGCAAGATTAGAGAGAGAGACCCTCTCATAGATGGCTAGCCTCTTTCAGAGCCACGTTGTAAAAATGCAAATATAATGTTGAGAAGGTCGGTGCGCTGCCCTATATGCTCAAAACTACTCAATGGCATTGAGCTAATTTCTGTTAATTGTGGCCGTTAACTTTCCCCCGATGAATTAACATAGTGCTGGAGAGCTCAGCCAAATCATCACCATTATGACATTAGCCAGAGCTTATCCAGCGCTAAGAGCTTGAGCTGATACTAAGACTAAGGAGTTTAGGATGCTAAGATGAGACCGAGCAATAGCAATGGCTGCCATAAGACTGACGGACAACAATGAAAGTGTACAATAAGGATCAGAGATCCTCGAAGGGTTAAAGCGACGATCCAATTAAGGAAGCAAGTCTTTCAAAGCATTCGCACAAAGTTGGATCACCACAAATGAGGCGACTGACACTGCTTGAGCAAACGCAGAGAGCTACACCCCCATGCGCTAATAACAAGCTGTTTAGCCTGAGCGACCGCTACGGTGCACAAAGGAACGACTGCTCTTTGCAGCTTGGTTAGTTTGTCTGGTTTGGACTTATTAAGGCTCCTGTAAGAGGGATTCTCTTCTTTGACTTGGGTGAAGAGGTTGTTTAATACACACAGCAAATTAGTGGTGAAAATAGCATTGTGCTTTTCGCGACACAAGCGGTGGGGGCAGGGAGCTCAGACCGAGGGGTGTGGGTTGTGTGGGGGAGATGATTGCTTGTGATGTATCCCAGGTTGTAATCCTCGGACAAGAGATTGTGGGCTCTCTTTTAGCCAACAGAGGGGCCCTGGCTGGGTAAAGGCACTGGGCTTAATTAGACTTGTCTGGAGAAGAGACAGGCTTTAGGTGTAGCTAATTAAGATCATAGCTACGGCTGAAATGGCTTAAACTGCACAGAAATACAAGTCAGGTCCCAGGGGAAGCAGGGTAATGCCAGTGAGTAACAGTAGCCCATGAATTCACACTTTAGGAGATAAGGGCAATGGCAGTGAGGGGTGGAAGGGTTAAGGGTGCGACCATGCTGCATGATGATTTCAAGCATTCAGCCTTCACAGTTATGGGGGTTAATAGAGCAGGAAGGAGAACAACTAACAATATGGTTCATTTGAGATCATCTAATAATGTCGTAAGATTGTCTCGATGGATAGATATGATCTTATTTGAGATATCAATGGAAAAATGTCATAATGTGATATGATTCTACAGTATTTAGACCATTAAAATGATGATGAAATATGAGGCCTCAATAATATTATGTGAGTCATTGTGTTTCAGTCGCCAAATCCCTATCAGTCTGTCTGCTAGCGCTTGGGCCAGTTAGCGCCAGAGACACTTGACAATAAGAGTGGAACTGAATCAAACTGGAGCCCTCTTGTGTCTTCTGGCGGGCAAAATGGTTGGGGGCCAAACAGCCGTTCACATAATCCTCACTATTAACAGGGACCACTCTGTTCTCCGCCTGATCTGTTTGGTCTGTCAAGTTAAACGAGGCCCTTTAGTGCTTTGGGGAAACAAATCTAAAAACAAACCCTCAAATGATATCGGGTCCTTTCCAATGTATAGTCTTCAGGCAACAATCACCCCCCTTGTACCTTCAATTGAAGTAATTACATAGCTGGTTCCAGCTACAAAACATTTTGTTGTTGTTTCTTTGTTCCATTTTGGGCCAGGAGGATAGTTTTTTATTTTCAGCGTGCTTGCATTCAGGTTTTGACCATTGCTCTGTGATTTCTCTCCAATTCCTGCCCAGTGTCTCATTTCATATTGTCAGAAAGGGACTTTTACACGTTGGCCGATGAATGGCAATGAATGGGAAGTACAGAAATGGATTATATATTCCTTAGGAGCACCTTAGTCATCCCTTCATCATTTTTCTCATTGTGGATGGAAACAGACTGCTTCTGGCTGAGACTTTTCCTCCCTTGTTCATTTCAGCCATGGGTGACAAGGGGAGGGGGCTCTCTAAATGTAGCCACATCGCCGTGATAGCAAGACTCCCTCTCTCCCTCCTTCCCCTCTGACCAGCCGTCACCTTTAAATCTGCCTTTTCATATTCCTCTCAAAGCTCCTTGTCTATTGAGAAGGCGACTCGACAAACGACATCTCTGGACAAACAAGAGCCAAAGAAAAAGAGATGCTGAACCTATTGGAGGCAAATTGGCAAAGAATAAAAATGTGTTGTTTTATTTTTTTGCCTCTCGCTTTCATTCTGCCATCTGTAGATATGTTTCATCATCTATTAGAAGACCACAATGGAAACAAGTTATCTGTTAACTTTACTGTGTTACATTTTCAAGGAATACTATATGTATTTAATGTCAAATAAAATCAACCAATAAATATGCTATTTGCAGAAATGTGGAATAAACTAGATAGTCTAAGTAGTTTTAATATAAAGTTCTGATTGTAATTTTCCTGTTTTCTTTTAAAACATACACAGTAAAATCCAGAGTGTTAGGTTAACTCTGAGGTCCATTTCTACTCTTGCATGAGTTAAATGAACACTCTGGATTTTACTATGTACAATTCTTCGAGTCACTGTTGAACCCAGCAGTGCACTCTAGTAATTTAGGACAAGTAGCATCTCAAACCGATCAGCTTGCTGGGATTTTTTAGGCAGGTTTCTTCCAACCAGTTTTCAGAACTGAAAGGTGTATCATTCTTCGCAAAAGGGCCTGCTGATGCGCGCGTTACGGTTCTGGCTTGGTTCTATTGACTTAGAGTGACAGAGCCAGAGAGCAGCATGAGTGGGGGACACAGTCCGTCTACCTGGGTGGTTGTCCCATGATGGGCTTTGGTGGGACAGCCCAGACCGGCTTGACCGACAGGCCTGCGATGGGTGCCGACAGCCGGGCCTCTTGTCCATAAAGGGCAGGGGGCCCGGTGGCACCGCAGACCACATCTGCTACCACTCGAGAAAGGGGAAATATTCAAATGGTAATCGGAAAGCCGTGAATCATAAGCCCAAGGTAAAGCTATGTAATGCTGGTAAGACAGTGAGTGGTGTTTTATTGGGGGAGAGGGAAATCCCTTTTGCCATTCAGGAGATGAATTGCAACAGTAATACCATTAACTTGCACCCTGGATCGCCAAATGCCATTTAATTGCCGATAGCAGCCTATTGTTTGGAGTGGGTGAATATAGGCTTCTGTGTCTGTGTGTGTGTGTGTGTGTGTGTGTGTGTGTGTGTGTGTGTGTGTGTGTGTGTATGTGTGTGTGTGTGTGTGTGTGTGTGTGTGTGTGTATGAGAACGAGAGGATAGGAATGGAAGGGTTTATGTTGAGAGGGGGGGCTTTCTACAGTGTCACAGTGTAAGATGCCTGGAGAATGATGGCCCCTCACACATGCACACTTGCACACATGCAGCCCACGCCTAACTAAAGCTCCGCAGTAACTAGCTTAACTAAAGTCTTTAAGGAAAGTAAATTCGGACAAACTCCTCTCTCCTTAATACCTGATTTGTTCAACAACATGATTTGGGGCGCGTCTATTCAAGGCCCTTTTGGGGCAAGCCGAGGTCTTAAGGCTCAGGGCTTGTACCTCGCGGTTATTGTGGGCTGTTTGGGGTTTGTCTCAAATCTCCTTGTGCGTGTGTGTGTGCGGACGCTGCTAATGCTGGCTAATGGGCTTCGGCAGAGTAATGTTCTCCCGGGTCCCATTGAGGACCCCATGGAAAGCAGCATAAGCTCTGTGGAATAAAGGCTGCTGCCAGACCTTTCTTTTGGAGTTTTTCTTTTTTATTATTGGGAAGAGGCCACCCTCCATCACCCCTATTTTCACCCCAAATCTCCTGTCCATTCTCTTTGGATCCCCCAGTCCCGACTGCCCCCCGCCCCCCCCCCCCCCCCGCCCCCCCAACCCACCCATACCACTAGCACCCCTTTTCTGGACTGTGAGCTCAACCCCGTCAACATTACCATACCCCCACCTCACTCCCCCTCCCTTCTCAACTGTCCACGATCCGAGACATCGGCTTCCACCCCCAGCTCCTTCTCATACTGGTGGTGCTGACCCTGACAGCCATGTCCCAGGGAGGGCTAAATTGAATGTGAAATGCATGGTGGGTCCACGCAGACGCCATTGTGCGGAGAGAGAGTCTGGGAGGCGAGTGGCGTCACCGTCCCTCAGCGTTGATAGAGTTTGACAGCGCATCGGGAGGAGGCAAGGAAAACGCTCTCTCTCTCGCTCTCTCTCTCTGGCTCTCTCTCTCACTCTCTCTCGCTTTCATCCAAAACTGAAAGAGGGCCTTTTTATAGTACCCTCCCGCACACCCTCCTCCCCCTGTATCTCTGCCTTCTTCTCTCGTCCTGCTCCTTTGCCACCCTTCTCTCTCTCCTCTCTCCTTTTCAGACTGCACTGAAACGGGAGCCTAGAACGTCCCTGGACCACCACCCTGTCCTTGGAACTACCACAGAGGTCACAACTCTAATGATGCTCTTCCTGTCCCTCTGCTTTAAAGGAATAGTTCCCCGAAAATAAATGCTGTCATTATCTGCTCATCCTCAGCTGAAACACAGGTGAAGTTTCATGCAACTAAGCTCAGTGGTGACTAGTTTATCAGAGTTCCAAAAAGGGCAAACAATTATCATAAAATTATTCCATACAGCTTGTGCAGCATAATCAAAAATCTTATGAAGCCAATCGATGGTACTTTGAGTGGAAAAGTCTTATGTTTTAAATGGTGTAAATATAGATCTATTGTCATTTGATTTCAGCAGACACAGCATAAGTTGAGGATATGAGTCTGGTGCCTCTATGATAGCCTGGCGTAGCTAGACTATATCACTGCGTGGATATGAGTCTGGTGCTTCCATGAGGACGTTTTGTTTCCCAAGGGGCGGGATCAAAACAATGTCCCTCGACGCAATTGGTTAGACCTACAACCAACTACCAATTACAGTCGCCCATATTCGAATACTGGGCCCTGGTGCCCATAGATATAGAAACCTAGATACCTCATTGGCCTCTGCAGTACATTGGAGCAACCTGTATCGCAATACTTGTATCACTTCCGCCCTTAGTCCACTCATAGTGACTACTGGCCAATCACAGCGCTCACAGCGCTTTGACTACTGACCAATCACAGTGCGTCTTTTCCGGGACTTGTCAGTGCAATGGTTCTCAACCAGTGGTCCCCTTCTGTGACGCACGAGACTAAGGGCGGAAGCTGGTGCGCGCCCGAGATACAGACGCCTCAGAGCCGAAGGAGGCGTCTACCTTTATATGTCTATGCTGGTGCCCCACGTCTTCTGGAACAGGAAATGGATTCTCTATGGAGCGGTGCCAGACCCAAATCGCAGAGTGCTTTTTTTTTGCACTCGCAGATTCGTCTGGTCCCAGGCTACCTCTATGAAGAAGTTTTTTTCCAAGGGGGCGGGATCAAAACAATGGCTCTGTACGCAATTGGTTAGACCTACAACCAACTACCAATCACAGTCTCCCCTATTTTAATACTGGGCCCTGATTGGTTACCCACGTCTTCTGGAGCAGGAAATGGATTCTCTATGGAGCTGTGCCAGACCCAAATCGCAGAGAGCAATTTTTTTTTGCACTTGCAGATTCGTCTGGTCCCAGGCTAAGCATAAGTAGCTGTATGGAGTCATTTTCTTCTTCTTTCGACTAATTCCCATCAGGGGCTGCCGCAGCGGATCATCTTTTTCCATCTGCTTGTGTTATATGCACCTTCCTCAGTCACTCCAGCCAAACCTGCATGTCCTCTCTCACTGCACCCATAAACCTCTGCTTTGGCCTTTCTCTTCTTGCCTGGCAACTCCATCTAAGCTTCTCCCAATGTGCCTCGTCTCATCCCTCCAAACCATCTCAACCTCGCCTCTATTGTTTTATCCGCAACCCTCTAACCTGGATTGATCCTCTAATTTCTGATCTTGTCCCTCCTTGTCACTCCTAATGAGAAACGTGGCATGTTCATCCAGCTCCGCCTCCTGTCTTCTCATCAGTGCAACCATTTCCAAGCCGTACAGCATGGCTGGTCTCACTACCGTCTTGTGCATCTTCCCTCTCACTCTTGCTGGTACCCCTCTGTCACAAATCACTCCTGACACTCCTCCATTCGTTCCATCCTGCCTGCACTCTCTTCTTCACCTCTCTTCCACACTCTCCATTATTTTGGAGTCCCTGCTGTCCCACTGAAGTCAGGACAGCAGAGTCACTGCCCATCTTTCGCCGCAGGCTGAAAACCCACCACTTCAGGAAACACTACCCTTCCTCTTTGCCTGGCCTACTTGTTGTTAACTAGTTGTACGAACTCTTGTTTTAGTTTTGTATTGTTTTATTGGATCTTGTTTAGTCGATACACTTATTTGTCTGAGCTCGTGCTCATTTGATTTTGCTATTTTGTCTCATCTGTTTAAGAAAGTAGGTAGCTGATATATTGCACTTTTACCTTAGCGCTAGGTATACTCTTGGTTGCTTGTTTTTTGCAGGAAATGCACTTAAGACTTCTGGTGATTAGTAGATTTCGTTCCCTACCTATGTTGAATACACTTATTGTAAGTCGCTTTGGATACAAGCGTCTGCTAAATGACTGTAATGTAATGTAATGTAATGACCCCAGGTACTCCTTCACCTTCACCACCTCTACTTCTTGAATCCTCACCGTTCCACACACGCACGCACGCACGCACGCACGCACGCACGCACGCACGCACGCACGCAAGCACGCACGCACGCACGCACGCACGCACGCACACACACACACACACACACACACACACACACACACACACACACACACACACACACACACACACACACACACACACACATTTTAACCATTTATTTATGTCCACATAAAGGATAATACATACAGGGACACAAATATTATAGGTGCAGTAGGGTTACATTCACAAAATCATGGTATATGTTTTCATGATACAATAAGCATGTCACTCAGTACTCTACGGGTATAAGTAACAGCGTCTCCGCCATATATGGCGACTGCCAATTATAGCAGAGATAGCACAATACTTTGCCAGCCTTTTTGCC
Organism: Gymnoscopelus microlampas; assembly: GCF_963454915.1. Taxonomy (NCBI): domain Eukaryota; kingdom Metazoa; phylum Chordata; class Actinopteri; order Myctophiformes; family Myctophidae; genus Gymnoscopelus; species Gymnoscopelus microlampas. The sequence goes on from NC_139957.1 coordinate 31,396,631, forward strand.
TCCTTTTTGGGCATCTTAAGTTGTTGAAGCCCTCTAACAACTAATCTGTGGGTATGTCCCAGGCTGCCGAATATAAAGACAAATAGTCTGCACCTATAACCTAGCTCTGAGATGGTATGTAGGAGTGGTTGGTATTTAATGACCTTGGTCATAAAGGCCTCCTCTAGGCTAAGGTCAAAGGTGCATGCTATCTCTAACACAGACACTTCCCTGGACTCTTCATTCACCATAACAACATCTGGTGTATTAGCTGTCAAAGATGTAAAGATGTCTGGGTTATCACAGAGATGAAACATGGATGAAATGACACGGGAATGTTTGTACATTCTCACTGTAGATGCATGATATTTTGATATGTCCTTCGCTATGAGCTCCACTATTCTATCGTGACGTGCTATGTACATCCCTTTGTATGCATAACAGCCATTCAAGATGTGCGACAGTGTTTCAGTGATCTGTTCTGTGGTGTGGTGCATGCAATGAGGAACCTGAGTGCTGGGGAACCAGATGGAGAGGTTGAGTCTGGTGGGAAGGACTTGTAGTCTGGCTTTAACTGTGAATGTGGTGATGTCCTCATTGAGTGCAGTGTTCTTAAGAAATGAGTGTGAAACAGAGTGATCAGCATAGGGAAGACATGCGAGTTTCCCTTGTAGTTTTAGTCCAGTCCAGTGTTGTTGTTGTTGATGTTGGTGTAGATCCATGAGGACTCGTCTGGCACCTGCAGCTGTTAGCAGGTGACTGTGACCAGCAAAGGTGACTGTTGCCCTGACCTGGGTGAGGGGGTCAGTTATAATGTCCTCTGAGACCCTCACAGTCCCAGAGTCAGACCGCACCCACTCTAAGGACACTCCAGTGCGGGTACAGAGGTCGTTCAGATCTGGCCAATCTGACCAGACCCCAAAACCAGCGGAACGGGTGTCAAGTTTCCCACTGGGTTTCCTCCTAAATCCAAGAAAGTGTGGCTCTGACTCCCTGGCCAGTGGGACCTTACGCCTCCTTAGGTCCAGAAACAGGGAGGATCGAGCCAGCTCCCTAACATCCTTGTCGTCGTTGTTCAGCATTTTGAGGAGGTGGGAAATCCTCATGCTGGTGTAGATCCATTCCACGTTTGGCACCCCGAGCCCTCCCTCCCACTGTGGATGATAGATGATGTCACGGGTGCTGTGTGAGTTGAGTCCAAACCATTTTCGCACCAGGCTCACTGTTTTGTTATTCATCTCACACAGTACTTTCTGTTGAATGTGGACATTGGAGAACAGGTGTTGGATTTTAGAGAGCGCCACCTGTCTGACAGCTTCCAACTTCATAGTCAGAGGCAGTGGGCATCTGTCAATCAGGTCCAGCCGAGATGTAAAATCAGACAAGATGTTGTTGACCTGCTCCTTCCATTCTCCTGCGATGTTGATTTTATGTCCAAGGTAGTTGTATATCTCATGGAGAGCGTATACACGGAGGGGTTCCGATGCTATGGTGAACACTGGGGGTGTTTCAGTTTTTGAATGGTACCACCTGTTCCCTCCACTCCTCCTCTCATACAAGACAGCACATTTTGTGTTCTTAACCTCTAGGCCTGACCATTCTAGAAAAAGGTCTGTCCTGGAGAGCATGTTCTTTATTGTGCTCTCTTCCCTAGAGGCTAATAAAATATCGTCCGCGTAGCCCTGTACCGGGTTGGGGGAGATTACACCATGGGGGGCACATTGACACATCCACTTTATCCACTGATTGGTGGCAATTATAAAATTAACTGCGCTCCATGGACAGCCAGTTTTAATGCCTATCTGTAGAGGTGTTGGCTGGGTTCGCTCTTTTCCACAGATGACTTGTATAAAGGAGCCCTTGTACACATTTTTCACAATATCGATAAATATCTGGGGCAGCTGTATTTCCTCCAGTGATTTAATCATGACATTGTGACTTAATGTCCCAAAAGCATCTCTGAAGTCAAGGAACACACAGTACAGTTTACAAGACTCATGCTTAAAGTCATCTATCCCCGTTTTAAGGCTAAAAACATGTTCGTTCACACACACACACACACACACACACACACACACACACACACACACACACACACACACACACACACACACACACACACACACACACACACACACACACACACACACTCTAATAATAATAAAAATAGCCTGAATTTATATAGCTCCTTTCAAGAGACCCAAGGACACTTTACACAAAGATAGAAAGACAATGAACAACCAACCAACCAACCTAAACAAAACAAACAACAAGTTGCCATAGGTTTGAGAAAATAGATAAAATAGTATTTTCAAGGCAGCAAGATATATGCTGACTTTCATTCTCTTCTCTCCAGAGCATGCCTCCACCTTTCCAGACCCTCTTCAACCGTATGGAGTCATTTTATGGTCATCATTTTCCCATTTTGGAACAAAAAATACCTTGTAGCCATTATCTTCATTTGATTTGCAGAATCTTACGGAATTATAAATGGTTTGCATTTCTATAGCGCCTTCATCCACCCTCTGATGAACTGGTCACCTCTGAACCGATCTGTTTTGGAGAATCTGTATTGGAGTTGTAACACACTTCCCTGTGTGTTATGTGGACAAACCAATTTCACCTGTGTTTCAACTGACATGAACATGGGAAGATAATGGCAGAATTGTGTTTTGGATGAATTACTCCTTTAACCCCAGACCTGAACCAAGCCAAATCTTTCAATTTCCATTAATGTTTCTCCCTCAGCCATGACCTTTATCATAGACAATGTTTAGATTCACCAGTATTTCATATCAACCAGGTGTTCATCTCGTTGGAACAGAATAACATCTCTCGATTAAAATCATCACAAAGGTTGATTGTTTTTATCTGTGGGCAAGAAGTGTAATCAATTGTATATGTCTCTAAATATGTTGCGTGTGTGTGTGTGTGTGTGTGTGTGTGTGTGTGTGTGTGTGTGTGTGTGTGTGTGTGTGTGTGTGTGTGTGTGTGTGTGTGTGTGTGTGTGTGTGTGTGTGTGTGTCTGTGTGTGTGTGTGTGTGTGTGCGATTTCATTCTCACTACATTATGGAAAGAGCTATTTGGTCCGTTCCGCTTGATGGCAGGCAACCCCTCTCCCCTGGATGCGGCAAACCCCTCATTTAATGCAAATGACAGTCATCTAGAATCCAATGCATCTCTCGTCGGTGCACATTGCCTAATCAATGTGAAGTGCCGTGTAAAAAAATACATTGCCTCCCTGTAATAGTTGTTTTGACCGAGTCAAGTGCAGCTCCTAGAATTAATCCCGACCTGAGATTCAATTATGGGCGCCTGGCTAAGCAGAAGGGGGATAGCGTTGCACACGCTGGTGTGAGGATCGTGTGTATGTGTGTGTGTGTATGTGTATCCATATCTGTGTGTGCATGTGAGTGTAAGGTGTATGTATGCGTGAACATTGTTGGACATGACATGGTGTTGGACCTGTGGATGAGTTTATACGAGGGCTTATTGTGCGACATGGGTCTCCGTCCTCACTGGCTGGAGGCCTGGGCGGGGGGTGCAGGGGGGGTGGGGGGGTGTAGGCAGAAGGCTCTCCAGACTCCTTTCTCCTGGAGGCCCAGTGTTGATTCAAAGGCAGCCCACGTCAGTCTCCCTGCCGTGCCCTGGGTAGCAAAAGGAAATGTTGGGAATTGGCTGGGTGGAAATTCAGAGTCGCAAAACTCATTGTCACCTTTTTCTAATGAGGTCCCCGGTCGTCAAACGTGTTCTCAGTTCTGACATTGCTTGGAGGAGGAGGCGTAGACGTTGGGCTTGGGCGTTGGGCGGGCGGCTGGAGCTGTATTGTGGGTATCAATGGGGGGGGGGGGGCCAGCTTCATCAATGTGCATGAAAGAAAGTCAGGCTTCCGGAAATTCATTTCTAGTGCCTCTGCTAGATAAGCATGTTTCAGGTCGGTGTTTGTGTGTTTGTGCTTCTGACAAGATGTGGTGTTCATTATAAGGTGTTAGAGTGGCTCTTGTAATTTTGTTTCACATTTACATGCAGTTCTTTTGTGTTTTGTTTGGATCCATCAACACCTCAATCGTGTATAATGATCACTTTGTAGACATTAGATTACCCTGCTACTGTAGCACCTCCTTACAGTAGTACATAGGAATGATACTCAGAGAAGTACCAAGATTATTATTAACTTTTTTAACGTACAGTAACGCTGAAGTGAGAAAGAACTCAAACATCATGCACTCAGTAGATGTCCACATGGAGATGTGTGTATGTGTATACTGTAGTACATGTACAGATGGGTGACAAATTAAAGCCTTGAATAAGTGAGTTATTTTTTTTAATTATGTCAATGTCCTGATTATTTGTGGTGTTAAGAGGGTCTAAAGCTAGTCTGTTGAGCATCAGGACCAGTTGACAGAGAGGACTCTACATTTTGATCTTTTGGCTTTTGAGGGATGTGTAATGATAGGATTCAGGTTCATTGTAACTTAAGTACTCAATCTTTCTCCCTTTCACCTTCTTACATTTATTTCCTAATCATTGGTGTCAGGTGTAATGGAATAAAACACCAACTTAATTTGACCGTGTTGACACTCAAGCTTGGTTTTCAGTGTCTTCAGCAAAGAGTAGAATCTGTAGGTAGAAGCAACATTGTCAAGTGTGTAACTGGGTTGTGTCAATTGGTGTTTTCATAAGAATATGATGAAATATGATATGAAAACTGTGGAACAATGAAAGATGGAATAAAATATAATCCTATATCGTAGTGTAATAAAATGTTATATTTATTTATTTACAAATTTTACATACATTTGTCAAAGATCCTTACTTTTCTCGCTTTCCCGCTCTTGGTGCCGGTTAGACCCCAATAACATTTCGATTTTATGTTTTATATGTTTTTGATGACATTAAGACCTGGATTTGTATCTGTCTCACTGACTGTGACAGCATAGGCCATTATGCTACAGTGGTCACACAGCACTATAAATATACTCACTGATCACTATCATGCTCCTTTGAGTGTTTAGCTTAGTTTAAGGGTCTGATTTGTTGAAAATAGCTGATCAACAAGCTTGTAGATCAGCTATTTTCAAATATGTATAATATATGATAATTTCATAATGTATAATAATTTCAAATATGTGTTTATCTGTAGTTGGCGGTCGTTATCTGTAGCTAGCTGCACGGTTTAACTGCTTTAGTAAATCTGAGACTCCTTTTCATTCACTCATCTCTCCATCGCAGCTCATTTCTCTCAGGAGAACCTGTTCCCCCTGTCGTCAGCCTCCAGCACAGAGGTAAGCCCAGGCAAGGATAACTTTTATTATTGTGTGTAAAAGTGACAGATCATGCTCATTGTCTGATGTGACTTTACTGTTGAAATGTAAGTCAGTGTGAATGCTAATGTGCACTTCATTATCATCATCAATGTATGATTATTTGTCTAATTGTTTGTTTTTAATGTCACCTTTTCTTCAATGAAGCACTGCCAACTACATCACATGGCCTGTTCCTTGGAAGAGTTGATACAAAAATGAGTTTAGCTTGTTAGTATATATAGTATAGTATAAGACAGGGGTCTTCAACAGGGGGTCCGGGACCCCTAGGGGGTCCTCAGGGTTACTACAGGGGGTCCGCCAAATCTTTGTGTGATATGATTTTTTTCACCTTAACCACTTGAACCCTAGCATCCCTTTTCTGAGGTGAACTTTAGCCAAAAACAGCAGATCTACAAACTGACATTGTGAACTTGTAGATCGGCTATTTTTGGCAAAGAGATAGGTGTAGAGGGAAAAAAGAGCAGACCAAGTAAACAATAAAGTTTAATCTGAAACACAATTTTATACAATATGTAGAGGGGGTCCCTGCTTCATCTCTGTCTCAGCTAAGGGGTATTTGGCCTGAAAAGGTTGAAGACCCCTGGTATAAGAAATCAACTGTGTCATAAAAAATGAAGTCATACAATACTTTAGTTTAAACAAAATGCCATACAGTCCTGTTGTTAAAAAAAAGAAAGCTATTCAATGCCATAATACTTTGTTCTTGTCAGCCTAAATTGTTTACAGCACAGCTATCTATTTTTTTTATATAATTCTTGTGACAATCCTGGGGGTTGTCAGGGTAACTGGTATGGTTGTCATGGTTACTAACCATGTGTCATGTGTTTCAGAATGATTGGAGGGCGGAGTGTGTCATCAGTGGAGAGCTGGCCCACCTGGATTGTCCTCTATAAAATAGGTGGTTGGACTTCACTCTTGTCCTCTCTCTCACCATGAATCTCACTGGAAGCACTCCAGCCTTTTGGATTTTGGTTGTTAAAGGACAAGACCACTTTGGTAGAGGTTTGGGTTGTGTAGTTAGTTACCTTGCCATGATGTAACTCCAAAGGTGAACAAGAAATCTAAAATAATTGCACCATAGAAATTGATCATTCAAAATATGCCTATATTGTACGGTAAAACAGCTCTCGAAGTCACGCTTTTAGCACATAAACAAACACAAAGCGATTCAGTCAATATAGAACATCACCAAACCCAGTATTGTTTTAAAAAAAAAATAGAAATGTCAACTTCCTGCTGATTTTACTATTTGAAGATCCGAATCCTGGTCTGCGGATCCTGTCCGGGTTTTCTTTTTAATAAAAATGGCAAAATCAACAGGATGTTAGCCTTATTTCAAAAACAAATGGTACTGGGTTTGGTGATGATTTATATTGTCTGAATCAACTTTATTTGCGTTCGTTTGTGCTAAAAGAGTGACTAAGCTGTTTCAGCATACAATGTAATTCAATGAGCATATTTTGAATTATCAATGGAGCAATTATTTTAGATTTCTTGCCCACCTTTGGAGATGCATCATGGCAAGGTAACTACACAACCCAAACGTCTACCAAGTGGTCTTTCCCTTTAAGCACTGTTAACCACCCCAGTATCCGTATTGTGGGGATAGCTTTAGCAGAAAATAGCCGATCGACAAGCTCACTACGACACGTTGTGAGCTTTTTCAGCCAAAGCTTTCCCCACAATAACACAAAACAGAAAATACACTAGTATTGAGCCCTGAGGGACACCGGTTACCCATATGGGGTTAAGTTAGTTTTAATAAAATCATTTAAACCTTCTTTGTTTGTGAGTTTCCTCATTTTGTTACAAACTCTTGGTTGGTTGTTGCAATAAATACATTACATTTAAGTGGTTGGATTCAATTTACGTAATTCGTTATCCCTGAGTCACTAGAATACCTCAAAACGAAGTATGGAGCTCGGCCTATAATTGATCATTGATTGATTGATATGCTGCATGCCATGAGTGCAAAGTGGTATTTTCTTAAACTTAATTCAGCTAATCAAAGAGGATCTGTGGTCATAATACAGCACTGTTTGAGGAACTATAGTTGAACACTTTACAGACATATTTTTTAATGTCCAGTCCAAAGTGAGAACAATGTAGCCTACTTGATTTAACACCAAAACTGCTATAGTTTTGATCATCTGAAACTAAGGAATTTATAAATGACAAAAAGGGTATGAATTTTTATGACATTACGAAACACCTCTCTGTTTACTTTCAATGAAGGTGTAAATCTGGGTTCAGAGTAAACGTTTTCTAACAGATGATTTTAAACAACCTAAATCTCAGTTGTGTCATAATGAACCCTTTCCCTGATCATCAGAGGGTGTATCTAGTAGATTCAGTCATTCTGTCAGGGGTAGAGGTGTTTGCTGTGGATCTTCGTCTTTTGACCTGTCACCTCTTGCTTTAACTTTAAATATAACCTCGAAATCCTGATTAATGTGAAAGGCATGGTGGTCTAAGAGAAAAGCATAGGCTTCACAAGCGGATGGTTGTGGGTTTGAATCTTGGTCAGGGAAGATCTCAATTTTCGGTCTTTTTAAGGCGAGAAGCATGGCTGAAGCCCGCCTCCCTCCTCACGCCCTCTTTTAGCTCCGGTAGGAGAGGGAGGAGCATGGAGGGAGCCCACCTCCAGGGGGAAGAGCTTAAGAAACGTACATATTATGATTTTATGAGCCGTTTTTTCACATTAATTTGATTGATGTTTTTTTTTATTGTATAGTGTTTTTTTCATTGTTTATTGTTTTTTTTTTCCATCACCAGTTTGTATTGACCACAGTTTCATTTTAGTTGTTTTACCCTTTCAGTTTTTGTTTAGTTGTTGTTTGAGTTGTTTTGAGTGAGGTTTGAACCAGGAACCCTGGGTTTATGAATCACGTATTTATCTTTTAAGCCACGCTGGCATACAAGTTACAATTGGGAACGTCATACTTAACCCACCATATTGAATTTAGATGGACAGGGAAAATGTTCTACACGAGGTTTGAACCCTAAACCTGAGCTTTGAACCAGGAACCCTGTGTTTATGAACCACGTATGTATCTTTTAAGCCACGCTGGCATACAAGTTACAATTGGGAACGTCATACTTAACCCACCATACTGAATTTAGATGGACAGGGAAAATGTTCTACACGAGGTTTGAATCCGGAACCCTTGGTTTATGAACCACGTATTTATCTTTTAAGCCACACTGGCATACAAGTTACAATTGGGAATGTCATATCATACTTAACCCACCATATTGAATTTAGATGGACAGGGAAAATGTTCTACACGAGGTTTGAACCCGGAACCCTTGGTTTATGAACCACGTATTTATCTTTTAAGCCACGCTGGCATACAAGTTACAATTGGGAATGACAAATGTCATACTTAACCCACCATATTTAATTTAGATGGACAGGGAAAATGTTCTACAGGAGGTTTGAACCCTAAACCTGAGCTTTGAACCAGGAACCCTGGATTTATGAACCACGTATTTATCTTTTAAGCCACGCTGGCATACAAGTTACAATTGGGAAAGTCATACTTAACCCACCATATTGAATTTAGATGGACAGGGAAAATGTTCTACAGGAGGTTTGAACCCTAAACCTGAGCTTTGAACCAGGAGCCCTGGGTTTATGAACCACTTATTTATCTTTTAAGCCACGCTGGCATACAAGTTACAATTGGGAACGTCATACTTAACCCACCATATTGAATTTAGATGGACAGGGAAAATGTTCTACAGGAGGTTTGAAACCTAAACCTTCTGCTTTTAGACCCTGGATTTATCTCTTGAGCCACACAGGTATGGTCAATACAAATGAGAACGTAATACTTAAACCACCATTTCGAATTTAGATACAGTGAAAATGTGCTCCTGGAGTTTCGAACCTTAAACCTTCGGTTTATAAACCCCAGAGTTTTCTCTTGAGCCATGGTGGCATGAAAGATGCAACTGAGAACATAATAGTAGAATTTAGACATACAATGAAAATGTTCTGTGGGAGCTTTGAATCCTAAATTTTACGTTTATAAACCCTGGAATTATCTCTTGAGCTACGCTGGCATGGAAAATGCATGGGAGGACGTAATACTTAACCCACCTTTTAGAATTTGGATGGACAGTGAAAATGTTCTTTAGGAGCTTTGAACCTTAAAAGCTTTGATTCATAAACAGTGACACATCTCTTGAGCCACAGAGACATGAAACATTCAGATGGGAGGGAAATACTTATCCTTTTAGAATTTAGATGCAAAGCATATCTCTACATTGTGGTATTGATATTTTCACTTAAACCCTCTATTCTTAGTTAAGTTGCAACTTTACTTTCCCGCTTGCCTTGTTACCATCTACACCAAATCTCTTCACTAAAAATTGTCAATCTACAAGCTCACAACACGTTGACACGTTGTGCGCTTGTAAATCTGATATTTTTGACGAATGTTTGCCCCCAGAATAGGGATGCTGGGCCTTACTTCTCCCACCACTGCTGAAGAGCATACAAGACAGTAAACAACTAAGAAACCCCAGTGGTGCAGTTAGAGCATACATGGGCAACTGGCGGCCCGGGGGCCACATGCGGCCCCCACCCTCACTTAATGCGGCCCGCAGGTTAATATCAGAATACTGATATATTATTGATTTCAGCTGTTACAATTACAAACATGCAAACATGACCCGCTTTAATTACTTCAGTCTATATTAGTACCTTGATGACTAGTATTAAAATTCTATTGAATGTGCATAGGGTTTATAGTGGCTAGTTGATGCTACAGTATATATATAAAAAATAAAATAATAAAGTCTGGGGACCCCTGGGGGGTCCTATGTCATGGTGTATTAGTCGGCACAGTGGATTAATATTTCGATCGATCTTGGATGTTAAAATTGTGCTAAACTGTGGTCAATGAATTGCCTCTTCAGCTAGATTAAACGGTAGTCACTTATAACTGTTGAGACTCCTATAGCTTAATACGTGTTAACATAGATAGCTTAGTGTCTAATAACATGTGTTATAATGAATGGAGTATGAGAATTATGTCATACAGTGCAGATTGTAGATCGGCTCTTTTAGGAAACTTCTGAATGTACCGGTCGGGATTCGCACCCCAGTCTCCCGCATGGTAAGGGACACCTAAGGCCAAACCACTATTATATAGCCTCTCCCTTGAACAGGGGAGATATTTGAAGATGTGGTAGTACTTTGGTTTGTCTTTGACACTGTAATGGGCTTTGGACTGATATAGACAGAGACAAAGCTGTTCATGTGAAAGATGGTTGCGTACTGAGCAACACAGAATATTCACCACATGCTGACTGCATGTTTTAATTTCATTGTGTTTCAAGCATAGGATGTTGCTGTGCATTTGATCGCTTGGATCTGGGTGTGCATGCTTTGTTTATTATACATTTGTATTTATTGATGGAATAATAACCTCCTATCCGTGGCAGCAGACCAAAATGATGGCGATTTATAAAATACTTTCATTGTGTACATTGCACTGTAAATGATGTCCCACAGAAAGTAATGCTCACTCAAGCACTTTGATGTCATTATTGAATGCACGTCATCCTGGCTTGAAACCTTGAAATGTAGGAACATTATTTCGTTTTTATTTATCATGTACAATTATTTCATTGATTTAGACCTATTTGTGTTTGCTATTAGCCTACAGCCTATAGTATGTGTGCAGTGTGCTTGAGAGATACATAGGGTGTATATTTTGTAATAACCTAACACAATATTTCTACAGCTGTGGCCTATTGACTTGTTCCTACTAAAACGATCTGTAAGAATAATGGAGTCAAGCAAAATGAAATGATGAGAAATGTGCATCAACAGAAGTAGCTATTACATGCAAGCAATCAAACTCATCTGTGTCACATATTAAGTGATATTTGAAAGATGTGTTAGGACTCATAACAATGAATTGGCACATCTAATGACGAGTTACCAAGAATGATAACTAATGATGTGAGCAGGATGAATGATGACCTTCTGTAAACACATGGTAGCCTATACAGATGCCCTGAAAATACAGAAGGATTTTGATTGGCCATTTACATTTGCATTATTCATCAAATTACTCTAACAATTGTTGTTCACCACTGTCATTGTCTACCATCATTACCATTAGTTGTGGTATAGACTCTATAGCAGTAGAACCATTTACAGTTATCGTTCTTGGCAAGAACGATAACTGTAAATGGTTCTACGGTCTTGGTGTGGAGGGACAGCTCTCTACACTTATTTACATTTCACATCACATTTGTCATTGTGTAAAATTATCTAAAACACAGCATGAGCACTTGTTAGTGTCAGGTTACTTTTGGTCAAAGCGGGGATCGAATTGGCGACCTTGGGATCCATACTTCCCCTTCTTAGAAACGCTAGTTTTAACATTTCAGTGCTTTTTGAAAAAATTCTGATACATAATTGCTTGCAGCAGGATTTTACATGAAGCTGAGTTAGAATTGCAGCCATTCCCTTCCTTTTTCTCTTAATTTCTCTCCTTTTCCCTTCTTTCTTCCCCCTCCTTTACAGTCCAATGTTCCCCAGCTTTTCTACTAAATATAGCCCACATGTCTACACTTTAGACATGTAAGTAGTCTAATCAAACTTAGCTAAGTCTACCCATTTACAGCAGAAGTACAATTCAATTTACAGCATAATCCAACTATAATCACCAAATCTTTACTGAGGCATTTAACAAAATATTTACTTACTGACACAATAGAAGATACACAATAGAAGATACAAATGATCAAAAGGGGATTTCTGAGCCTGCATGTTATCAATCAACCTAATTACATCCCGCCTCCTGGCCTTAAAGGGATATTTCAATTTCCTTTTTATTTTTCTCAGTTTTTTTTTCTTTTTGTCCTTTTATTTTCTCCTTTTTCCACTTTTTGCCCTGTTTCCTGTACTTTTTAATACATTGTCAATTACAATCTTGGGAGGGCTGGGTGGGGGGGTTTGTGTTTGTCTTGTGCGTTTGTTTGTTTGTTTGTTTGTTTCACAGAAAATCTGAAGAGTCCTCTGTCATTGTTTATCCTCCTGTAAAACTGACATCTTCAATAAAAATTATGTGAAAATAAAAAAAGGGATATTTCACTTTCAAAAAAACTTTTGGTCATTTTATCGTCTACTCAGGCTTTTGTGAGCCCCCCCCCAGACAGTTTTTAAGTTGCTTGATTCTGTATTTACACATTTGATATTAATTTTATCAGACACGTCCATTTTTAACATTTTAGATTCATCAAAAACACCCGTCCTTGGTTCTGGTGACTCATTCTGCCCTCCTAATACGTGAGGGGGTGTGTTTTTTCAATAACTTTTTTCATTTTTTTTAATTGTATTTTTTTTTCATTTTTCAAAATAATATATTAAAAATAAATGAGTAGACGATAAAATGACCCAAATTTGTTTTGAAAGTGAAATATTCCTTTAACATGTGACTACCACACAAAATTAAAGTCTAGAAGATTCAAACCAACAACCATCAGATTGTGAATATTTGAGGTTGAAGGGAGAAGTGGCAGGTCAAAAGATGAACAGTAAAGTCACATCAGACAATGAGCAAGAAAAGTTCTCCTTGACTCCTTGGACTAGGCGTACCTCTGTGCTGGAGGCTGTTCAGGGTCTCCTGAGAGCAATAAGCTGCGATGTAGAGATGAGTGAAAGACATGGCGGAAGGAGTCTCAGATTTACTAAAGCAGTTAAAGGTTGAGTGCTTTACTAAAGCACTCAACCTTTCAGCCATCTTCACCGTAGACACCTGCTTGGACGGCAGCCACCTTCAGAGCTTCAGCCCACCAATTAAATTTTGTTACAAAAAAAGTACATTATGATTCAGCATAACATTATTAGATACATGCTAAATTAGCTTCAATTGTAATACAAAAGCAAGCATTATGACAGGGTTAGTTCATGTAGTGCGGAGTAAAATGGCTAGAAATTCCTTTTTTATACAGGGATTTTATTATGGAACAATACCTTCACGCACCAAACAAAGCCAATCGAAGGACAGGCTTTGTGGGCAGAACTAATGATGAACTTGAAGTAATAGGTGCAATACATGTGTGTAAACATGTAGACTGTTAAATTAGTGCTTGTTTTGATGCTTTAGTTCCGTTTAATTTGGTTTTATGTGAATTGGTGTTATTTTAAGTGACACTAGAGTTTTTTGTATTTATTTATCCATGTGTTTGTAATGTTTGTCTGTTTCACATGAGGACCACTCTGGAAATAAGTGTTTTAAGTGCTATCCTCAGGATTTTGTCTGTTTGAATCCTAATAAAATCAATCGCTCCTGCAGAGAGGCCTGGTTAGCTTATTGTGTAGCTGTACAGTATTGTGACTTGAAAACCAGGCATCTTATTTAAACATTTTTTGTTTGTTTTTTACCACATGAACGACATTACAATCAAACATGAATATCCCAACAAAGATTGAATGTAATAACAGAATGATATTTATTCCACAGCCATGTGAATCATTCCTATAAAATGTGTCATGCTGGCCCAAATAAAATAAAATAAATAAATACCTGGGGTTTTGGCAATTTGTTAGCATGCTTGTTGGAGCTCATTTGAAATATCACGGAAAGTATTGTCTATACTCACAGTTCCTATGGAAACTATAGAAAGCCACTGCAAGCAGTTTCCCAACAAGATGAGTGGAGTGCTGGAGAACCCAGCACCAAACCTGTCTGTCTGTGTGCTGGAGAACCCAGCACCACATCTGTCTATCTGTGTGCTGGAGAACCCAGCACCCCACCTGTCTGTCTGTGTGCTGGAGAACCCAGAACCCTACCTGTCTGTCTGTGTGAGCTGGAGAACCCAGTAGCCCAACTGTCTGTCTGTGCACTGGAGAACTCAGAACCCTACCTGTCTGTCTGTGTACTGGTCTGGAGAACCAAGTACCCCACCAGTCTGTCTGTGCGCTGGAGAACTCAGAACCCTACCTGTCTGTCTGTGTACTGGAGAACCCAATACCCCCAGTCTGTCTGTGTGCACCTGGATCCTTAGACGCAACTTAGATGCTACAGTATTAGGTTTTAAATCACTCCATGTTCTGCATATATTCAATTTAAAAACAGGTGGTACACGCAGGGAGTGCCCCCAAACTCGAACAAAGAAAAAATCAAGAGTTTGACAGAAAGTTGCTCATAACAAAATAATAAAAATAATGAAAATAATCCACCACTGTCACAGTGGATTATTTTCAAACAAAGACAGATACAAAGAGAAAACCAAAGCTGTCCTTACAGGTGGAATATTGGTTAGTTTATCGTTGTTTAATACGATCAGATAGGACTTTTCTGTTTCATGAATGGGCTGTCAATTGAGGGTAATGCAACTTAGATGCCAGAGAGCATTATAGCATCTAAGTTGCTTGTGGCTAGTCCTGAAGTACACTATCCGAAACACCACAACAACATTAAACGTCCTATCCTTCAACTATAAATGTCCATGTCATTACAGTTCTCAGATAGCATCCATACTCACTCAGAAACGTGTTGAAATGTCTCACACACTCCAGGCCAAGACGGAAATAGCCATCTCCGGTTTACTTCCCGTATCTGCGTGACTTAGGTAGACGCCTTTTTAGGAGAGCGGAAGCAAGTAGGAGTCTATGGATTCCAATGGGAGAGTGAACGTGAACACAGCTTCTGAACCATTCTTTAGCTCCATGGTCATTGTACTCAATATTGGACCCGATCATCACAAGCCACACAATATTTACATGATTTTCATACTAAAATGGCTTTTTTTAGAAACACAAATCAGGAGAAAATTAACTTTGTTATCAACCTTTCTCTATCCCAGCAACACACTCTCGCAAGATTTGGGAAGATAAGAGTCCATCTGCAGTCCGGGAGCAGGACCTGGAAGTGGACACAAGAAACATTAGGCAAAGACTCACACATCACTGAACCCGTAAGAGCCTATAACTCTTGAGCCGTATAGCACAATCAAAATCTTTTTTTCCCCTTAGATTCCTTGGATTGTGACGCAACGTATAGGCCACGGCCATTTGTGCAAGATTACATTTTCTACTCCTACAGATTTCTTCCAAAACTCACACAAATCGGTACACATTATCTCTGGGGTCATCTGATCATGATGTATAAGTCTAATCTTTCAGATCCCATTCCAATTGGCCAATATGACTGCCCTCCAAAGTCTGCGGGCCCTGGCGGAGACCTGTGCTCCGAGGAGCACGTTTCTAGTTGCAATTTATTTATTATGAATTTAAATATATGTACTTAAAACATATTTGATTCCATATAGGTCAATGTATTAGTCTAAGCATACAAGTATCTTTTTTTTGAATTTCTAAAGAAATTGGCCAATGTGCCTTTAAATGTAAATCTGACTGGAACAACCTGCCCAGTTAATTAGATCTATTACCTCCTTTCATTTCTTTAAGGCATCACTTTTTACTTATCTTCAAACAACCTGCTCTTGCCTCTAATTACACAAATGTACATGAGATATGAGATTTGGCATTTCTTGGGGAATCACTAGGTGTGGGAGTGACTAAGCCTGGGAGGTTTTGTCTGTGTATGTACATTTAAGTTGTTTTATTCTACTGTATACCTTACTATTTTGTGTAAAGGACCCCATTGAAAACAAGAGGGATAATCTACATGGGTTAATTCTTTGAATGTATGTGAATAATATGCTATGGCCTTCACAGTCATGAGATCTCAACCCAATTGAACACTTATAGTGTGGGAGATGTTAGACAGTGCTCCACCACCTCCATCAAAACACAAACTGGTATAAAATATCTTTAGTTAGAATGGTGTTCCATCTCACCAGTCATTTTCCAGAGACTGATATACAATGTATGCCAATGTGCTTGAAGCTATCCTGGTGACTCTTAGTGGCCCAACACCTTACTAAGAGAGTTTATGTTGTTCTTTCCTTTAACCACTTGAACCCCAGCATTCCTATTCTGGGGTGTAAAATAGCCAAAAAATTGCAGATCTACAAGCTCACAATGCATCGCAACCGATATTTTGTTTACTAAGCATAGATGATAGAGGGTTTAAGTGGTTAATTTGTAACCCATTTGTGTGTATGTGTGCGTATATATATATATATATATATATATATATATATATATATATATATATATATATATATATATATATATATATATATATATATATATATATATATATATATATATATATAAAATAAACAAATACACACACACAAGTTGATCTTCCTATCCAGCCCAAGGACATTGCTGCTGTCTCCCATCCTCCACCCTTCCTGACAGTGGACTAATGACAACATAAACACAGAAAAGGCAATTTAGCTCCCTCCTCAGAACTACTTTGAAAATAAAGGAATTTTAATTATGGGCACAATGAAGAAGAAAAGGGAGTAAAAAGGGGGAAAACACTCACGCTCAGTAAACAAAGCTGAAACAATTATCTTCTGGTGACCAGTCGGTGTTTTTAGAACAGTCATTTAATCTTTTATTTACTGCAAAGAGAGAGAGCGAGGACGAGAGAGCACAAGACCGTGGGGAGAGGAGAGAGAGGAAGAGGAGCAATTGGAGTGAGGGTGGTTGGGATGGGAGGGGGGTTGTTGAGAGAGGAGAGAGGCTAGGGTGAGAGAGCGAGAGAAAGATAATATGCATATATTTAAAATATCCCCACCCTCACAATCAAAAGATGCATTTTTTTTATTAGAGAAACAATTTAGCCTCACACACGGGTGGAGGGGGGGGGGGGGGGGGGGGGTAGTTTGTAATTTGTTGGAAATTGCTCGGCGTCAAACCCCCCCAAAGACAACACTGCATTTCTCCATTCATCAGTGAAAGAGAACGGAATGACATTGTGAGTTTCCTCTGGTGGGATAAAGCCAACCAACATTGGAAACACAATACAATGTGATGACGGCAGAGTGATTTCAGATCCAGACATAATTGAGTCTAGGAGTAACCTTTGTCTACTTGGAGCAGTGGCACACTGTGCAGCAATCAGGTTATAATAGTTGGGTTATTGACATTCAGATGAGTTGCGCAGTGACCTATCAGGCCAGGAAATGCACTGTATATACACCAGTCACATATGATGGGAGGAGGCGAGGCCTAACTGGTCTTTATAATGAAAAAAAGCAGAGCCGAAATTGGCAACGATTGGTTGACATAACGCCTGGCAATTAAAGTGGTCAGTTTAGGGTTAGGGCACCTTCTCTCTCCAAGTGTCCAATCTGTGCAAACAATTACAGTCCAGCTCTGCGAGGTGAAATGATGGAGAAGAGACGGAGGCCCATTCACAACATTGAATGTGGTCAACGCTGGCTCGACCCTACAGTTGGCAATGGATCACTGTCCAGAGGGACGCCAGTGTAAATTAAATATAATAATCACTCTATCACATCGATTGTAAATGAGTCATTGACACCTTGCCTTTGATGTGGTGCTGCTGTGTGTCTGTAGATAAATATCAGCTGTGTCCATTCCCTGGGCGCCTCAGAAAGAAACACTCCACCGGATGCTGCTATCCTCTATTGAGCGGTGCTGATGTGTTATGTGAGATCGAGCAAGATAGCAAAGGCAAAAGCTACAAATCTCCATTTGCAATGAGGAGAAAATTCCATAGGATTAATTTTCTGTGTAAGACCCCTGCTCGGGCCCCCACTATCCCCATCCCCATCCCCACCACCCCACCCCGTCCACAACTTCAGCTGTGCAGCCCGGTGTTAAAAGACCCAGAGGAATACAGTCTTTGTCGTCTTGCCGTTTGGGCCCAAAGAATAAGAGAAGTTTTAATCCCCATTGTCCAGGAGACTGGGGGGAGGGGGGGTTGGGAGTGGGGGGGTGGTCGGCGGCTGTAAGATGATCCAACCGGCCACACTAATCCTCCCATACCCCGCTCGCCTCCACATAAAATAAAATAAAACACCCCCACCCTCCCACAATGCAGCAGTCTTGTGAGTTGGACCCCAATGTGCAAATTCTATAGACGAAAATGGAGCAAAGAAAAAGTTGCAACAACAGCGCAGAATAGACATAAAGACAGTTGCACAGAAGATGGGGCGAGGTCTGGGTGGAGAGTGGGGGTATGGTAGCCTCCTTGGCTGCGAGAACACACTCCCTGCTGCCACTCTCCCCCTCAGGTCGGCCCTGATGCTGCAGCAGTCACTATTTTATGGATGGCTTTGACATTCTATTGTTGCTAGGAGACGTGTGAAACCCTTGTCAACATCCTGTCAGCACCACTAGCAAATGTAAAATGATAACAATACTACTAGTAATACACATTTTAGTAGGGTTGCTAGTTATAGCAAATAGTTAAAGTTTGTTGTTTCCCAGGGCAATGGTTGCAAACAGCCAGAACACAACAACGTTCAGGACAGTGATGATGTTGTTTATAGAATGAAACCGTCTATACAGTAGGCCTCTCTGACAACCAAAATATTTCCTGAATCTTCTGTATTTCCAGAATGGCCACAAACCAGAGGGAAAGAGACAGGTGTTACTCAGCCGAATACACACAGGCTTACCCCTGTCTGCGAATGCCGACTGTGATCCACAATATTGTTTCTTCCTAAATCCAGTCGGATTAGTCAATAAAACAAAAAAAGCAGCCATTTGTGAACAACTCCAAACAGCGGGGACTCTTTTATTCCACGGTCTCTGTGTACTGAAGTATCAAAACATTATTGTTATGAAGTGATCAATGAAATGTGAATTGCAATTCAGTGCCTCTATTAATTGCATTCATCAACCATTTTGACATTTCCACATGAGTCTGCTCACTTGCGTGCCTTTGTGATAAGGCTGTTAATTCAGTATAGCGATACTTAAAATACTTTAATGTATTTCTATGCCACCACTGCTGCATTTCCCAGGGCTTTGCATTTCAATAATGAAAAGTAATGGGGAGATCTAAAGATGTTGATCTGTGATAACAAATAACCAAAACATTCCGTAGCCATTTAATGATGATACTTGCTCAACACTAGAAGATTTAAGTCTAATAACAGAGGGAGTAATAACTATTTAAGGGCATTCCCTCTCCTCTCATGGAACAGAGAATCTAAGATCCTCCAGGGTTAATTTAACTGGGTTCATTAGTACACTTAATTTAAGTGTAAAACTGTAAGGGATAATTTGGGTCCATACATCTTTAGGTCTATAAATGAACACTGAGGGTTTTAATGTGATGCTAGAGGAGAAAAGGGGAATGAGGAACGATGGACTCAGGTCCATCTACTGTAAATCACGGAGGCTGTCTGTCTGCCCTGCTGCCTCTGGGGGTCACGTGCACTGTAGCGGCTCTGATGAAGTTGACTGTAATAAAGAGTGTGAAGGGAGTCAGGGTGGGGGGAGGAGAGGAGACTGGGTGAAGGTGGGGGAGATGCGTGTGTCTGTGTGTGAGGGAGCCAGGAGACAGCCGTTTAAAATTCTGTTTCCTGCAAGTGAGGAGGCTAATCCTGCCCCCATAATTCCCTGCAGCCAAAGCACCCCTCCTTCCTCAACATCACCACTCCCCCCTCTCTGGATCTCGTAGTCCCTCTATCTCGCTCGGCCTCCCTCTCTCTCTCTCGCTCCCTCTCTTAGTGCGCGCTCCATGAGTGACAGCACAATGCCCAGGCCCTCGCACGCTTATCTAACTCTAGCAGATGGTCGACTTGGATCAATGCACACACGCCACGATCAATGGCTACGATAAAGAACGGCGGGGATGGTACTCGCTCCCCAGCTCCCTCTCTCCCTCTATCTCGCCCTCCCCTCACGCCCAGCCTGCTGCCCCCTGCCCGATTGTTTTCTCTCCTTTGCCCCATTTGGTCTGCATCTGCACTGGCACCTACCCTGTGGTAGGCCCTCTGCTGGAGCCGAGGTCCTGCTGGTGGCAGGGGTGCCCGTTGCACTGCCTGCCTGCTTGCCTCCTCCTCTGCCCGCTGCCAAGCGAGGACTCTGAGTTCTCTCTCTCAGGCTTATCATGAGATCACCGCTTCATCTCCTTCTCGCCCACCCTCCTTCTCTTATCTCTTCGCTCTTTTTCTCTCATTCATTGGCCCTGGTCGTATCTCCCATGTTCATCTCCCACAGCTGTGCTCATTCTCCTCGGCCATACAGGAGGAGGGCTTTTTGCTTGCAACCCTTTTTCGTTGCGACCGTTGTCTGATGAACATTTTCTGATGATGACTCAACCTCCATGTTTTTTTAATGCGCTCCCATGAGATGGCTATATTTTAACCTTTGCCCCTCTGTCCGTAATCTTAAAATTGCGAAACTTCAATGCTTTTACATTTTATTTCCCTCTTGCTGAACAAAGGGCTCTGATGAGATCTTGAAGACCAACCAGGTACAGTGAATCAAAGTGGGTCAGAGTCGGAGCCATGAAAGAGAAACTGGAACATTATGTCTGACTGGGAGAGGCCCTGCTAGGAACTATGGGTAGAACTGGAGCAGGGTGCATGCTGGTAAACAAATTCAAACACTATAAGCAAAGATCATATTCAGAAACACACAGAGGGATCCAATTCTCATGCAAGAGCATAGAAGGTATTTTTTTTTCATGATATTCTAATGTTGTTCTTTAACCCAACAGCTACTACTGACCTATTAGAAGCCTGGAATATTGTTATAATTAAGTGTATTATTATCAGGATATCAGACATATCAGAATCAGAAATGCTTCCATTGAATTCACACGTTGTATGTGGCCAGTGTGACGTAATCTGACATCACGCCAGTGTGACGTAATCTGACATCACGATGAGACGGTCGTCCCGAAATATACAATTTGAATCCTGCGCCATGTCGGTTGTCAGTATGTACGCCAGTGTGACGTAATCTGACATCACGATGAGACGGTCGTCCCGAATATGGACACAACGCCAGTGTGACGTAATCTCACGACAGCATGACATAGTGGGTTTTGGTCATTGGAGAGGTGATGCACGTCACCTCTTTCTGAAGTGGGTACTTTCAAAGCCTGCCGTGGATTTAGGAGAGCACAAAACTCTCTCTCACACTGTGAGGTGCCTGTAAGGTGGCACTGCAAAGTGAACGACGCGTCACGCTAGACGTTCGGGCCGCGTAGCGGCCCGAACTTCTAGTTAAAATACAAATTGGCTTAAAGGAGCTACACCATGAATTTAAAAAATAATAATAATATTTGATATCATATTGTTTATGTCCCTCAAACGTTTTTCAAAAGGTTTGAGCCTAAATCAAGCCTCAGATATACTCATTCCAACTAACTTCTCATTGGCTTATAAAGCACTTTCACCTGCAATACCACATTGTCCTGTTTGGCACGGGGCGCTAGTGAGCCAGTTTGTATGCATGTCATGTCCTGGTTCTGTGTGGAAAAAGTAAAAAAAAAAAATAAGAAAAAATTAAAAAAAAAATAAAAATGAAAAAAAAAAAATATTTTTTTTTTTGGATTTTTTTTTTTTGGTTAGAACTGAAAAACGGGAGGAATTGTTCCCAGACGTGACGTAGGGTGGGGGAACAAATCTGACGGACTGTTTTCAGACCAATTTACATGAAAACCACAGATAGCCTATGAAAGCCTGCATGCTCGAAGTCGGGTATTTGTTGGAACAGAAGAGAGGTGGGGGAGACCAAAAACACACAAAAATGAAGAAAAAGTTAAAATTCATGGTGTAGACCCTTTAAGGGAGGAACGGTCAAGCCGGCCAGCGGACCTCTGACATCACTCTGACACAACCATAAACAAACCCCATACGCCCATATACAGGCAGGACCACGGCCACGTCACTCTGACTCAGACATACCCATAAACAAACCCGATATGCCCATATATAGGCATGTCAGGCATATATGGAGATCCGGTTGTCCAAAGCCACAGATCCAACTGCTATGCACATAATATGGTTATGTGCATACTGTATATGGGACTGACCGACTTCAAACTCATTGGCAAGGACTAGAGGGAGTGTGGTGCCCTCCGCCGAGTTGTTCGGATATGCGGTTGTCCAGAACCACCGATCCAACTAATTTGGCCCATATATGGTCGTTCCTGATCGATTCGTTCAAAAGAACTAGTTCATTGCCGTGAACGTAACCGAGCCGTTCACTTCCTGAAACTTCATGCCCCCATCCCCTCCCCCCAAACAGGATGGGAGGAAGGCTGTACGTGCGACGTTATAACGCTCCCGCAATAGTGTTTTCACTAGAAAATAGAGCTACTCAATGAGAACGTGAATGAATCATTTGAACGAATCATTGCCGTGAACGTGAACAAAATCGTTCGTTCACTGAAATTAACGTTTTTTCCCACCACTAATATATGGGCATGCCAATATACAGGGTATGGGCATACTGGTCTACTACATCAGGGATCTTCATATATGGGCACAAAAGGGACACAGACAGACGGGTACAACGGGTACTCTGACAAAGCCCCCGACACTATAACTCAGACATATCGGTCGGATGGGCATAACGTCTAGTATCTATCTATCTATATAAATTCACAAATCTGTATGTCTGTCTCAAGTTTTTTATTTTTATTTTATTCCACGATTTTTCGAACGGGAATCGAACCCAGGACCTTCTAGCTGTGAGGTGACGGCGCTACCATGTTCCTGAGTTACATACCTTTAAGGATACCCTGAAACGCCCCCAAGGACCCCTTGAGGGATACTCTGATGATGGGTACTACACCAAGTACTCTGACAACAGAAACTGACTTCATAGTATTGACGTCAAAGACTGGACTCTGATATTGGGTACTTCACAGTATCTCACTTGCACTTAGTAGAAATAAATGATACAGCAGTCATTTTCCATTAATAGCAACGCTATGCCTTGTCAAACACGGAATTTGTGTATTGGCGTATGGTATCCAGAGCAACAAGCATCATCGGGGCCCCCTGCAAAGCAAGCCCCCAGGACCGCAGGGGAGAGTTGTTATCTGGTATTGCAAGCTTAGCGCATAAAGGACGCGATACTGCGCATGCCTATATATCGCCTGAAACCCTAGTGCCCATGCTTATATTGCCTGAAACCCTAGTGTGCATGCTTCTAGCTCAAATCTTCCGGATTTGGGCACCAATTTGGAAGAAGAGTGTAAGCCTATTTCCGGGGTCCTCTGTCCTCTGCAGAGATGTGATGGACTCTAACACTCTCGACTCTCCAATTGACAATCAGTGACTACAGAGATTTTGAAGTGATACTGACAGCAGAATACGGCACTCACCAACTTGTAGGAGCGGTGCATTCAGC
Source organism: Gymnoscopelus microlampas (assembly GCF_963454915.1). NCBI lineage: Eukaryota > Metazoa > Chordata > Actinopteri > Myctophiformes > Myctophidae > Gymnoscopelus > Gymnoscopelus microlampas. The sequence continues at coordinate 31,420,175 of NC_139957.1, forward strand.
GTATAGGAGGGATGCTTTCAGCCTATAGGAGCGGTGCATTCAGTCTATACGAAGAATGCATTCAGACTATAGGAAGAGTGCATTCAGCCTATAGGAGCAATGCATTCAGTCTAGAAGCGGTACATTCAGCCTATAGGACCGGTGCATTCAGCCTATAGGAGAAGTGCATTCAGCTTATAGGAAGAGTGCATTCAGCCTATAGGAGCAGTGCATTCAGCTTATAGGAAGAGTGCATTTAGCCTATAGGAGCAATGCATTAAGTGGTATATCCTATCTAGAAAGAGAACGTGACGTCACCCCATTGAAAGTATTACCAAAAACCTCTCAAGATGGCGCCACCTGTCCATTGAACGGTTCCTATATAGGAGCGCTGCATTCAGCTCAACCTTCGCTGTGGGCGCACGACTCCTCAGACAGTCGCATAAACTTTGCTGAAGAGTATGCGCTGCTGCCTTCACTTCTATCCTCAAGGAATTTGTAATTGGCCGTTGGTGATGTAATGCGGTTCATAATAAGCCCATTAAAGCCTTTCTCTGTGCTGATGGAAAACGCAGTGGCAATATGGACACCTTCGCTATTTATACTTCTCAAATCCTCATGCATATTCACACCCGGCACGGAGACGGGGAGCGAGCAGGCAGACACACTGACAAATAAGTGCCTGGGTCTCATTTCTTTTGGAGCGTTAAGCTATTTCAACTTGCTGGGGCCTCCTCACATTATGGCCTCATGCATTCTCTAGGCCTGGCTGCTTTCATTAGAGAGAGGGATAGATGGATACATACACGTAGGTAGGTGTGTGTGTGTGCGTGTGCGTGTGCGTGTGTGTGTCTCTCTCTTTAGAGACAGAATCAGGAGACTGTATAATTTGTTTTTAATGTGTTTTTGTGTATGATATGTTTGAGTGAGGGGGATGATAATCACAAAACTTGGATACAGACTGCAAAGCTTGCTGCAATTTCTGTCCATTTGTACGTGTATGTGTACGCCCTAACAAACAAATATACATTATTATACTTTTGCTTTGCTTTGACCGCACAGTTTACTACGATTTCAAGTTGTAGCTTTGCAAGAGGCGTTCTTTTAAGACAAGGCAAGGCAAATGTATTGTTTTGTTAAAGTCAAGAAGGCAAAGTGCTTTACATAAAACATTTAGCATTAAGACATGGAGCATTAAGCCAATGCAAAAGAAAAACATAAAAGGACATTTAAATACGATTAAAAATATGTTAAAATAAAACAAAGATCAGAGAATAAAATTACAGTGAGGAAGAAATTATATAAAAAAGAAATACTCTGTTAAAGGACAACTTCACCCATTTTCAACCTGTCTTCATATAATTGGTCCTCACTCCTCACTAATGCTCATTATAACATGGCACCATTTTTGTCTACTCTGTCTGTGTCTCAGAGGAGGGCTGTGGACAGTTCAGAAACCTATCTACCAGTGACATCATCGATGGGGAATCCAAGCTAATAGAAACTACAGGCTTTGTATTCCTGGAAAGTTAGCGTGCTGTAATGGAAGCCATTGTTCTCGCGTTAATAAAAATCTAAATAAAGAAATTGAAATATTGAACAAAAAACAACAACTTCCTAATGATGATGTCACTGGTAGACAGGTTTCTGAAGTGTCCACAGCCCTCCTATGAGACAAAGACTGAGTAGGAAAAAAATACACAATTTTATCAGGAGCATTAATGAGGATCTATTATATGAATTTAGGTTGAAAATGGGTGATGTCGTCCTTTAAAGGCTGCGGCAAACAGAAAGGTCTAGCTTTGATTTAGAAGAACAGAGTTCTAGCAGACCTGAAGTTTTCGGGAGTTTGTTCCAGATATGTGGTGCATAGAAATTGAACGCTGCTTCTCATGTACCCTCATTACCACAGCTATAGATACAGGTTGTGAGTTTGGCATGAAATTTCAATAGGATACAAGCTACACAGGTATTATCAGGTGCTCTCACTATACTAACAGAAGCCTAATTTATGTTTTGCCAACAAAGTGTTGGAAAAGAACACAAACACATCTATACAATGTTGTTTTTCAGCAGAAAACACGCTTGTTTTGTCACCAAACCATAAATCAGCCTTTGCAACTCCCACGCCTGGCTGCTGCCACTGTGGGGCAGATAGTCTGGCTGACCACATTCAGCTCTTGTCACATGATCCGGAGCCTGAAGAGGCCGGTGCCCCCCCATCCCTTAATCCTGCTTAATTTGAGTGCAAAGAAATTCACATGTATCAGTAAGAACATTTACAGAGTACACTGCCTCCATTTTCCTCCCTAAAATAAAACAGGGCTTAGGCACTAAGCTTTATTGATCTCACAACTTGATAGTGTGATTAAGGGGGGGCGGAGGGACAGACAGATTGTGCCTCTAAAACAGTGCACACTTATAGATGACAGACTATGCTACACTGCTTTTAATTGGGAATTCATTAGCGTAGCTGCAGAGCCTTGCCTATAGGTGTCCCCCCCACCCCTGTGCTCACCTCATCATGTTATGATGCTGCTTACAGCATTACTGCATTCATTCTGGCACCTTTTTGAGAGAGTTGCATGCCACTGCGTCGCAACGCATTGTGAGTGTGTAGATTCACTAGATTGGCTATTTCTGCTATTTGATGCATAACACATTTATGTAGGGTTTAAGTGGGTAAAAGAATAATCTGAAGGTAGCTGTAACACAGAATGCGACTGCCATCACTGCCACTTACGAGCCGGAGTGGAGGAGGAATACGCTCTGAGTGTGTGTGAGTGTGTGTGTGTGTGGGGGGGGGCATGTATGTGTGAGAGAGAGAGAGATAGAGAGGGCACCATGTGGCAGAGAGATGCAGATTTGTCCCGATGGAGATTTGAACACCTCCATTCTGTGGGTGGGCAGACAGACATGGAGACACGGAGCTAAAGGGCTGCGTGGCCACCCGGTAGCAGTCACTCTACACCCCACTGATGCTAGGCATTAGTTCAGCACCAGCTCCTCAGCTCTCACACACACATGGACAAACCCAAACGCTGCAGGAGCCGACGCTTTGATCACAGAATCACTGGCACTGATGACACCAACACGTTGGTTCCATTTAGCCCTTAACAAGCTCAATCGTGCAAACTTAAATGTAGTCAGTTTTTCTTGCTACATCAAAGTCATCAGCATAAAGTCTTTAAGTTTGTTAAGATTCTATCAGCAAAACCAATGAAAACAAGTAGGCTTCCACAACACTGCACATCCCTTTAACTAAAACTTAATGATTGTAGGGTCCAAACTCCAAACTATGACTTTCACAAATTGTGTCAACAAAGAACTCAAAGAACTTATCTTTTAAACAGCACAATTTGCTTTCCCTGATTTCTTTCTGATTTTGAACTATGTATTTCCAATCCCTGGATATCAAGTTTTTTTTACTGAGCTCTTACAATTTTGGCAAACGAAGGCAAAAAACAAACGCTAAAAAAAACAACAAAAAACTTCAAAAAGTGTGCAAAATCTACATGATATTGTCACAAGATTTTGCTCACATTAAGCCAAAAATGCACCCAAAAAAGGAAAAAAACAAGGAGAAGGAAAATCCTCAGTCAATAACAATGCCTCGATGGTGTTGTTTGTTTTACTGAACGTATTGTCTCAGATCTCGTTGGCATAGGATTCTGGCAGGATCTCTCGCGTTTCCTCTTTGTGTTCTTCATTGTGGATTGTCGTTCACCGGCTACAGCCTGTGATACAGCAGCGCCTCGCTTTCCTCAAAACACCTACTCATTTGAGAACTGATTCATTCCAGCCTAATTCATATTCCTGCAGGATTAGAGACATCTAAATGGGTGATATTGCCGCCATGCACACTTGGTTGGATGTATGTAGTATCCAAGCACCCCCTCCCCCCCTTTTGCCATAAGCACACAAACACAAATACATGGAAACAAATACACTGCAACATATCACGTGGTCGTCTTCTACTGGCAGGCTCTGTATTTTATCACAACGCTCAAAAGAATCTCACTTCATCTTCATTGGGAGAGAGAGAGACACACACAGATAAGAGATTTCCAAAATGAATGAGTAGAATAACAGTGAAGGCACAAACGCAGCAAAATCTTGAGAGTTCATTTGGTTCAATGGTCTGTATTTCTGTACCACCTTTTTCACATTTACCCATTCACACATCAATGGCAGAGACAACCATGCAAGTCCAACCTGCTCATTGGAGGAGTTAGGGGTTCAATGTCTCGCTCAAGGATGCTTCGACACGATGCCAGAAACCAAACCGGGAACCTTCTGGTTCCCAAACCACTCTACCTCCTGAGCCACTCAGGACTCATACTGTACTATACGTATGAGTGAGCTGGGGTTTCCAGATAAAACCGGTCCTGAAAAGGTCTGGACAGAGAGCATTTCTTAACTCATTCACTGCCAGAATTATTCTGGCTGCGTTTGAACACTGCCATATTTTTCATTGAAAAAAAAAAGTACTCAGGAGCCGAGATACAGAATTTTTAAGTTTTAAGTTAACAAGGAAGTGGATGGGAGTCTATATCTTCGAAAAATCATATCTCCTTGGTCTTTGGGTCAAAAAAAAAAAAAAAAATCTAAAAAAAAAAAAAAAAAAAAAAAAAATATTTTTAATTTTTTAAATTTTTTAAAAAGTCGTTTTAGTCGTTCTTGGCAGGCATGGCTTATGGACAGAAGTCGTTTTAGTCGTTCTAGGCAGTATATGAGTTAACAGTTCCTTTTTAGTCACTGACGCAGGCTTCCATCATCCACTGATAACACAGAATCACACAATCTTCACAAACCTTGCCAAGAAAGGATTGATGGAACGTTGGCATAGTCAACAGTATAAAAAGTCACACCTTATATAGTGATATTTGAAAATTCGAACTACAGTAGATCACTGTAACATCAACATTATGTCTCATTCACAAACACAAGTGGCTCCTGTAATCACCAACAAGAACAAACTTGAATCAGAATGCTTGATCTGGGTTGCAGATCAATGTACTATAGTTACATCCATAGAGAATGAACATGCTTGTGTCTCCAGTCTCTCCACAAATTCACACTCCACTTTTTTAATGGTGCAGCTTTTAAGCTACAGTATATGCAAAGCAACCCCATCACAGAATAAAAAAGATTTTTCCTCATTTCTAGCTCTGGGAGAGACCAATGTTTTCCACAAATCTAGAGCTGTGTAGTAGAAATGTGAGCTTGTAGAACGGCATTTGCACTATTTGTTGTACAACGCACGATGATGAAGTATATAGGGCTTAAGTGGTAAAACTCAGTGGTGTTCCCACTTAAAGCACCCATCCCACAACAGACAGTGTGCTTTGGATTCCACAGCTCTCTAGCATCAATGCCGTCCCGCCCCCAGTGTGCCCTGGCTTCCAAGGGTGGCGTGACAGTGATGGATGGCTGTGGACCTGGTACCAATAAGACCTTCAGAGTGGTCCATGTGAGGCCCGGGCCCTCCGGGAGACCCACTCTAAATTAAATCCCCTGTGTCTGCCAGGCTGCTATGACGCTTTCCCTGTGCCCCACGCCCATCTTCGACCACTGCCTCCAGCCAGCCTTCACTTTTGTTCCCCAAGAACAAGTTTTTCCTCTTTAATTAATTCAACAAAAAGTAATTAAACCTTTGCATTTCGCCGACGTGTGTCTGCCCTCACCCTCACAGGACACAAAGGAAAGGTAGTTTGGAGGGGGTGTGGGTGGGGGGGGGGGCTGCTAGAAATTAAGAACACTCTGTGCCAAATGACTGTCGGAAGCAAAACAATATTAGCCCCCTGAGTTACCAGGCCTGGGCTCATAATAAAAGAATAACAAGACCAGGCATAGAGCTGAGATGAATGCACGGTGGTGGCAGTGCAGGTTGTATTGTTCTGCAGAGAGGTGGAGGCTGTTAAGGTGGAAGCCCCCTGCCACACAGTCCGCTCTTAATGTGCTGAGTGGTGTAAGACCTCAGGGTGCATGTTGCTCGACCCTGAGGGGCAATAATGTACTTGGCAGCGTCCCCTCATCTGCCCTTTATTTAGCACTTTATGTGGAAACTTTAAAAAATAAAAGCTTTTTTTCCCCCTAACGACTGTACGCCCCCCCTCCCGTATATTTTTCCACACGCCTTTTCAGTAAGAGATTGTATTAGCTTTTGGAAGTATCCGCAGTTTTCTGACAGTATTACTTAAGACAGTCGACTTGTATTCCACACAGAATTAAATATGTACGTATACATATTCATATGTCCTGGGCTGATCCAGCTTGATTGCTAGCATGAACAAGTTTCTCCTGAAGCTGGAAGACTAATCTATGATGTCTTTAAGCAGCACAGCAAATGACAGACTGACTGGAGACACAAAACATTAACATTTTACTTATTACTGTTTGACACAAAATGAGACAAACGCTCTCTTACTTTCTTGTGATGGAAGGCAGGAGTGACGATAATTATCAAGCTTAGTATTTATTTTATACACTCACACATATACACGCATTAAACAAAAAAAATAATGAAATAAAACTGCATTCATCTGTAAATAAATGTTTTGCTCACTGTTACTTGCACTAACGTGTGCAATACACTTAATATTTACATTAAGTGTACTTAGCCCTCATGGGCTTTTTGTGTTATCCTTTTTAGCACCATCATATAATCGTACCACTGTACTATTTACAAACTGTTTATAAAGTATTCCATCAATCAATTCTTAATATACTTTATATACCTTCTATATATGTGATATGTGATATGCGGCGGCAAATAAATATTGCTTGTCACAAGGTGTTATTTTTTTAAACCAAGATATGTCTTAATAAGCACAGAAATAACGTGTATTGTATGCAAGCTGAAATCTAATGGTATACCTCTTCAATGTCACATGATTGTGTTTTGAGCAACTAATATGAGTGTGTTTGTAATCCACAGGTTGCGTGTTTATGGCTTGTTGGGCCCCTCGGTTATTACCGCTGTTTCAATGGGGCACATGACCCATTAACACTTCACTAGCATTCTCAGCATTTCATATGACTGAACAAGCCTATTCAGCATAATAAGCTGACATACAGCACGTGTTCACATGGATAGTGGGGTTGACACTAAGGTCTCAGTGGCACTTGCCCGTCGGGCAAGTACAGGTCATGTTCTACTTGCTCAAAGGTCATGTCCACTTGCCCGGAAGTATATCGTGATAGGTAAGTTAGTTTTAACACTTATGTTTTTACTTTACTTTATTCTGGGGCTGTGCGATATGGACAAACCTCATTATTTATGCCACAGACATCTTGTGTTGTGTTTATAGCAAACTAAAGACACTTGCCTCCTCACTCAAACGCACTTGCCCGCCGGGCAACCTGAAACTCCACCTGCCCGACAATTTTATTTACTTGCCACGGGCAGTCGGGCAACTGTTAGTGTCAACCCCTGTAATGTACATCAAAGCTATTAATAATAAACATCAGTGAACTTAATCGCTTGGACAGGGGGTATTGCATGCGAAGGGTGTGGTCTCAAGATTTCACGTAAAGAGAAGGGTTGGTGAAGTCCATGTCTTTGAACTATGGTGTTGGGTCAGACAGAAAAGGCAGATATTTGCACAGCAAATATTTTAATCCCCAACTAATCACTCGGTGAGTCCAGTGAGGGTGGAATTTTGCCGTGGTGGCGCGGCACATTCCTCCCGTCAATGACGGCCTTTTCTTTCGTGGTGGATTGTGGGAAGGGTGACCTCTGGAGTGAGTCGGTGGCTCTGTGCTCATGGACGTCCTCCAACAGAGGCCACGTGTGTACACGCGCGCGGCCCCCACATCCATGCTAGCCACGGCTAGGTACAGGCACACTCCGTTGACCCACGGATGCAGGCCGGCTTACTCCCCTCGGGGGCCAAGTCGTCCAGATCACCCCAGTTACAAATCGCAGGCTGGTTGTGGTGGCTGGGTAAATCACTGGTTCTCAATGTGGGGTCCAGAGAACTCCAGGGGTCCTTGAGGGGGTTCCAGGGGGCCCCAGCTAAATGATTGATAGTTACAGTAAGAAACAAATGGACCCTTGCCGGTTTGTAACTCAGAGCGTGTACAAATGGAACCAAATGGACCCCTATCTATGGGTCCATTTGTACACTCTCTGAGTAAAAGTACCACTGAGGATTTTACAGTGTAGGTTGGATATACCATTCCACTGGCCAAGGACATACAACATTGGGTGACTGTTGTAAAAAGTACAGTTTTGTTCTAGTTGCAAAATGCCTTTTAAAAAACAGTTCCTCATATACTATTCCCTACATGCAAAACAGAGCATGCAAAGAGTAACATGACTCTCTCACGCAGTGACTCTCTTGCTGCCTTAGCCATTCGTTGACTCTTGGCGTTTGCCTTTATTATCAGAATATTCCTAATCACAGCGGAGACGGTGCCAGTGTGGAGAGAGCGAGCCGAGCGAGACACGTCAAAACAGCTTCAACCGTAAACGACCCGACAGCGAGCGTGATGGGCAAATTAGTCAGAGGCGCAGCCTAAATGGATGGTAAGGGCAGAGAGGGGGAAAGATAGGCAGAAGGGAGTGCACGTTGCATTCACAAGCGTGCACGAGGGAGAGAAAATCAGAGCTGGAGCAGAAACACACAAGTGAAAGAAAGAGAAGAAACCTTCTCCGTTTCACCATTCAGTGGCGTCTCCTATTCCCGGATCACAACCCACCAACTGATAGAGAAATAAATTAAGGAAAGGGCTGTTCAAATAGATATGATTCTAGAGGAGATTTAAGGAGTGGAACTGATTGTGCATGTCTGATTCCTGCGCTTCAGAGTCCTCACCCGGGGGGCTTGGCTTTCAAAGCTGAGTGACTCGCACACAGAAACACTCCATTAACAAAGTTCAGCTATCCTCTGAACCCCCTCTCTCTCCCGCCATGGCAGACCTCTCCCAGGCAGCAGAGCCTTTCTTTTTTTTTTCTAATGACGTTCCAGGGTGCTGTGCCTTGATAAACAGTCTGGGGACCCTCCCCATAAAGCGTGTGTGTGTGTGTGCGCGAGAGTGTGCGTTTGAGGGCAGAGCATGCACTGGGCTACAGTCCTGGCGATGGTCTTGGCTGCAATTAGCTACACTGTTTTGTACTGGACAGGCAGAGGGTGCTTGTGTTGGCAATACAAAAAAAAGGAAAAAAGAACACACACATATAGGTCAAATGCTTCCAGAAAATGTAGGTTACACTAAAGGGTTAACACTACCAAAGACCAATTCAGAGACACAGAAGGGCATTGAGAAGGCAGCATGGAGGGGAGTGGGGGCGGGCGGGGTGGGGTGGGGGTTCGGGCAGTAGCCTGGATCCTCAGTCCCAGGATTAAAGTCATGGGACTGGGCAGAGGCAGGACCATTACTCCTGAGTGAAGGAGGCTGGAACTCAGCGACTCCCTCTTAGATCAGATGGACAAGGAAGAGACCGACCGACTGGCTTTTAGATAGAGGGGGGTGATGTGGAACAGAGGAGTGCAGAGTAATAAGGTGAAGTAGGATGAGATGGCAATGTTTTTTTGACTACACTGAAAGAGTCCCATGATCACTTTGAAAGAGCATGCTCATAATCTCTTTGGAGGAGGGATGCTGATAATACAGATCAACCTCTGATTGATTTCCAAAGAACCTTGATAAGCCGTCATCACAAGGTTTCATTGAAGTTAGTCCTCCCCATACTTAAGTCCCTGTATTATAACACTTAGGCTGTTATCAACTGCACATGCTGCATCTCCATCACTCGGCTCATGTCTTTTTGACCATTAACCCCCTTTAACTCACGATACGGCACTGGGAACATTTGAAAATGTTCTGTGTGGGTGAGAAGGGGAGCTACTGTAGGTGAGTGTGGATAATTGAACAGCCTGCCGGCATGGCGTCCGGAGATAAGTGCAAGAGTCAGGAATGGAGTGTGATGCAGAGGCGAGGGGAGGCAAGGACCCGGGCTCTTTTTTTAATTCGACGGCGGGGAAAAAAAGAAGGAACAGAGAAAGAGTATACGTCTCTGAGGAGGAGAGATAGACGGCACCGGAGCGAGGGACTGAGATGGAGAAGGAGAGAGATACGGATGGCAGGCGGCAATTACTGAGGCTGAGTCTCTGTGTGCACACAGCCAAGTGTGTACATGTGTGGGGACTGTGTGCGAGCGAGAGACGGGGAGGGGGGGGGGGGGTGGCAGAGGGGCGGATTGAGATCTCTGCCTGCCTGGGCCCCTGCTGAGTCTCATACAGGCAGATCACAGCCTCATCATGTCAGCTCTGTTTGTGGAAATCCTCCCTCATCAAATGACAAATTTGCTACACGTTTACCTTTATCAGATCTGAGCGAGAGAGAGACACAGAGAGGGGGGGAGAGCGCTGCAGTGGGGGTTGTGGATGCGAGCGTCTCTTTTTCTCTCTCTCTGTCACCGCCGAGGGGCCAATTACTTGCTCCTCCGAGAGCGATGCTGCCGTCCCGGGCCTTTTCATTCACGCCGCCCGCCCGTCCTCTTCCTTGTCCTCATCTTCTGCCACGGGAACATCTGCCTGTGAATATGCAATGAGCTTGTCAAAGAGAATATACACCCACGTCCTGCACAGAGCTAATATTTGCCGACATCAAACCTGTCTTGTTCTGCGTCTAGTGCTGCAGCACGCCGCTGGCACAGGGACGCCAGTGGTGAACCCCTCTAACACCCCCCCCCCCCCCTCCCATTCTGTAAGATTACCGGCCTTGTCACTGACTCCTTACCTTCCTACCTCCTCTCCATCACGTCTTCCTCCCTCCTTACCTTACCCAGTCCTAATCATCCAACCTGCTCCATCCTTCATCGACTAATGGAGGCTTAATGAACTACAGGACTACAGGGCTCCGTCAGCCTGCTATTTACTGCAGAACGCCCTTGCTAAATGAAAATCAATATTGACCAAAGTTTCACCTATCAGGTTTCTGGGTTTATTCTATGGATTACAATCGGGGAATGGCTTTAACCCAACATTAACCTGTTTTAGTTCTTTGTGTTGCATGTGAAAATATTCACCACCCACCCATGCTGTTGGCACATTTTCAACTGCCTAGATTTGGTTCAGGAGAACTTCTATCCCAAGATCAATAAGGAGATTGGTCGATTTGCTAATGCCTGGAAATGCTTGATTGTATTTATGTAAGACCCGTCAGGAAGAATATTATATATATATAACCCTGCCTTTTATGACTGAGTTTAGATGTCTTGCATCCTTCCTCTTTGTTTTAAATTTGCTCATGGACGTTTTTTTGGAATGTAATCAACACTTGATGAATGAGGAGGAGAGTAGAGAGATGATAGACAGAGCGAGAGAGTGAGAGAAAGAGAGAGAGTGCTTTGGTGGCAGGAGACACTATTCTCTTTCTGTCTCTACTGACTGATGGAGATTAGAATGACACAGAGAGAGAGATTATACGGGAGCAGGGATAGACTGCAAGAGAGACAGTGAGAGAGAGAAGAGAGACTGAATGAGGGAGGGAGGGAGGAAGGAAGAGGAAGATAGGAGAATAGAGAGAGGGAGAGAGAATGAGAAAGAGATCATTTGCATAATGTCCTCCACCACAGTAAGTCCCTGAGGCTAGCCATGCTGGATAACAGAGGACCAATACTCTTAATTCAATCTCTTTATTTTTCTAATACTTCAGAAATTAATAATTCACCCCCTATTCCACCCCCAGTCACCTCCCCCTCTCATCCACAAACCACCCTGAGCGTCGAGCTGAGCTGCCTAACTTTGTAACTTTAACCCAAGAAATTGATGTGAGCAGGCCTTGAGGCAGACCTGCTAATGAATGGATCGGCAGAGAAAGAAGAAAGTTAAAAGATGGTCTTTTATGAAGTAATTTAAGAAAATCCTGTTAGCTGGATCAAGTACAAGAGCATAATTCCTCAAAATGGGGGGAAAAGAGGTGCTTTCTCGCCTCTCCCGCACACTTAATAACAAAATTAAGGAGATAAAGAGAGAGAGAGGGAGGGAGTGGGAGAGGAATCAATTAGGCCGGGCCTTGCAAATAAGTTTTGATTGCCGATGTGGTGGGGCAGAGAGGTGGGATGATTAATCACACCACCACCTCCCAAATTGACATGTTGGGGTCAGGTCTGTACCCTGGTCTCGGGCATTAGGCTGGAGGCAGACACAAACCCATGCTGTGGATAGGTGTACTGTGGTTGACTGACCACTGCACACATCTGGGAACAGACTCTTTTAATGTTCTGCTTGTGCTACCTTATCTTGTCAAAGAAGGGAAATCAAGTTATTAATGTGAGATTACCTGCATTGGAAATAGGTCAAAATCTGCATTACACTTGGACTTGCACAACACTTTGACGCAAATCGAGGTCGGATGGTGATGTATTGCGTTTTTGACCGGCACATCACATTTATCTTTGTAAAAGAGTTTACATAATGCAATATTTTCATTCCCCTACTGCGGACGCGTGGACTCACACCCATTAAACAGAGAGCCTGTTCCTTTCAACCTGGCTTCCCTATTTTGGGCATGTTAGGTGACTTTAAAAAACAAAAGATTTTCAAAAATGTTGTAAATTGTTCACAAATCTACAAGCTCACAACGTGTGATGCAACATGTGGTGATCTTCTAGATCGGCTATATTTAAGTATATGGGGCTCAAGTGGTTAACCAGGCACTAAACACACTAGAGATAAGAGGAGGTTATCAGACTGTTATGTGTTCCAAAGGGAAGTTCTCTGTCACAGGGACCTGACCGGGCTCAGTCAGTCAGTCAGAATGGATGGATGGTTAAATACATTGGTGATCACTCAAGGCGGTGAAACCATTGCTATCTACTCCCTCTACTGTAAGCACTTGATAACCTGAGTATCTTTGTCTCAGGGATTCAAATGAGATAAATGGGGATTATGACCTTGTGACATTTACATGTTGAATGGCACCTTTGTTATACGAATTTGTGGAACGATAACACTGTATATGAACGATTTGAAACATTGATAGTTAATGACTGCTATGTTAAGTCCTTGGTTTTATGTGTTCATACTGTAATAAGCCAGTGTTTGATAGAACATAATGGCATTGTGTTCCCTGACATCTTGCAACAGTATAATGTGACCCAAGATGATGCAATTGATTTTTGTTTTCAGTAATATCAGATAGATGTCATTATATTGATACAAGATGTACTGATAATAATGATAAGAGCTAAAGAATGAGGATGTAATTCCAAATTTAGCCATTTAGATGGCTAATTCTCTCTTTACACACCCGCACGCGCACACACACACACACACACACACACACACACACACACACACACACACACACACACACACACACCCATATAATAAGTATTCATTTTAAAAGACTATAACATAAATGTTGATATGTAGCATTAGCCGTTATCAGGACAGAAAGGTTATTGTTTAGATTGCAGTTTACCTCTCCGTGTGTGACCCTGCTGACCTCTTAACAGCTTCACTTCGGTCCCTCTTCCACAGCAGATAAACGGGGATGGATGAACGCTCTCTGCGGGCATAGCAAACAGGAAGCATTATTTGATTCAGACTCCCTTGGGTGTTATGACTGGGAAATAATTGTACGTATTTTTATTTGTCTCTTTTTGCTGTGGTGTGCTCTGGGTAATTCTTAATACCTTCTAGAGATTATACGGTAACTCCCAAACTCCCATGATTATAATTAAGCCTGACTTGGATATAAAATGAGCAAATACCAATTTAGTTTTGCAACGTGTGAGGGAGCATCTCTGTGTGTTCCTCCCTGTCCCCCCCATGCATCTCCATACATCTCTAAATAAGTCTTGTTTCACTGCATTTCTGCATATACTTGCATTTATGCTTGAGAGTTTGTGTTTAGAGTGCATGTGTGTATGTGCATGCGTGCGTACAAAATGGTTGTGTACGAGCGTGCACGCTTGCCTATTTGTGAATCTCTGTGTCAGGGGAAAGTGTTAGAGAGGACAAGCAAAATCTTGAGTGTTTAACTCTGAGTGTAAAAATTGACTTTTTTCACTCTCAGAGTGAAACTAACACTCAGGATTTTGCTGCCTATAGAGAAGGTTTGGTTAGGTACAGAGACTGCCATCATCTTCCTTTTGGCGGAAAAAAAAGAAAAAACAAAACATTCTACCGTCTTTCCTTCTTAAGCCCGATTCACACTTTGTCGCTCGACGGTGTTGCGCACCAAAAGTAGCCGACTTACAAGATCACAAGGCATCAAGGATGCGATACCTTGTGAGCTTGTAGGTCTGCCATTTTCAGCGTGCGACACCGTCGTGCGACGGAGCATAAATTAGCCATTATTCTCAATTGCACGCACACTCTTCAGTTCTCTCTCTCTCTGTATCACTTACAAAGGCAGCCGTTTCCTGCAAAATGAGGCCACGCACGGAAGGTATGCAAATGAAATCATTGCTCGTGGATTAGAATGGGACACCATATACCCTAAATCATGATTGTCAATCATGGCTAGGGATTAAGGGATATGGGCTCACAGACCTAAAAAAGCAACCCCCCCTCCCTCCCTCCCTCAGGCAGAGCCCCATTGTGAGGAGCTCTAAGGAAGAGAGGGCTCCACAGGGGACGACAGCATCACTGGAACACTAGTGCCCCCTACTTGTGTCTGACGCTCTCTGCAGAGTTTCATCATCAAGCGCAGCCAGCAGTGGGAGGCTGACACACACGCACACGCACCCATGCACGCACATGCACACACGTGCGCGCACACGTTAATTTACATTCAATGCAGCCGGAGGCTGAAGCTTGATTAGACAAATGCACATGCTTTGGTGATGTAGTGTTTCATCTTCAGCGGAGAGAGAGACCTCATTTGTTTCTCTCTGGTAAGCATGCAAGGCTTGGCTCAACATCAGTGGGTTAGACGGGCCACTGACCATATTCACATGATGGCCATTTTGCCAATTTACGTCATACTCTCTTGCTCTGCATTAGTGATTATCAAACATTTTCATGTCAAGGACCCCCAAATTGAAATGTATTGAGCCACGGATTACCCACTGAAAATATCTTTCTGCCATGGACCCCCATAAAAGAGGATTTCTATTCTAAATTATTCTATATCTTTCACAATGTTTCAAGGTTTTTCTAAATGTTTCTAAAATAGCTGAACTACAAGCTCACAACGCATCAGGATGTGACACATACGCATTGCGAGCTTGTAGTCTGTATAATGTATAAAATAAAGTTAAAGTGCTTAAACTGTTCCTCATTTTGCCAGGGACCCCCTGTTCCCGGACCCCACTTTGAGAACCACTGCAATAAGTCAACCCCCCACTATGATGTAAGAGCAAAATGGATGTGTGAATATGGTCAATGGGCCGACAGATGTTGCTCTACTAGACTGGTACAGTATAAATACTGAAGTATTGATGTGACAATAATATATTTTCTATACACTGTATATACTTTTAGGTATAGTATGTATGTAGTTAAACTGCATCTGTCCATTTGGCAGTATGCATGTACTGTATGTATGTACGTACGGTGTATAGTATGCTTAAGTGTGTGAGTGCATATGCATATATGTATAAAGAAAGAGATGCACTTAAATACTGCAAGGCTGTACTCTAAACGTACCCTGTATTTTTTTGCGAGAAAGCAGTCCGATTCCTCACACACAGACGTGTTTAGTGTGCGCAGGCCCCGGAGTCCTCAGCTAGAGTGCCAGTCTGTTCCTGTGGAGCAGTCAAACAGACGAGCCCAGCCAAGAGCGAGCATGGCAGAGGCATGGAGCCAGGAAACGGCTCCGGAAAACGCTCCACAATGGCAGTGTATTAATAGAGTTTTTATGGGAGAGAAGGGACAGGGGAGGAACAAGAGTAGCACATTGGTTTAGCCATCATCAAAGGGGAGGCTGTGTATCATTAATCAAGGGAGGGCTCCATTTAGCCCCAACAGACCACCAGACCTTCATAATGTGAAACTGCAACCCTGAAGGAGGAGAGAGTCAGAGTTGGCACTATTTGCATCCTGCTCAGTGCATCTCCCGGCTGCCCAAGACCAAAGGTGGCATGGCACCTGTGCCATTTTGGCCCTGGCATGATATGGGCAGGAGGTCACGGCTAGGGCAACAGCTGCATCACACGATGTGAAATATTATTCTGTGCGATTACTTAATTTTGGGACATATATGTGTATGTGACATACTTTTCCAGTCTATTCGCCGGAAACTCAACTGAGGTGTGCAGCAAGCATGAATACAAAGCACTCTTCAATGGGAGTGATAATTGCTACTAATTGAAATGGAAGGGTATTGTAAAGTGCTCCCAGGCTGGCTGGTGTAGCCAGACCACCTGAGTCATCTTTCTAATGGCGGGTAAAATAAACCACTGAAATTGATACAAGCCACCGGCAGACTAAAGAGCAAGTGCTGATCATTATGCATCATTAGGTGAAGATTTAGCTTAAACGTGTTTAGCAGGAATTAAGCAAAGCTGTTGTTGACATGGATTGACTGCTGTAATGCTTTATTGTCAGTGCTCCAGGAGGCGGAGGGAGGGCCGGCCTAGTCAGGGGGCGTGATGTGCCGAAAGCAGGGATTTGTGGGATGGTGGAGGACTTGTAGGTTTTGTAGAAAGAGTGGACAAACAGGAAATGATGCTTGGTAATCTGTTGGGAGGGGAGACAGACAGGCAGACAGCTCAACAAGTGGGGATGGATGGCAGAGAGAGGAATACTCTGAATGGAATATGGTGGTATTGGTGCTCAGTAGATGAAAACATGCATTTTCATTTTACTATTTTATAAGTGTCAAAGTTTGTAAGCAATCACAGCTTCTCCCAGTTTCCCTGATGGACCGTCAAAACATGACAAGCTGCAACTGACTAACTGATTTATAAAAACTTTTGGTTACTTTAGTTACTTTGACTGCAAGAGTAATCCCATCCTTCTAAGGTGTCGCACGCCAAAAATAGCCGATCTACAACCTCACAGCAATTTACGTGAAACAAACAGTACACTATAAAAATCGAAACCCTATATTATGCAGACAGGGAAACGGATGCCTACAATACCAACCTGTGAGTAAGGCTATAATAATGATAGTGTGCAATACCATAATACTTAGACTATAAGGCACAAATGCAGGATTAGACTTGTGCATAGCTGACCTGCTTCAACACCATCTGGTGGACAGAGTAACGTACAGACGGACAGCTAGCCAGCCTCATTACACAAGTTTTGTTGTGAGGTACATGATAATTACTATGTTACTCAAAGTTTGGTGGGTACCTGTTATTTCTGCTTGCAGGCAAACAGCAGTCATTTCAACCCCCAGACAAGTTCGCTTCTCCTCTCCAGCTAGATGATGTGTGTGTGTGTGTGTGTGTGTGTTTGTTTGTGTCTTTACACGTCTGAATGTGTATATGAAAGAGCCGCTCAAACTGTGTTCGGGTTGACGAGTAAGAGAGGACAGTCTTATCCAGCTATCCAGTGTTGACAGTATTACTAATCCCCTCCACCTGCTCAAACACCCCCCCAAAAAAACACATACCTCCCCCTCTTCCATCTGCCTGGGCTGGGAGTCCCTGGGGCCAGACTGTGCCTCTGCCTTCGTCTCAACACCAGTTATCGTCCCTGGCCGGGCCTCGCTTCCCCAGCCCCTTCCTGTGATGCACACATTAATCACGGCAAAAACAAATAGTTTTCAAATGTTTGGAAAAGACCCAGTGTTTGCATCAGGGCCTAACAAAATAATTTTTACAAGCTATCCAGTTGTGATTAGGGCTGGTAGAATTGAATTTATGTGGCATTGATAATATTAATATTAGCCTAATTAATTATGTTGTTTGACTTTGCACAGTGCCGTGTGTACCTTCTACACAACAGCAGCCAGCCGGAGCTGAAGCGGAGCTCTCAGCCGTCTCTATCTCCCCAGCTCGCCCCAGTCCATGACTACTGCACACATTTCATCAACCAGTAGATATCTAATCCCCTCCGCTCTGCTCACTTCCTGAAGACTCACAAAGAACTTTACTCTGGTGGCAAGAATTCCCATGAATACTTGATGACTTCCATAGAAAAGGAAGTTGCCCGTTTCGTCTCACTTTGAAAGTGACACTCGCCCAGAGAGCGGGCGGAACTTTTCAATTTCCGGATCCCTGCGGTTTGCTAAAGGGAGACGGATAGGATAAAAAAAAAAAAAGGTACTGTGATGAATCACATCTTTTTAATGAGTCATTGATTAAGGTAAACAGCGGTACACTGGGAACAGGTTAGCATAGCACGCGGTTTCAGGCAAATGAATGGTCTCCATGCTGAGAACAGAGACGGTGACAGTGAACCTTCAATAATCCCTGTGTGAATAACGGCACACAAGTTTGATTCCTTAATCAGCAGGGGCCAGCATTTCAACGAGCCCTGACCCAGAAACACCGCTGATCCAGTCAACAATGGAGTACATGGGAGTGCGGGCACCGCTGGATGAGCAGGTGTTGATCTGTGCAATTACAGTGACAGATATTCACTGACCCATCACACCAGTCATCTCAGCCTAATTTGGGACCACCCAAATCTCCCAAGGGGGTTCTCAGACCTGCTTACGGCTCACATCACAGTTCTCTGTAGTAGTAGTGACCTCTTGAACTCTGCTCTGAAGTCAGAGGTCGAGGGTTAAAGAGGTGGTCATGTGTCTTATCTCATGCTCGGCTGAGATGTCTACAGTCTGTGGCTATCCACTCACAGGCCCGAGTCAACAGTCATAACCTTCCTTTTACAGCAGCTTTACAGTCTGCTCCTGTGTACAAGTGCAGCCACATTATAAGATTCATATATTTGGCACAATCAAAACAACAAGTCTGTTTCTTTGTGTGTTACGGGCAAAAGCACGGAAATCAATGCTGTCCATTTAGTGATAGTAGGTCAAATTATAACCCTGTGGATTGGTGTTGGATTAGTATTTAAAAACAAATAAAGTTCAGTCCATAGACATTAGACATAAAAATGCACATATCCCAGATTGAAGGAAGCTGCGGTCTTTGTCTCTTTGAACGGACAAAGCAATCCTGGAAAATTCCATATGCCTGAGAGACAATCCAAAATGAAATATGCTCTGAAGCGGGGAAATGAGCTCCGAGGTGCATTGTCTGAAAGCACGGGGGAATAATGTGATTGGACGGAGGGCAGTGGACGGTTGAGTCAGTCATTAACTGAAGTGGCGACCCAGTCGGGCCGCGCGGTAGTCTACTCTCAGCTTGACGAAGTCATGCAAGAGGTTCCGGTCCAGGTTTGTCAGCTGCTCACCCGAGCAAACCTGCTTCAGGTTGTCGGGGGCAACCACCAGGAGGTTGCAGAGAGCGTGGAGCGTGTCGAACAGCTGCAGCACCAGAGGGACCTGTCGGACAAATACACCAACAAAAATGAGCAAAACATACTGAGGGTCAGGATATTCCTGAAAACACAGAATTTTAATTCATGAAAACTTTGCCCCCGAAACTCATTCTGGCTCCTACTGTATAATGTATTACTGTGTAAGAATGTTACAGTTAATACATAATGTATAGTTAAAATTGTGCTCATTCTCAGCACACACTGTAGCAATATTTACTATGAGAATATAGAGCTTTAACCTTTTCACAAAAATGTTTTAACCATAAAATACTACTTACACTACTACCTTTAAAAAAGGTAGTGTAAGTGATATTTGTTTTGGTAAAAAAAAGTTTGTTGCTATAAGGTTAACGTTCTATATTGTGGTATTAATCATTGCTATAGAGTGTTTGTTCAGTAACATGGGTCTCCCTGTCTCTCCAGCGCATTAATAAACAGAAAATAAAATGTTCATGTGGGTTGCCAATTTCAGCCAATCGGGAGACAGTATCCATTCATCAGCTTCACTTCTATAGTGTTCCAGTTCCAATTTTGTCTGCTCATTTCTTGGTGACATCACTTCCAAATCCACTTCTTTGTCATGTATCCTGTATGAGTTCTCTCCTGATTTGGATAAAATTGGTATCCTAACCTGAAAATGAATTTTCTGTTCATCAAAGAGCTGGAGAGATGGAGAGACCCCTGTTACTGAATACAAACTCTATAGCAATGATTACAACCAGAATATAGAGCTATTCAAGTTCTAAATAGAGAACTAGACCTTAACTGGACACAGGCTTATTAGGTTATTAGAACAGGTTTTATCTGTGTACCCGTTTCCTCGGAATTAGACCAATCACACCTCGTGGCTACGTGCATGCCATCCCAAAACAGAGCGGTCTCTGGCCATAAACAAATGCAGCATGCAAAGCCTGCATGTAAAAACTCCTGATGAGTGTGGAACTTGGATTGTAGATGTGTACATAGTTAATCTGCATCACCACTGAACACTCACTGTGATTTGTGCAGCTTTGTACACAATCTGCAACATAGTAACTTAATATTGATAACTACATATTTAACAGAGAGGCCATGCAATAGGGAAACATTTCAATTTAAAAAAAGCTCTGTTTTAGTCTTACTTCAATATTTTTGCAATATTTAATACCAATAATGTATACGTTATTAACTCGAAAGGCCAAAGCACTCCTTTGACAAGCGGGTGATATCAAATTAATTTCTCAAACATCACACATGCAGTGGTTTTGCTTTTCCATGACTCTTCCTTAAGCTGTTAGAATCTTGAAACAATAGGAAAGAGGCAGGAGACAGCAGAGTTTTAGCAGAGATGTCCTAGACCTGGGCTGCTGTGCACTAAAACACAATTGCAATTCAGCATAAGCTTTTTCCATTGACAGTGTTGGGGAACAAGCATACCTTTTTTTACAGACCAGCACATGTTAACATCGGGTTTACGACTGGATGTACTGTATTGCTCTGTATGCCCTGCTGTCGGCCACGGAGGCACCCACAACCCGACCACCAACAACTTCCCTTCTGTCTTCTGCTCAGTTTGTTGAAAACAGAAACTGAGCAGTGGTGAGTAGGACTATGAAGTATGAATGTTGTTGTTGTACATGAATAACTACTACTATGGAAATGTAAATTATGGTGAACTGTCCACCAGAGCCCTTAAGGTAATGTTTTCTTTACCTGGCTTTTACTGGGGCCAGGCCTTTATTTGTACATAAACACAACACGCCATGTGACTATGTACTGTAACCCGCAAGTCTCGTAACGCAGGCTTGTACATCAAATGTATGAATTCCCTTTGGTGTGACTTGAGTGTATACTTAATGTACAAATGTACAGAATATTGAGTTCCCCACCCTATGCATCCATTTTAAAGGTTTAAAATAAATAAATAAACGAATAATAAACTTTAAAAGCCATTAATTAACCCTCAGCCTCATCTACCATTCAAGGCAGAAACGAGGTACAGATCACAGCTCTCCCCTGGACTTATCATGTCATTGTACCGTCTTCTTTTTGTTTTGTTAAAGGATTTGGCAATGGTTTGACGTGTGTTCGCTATGTTTTGTACATCCATAGAAGTCACCATGCCCCTCCACCCCCGCACCTTGTAGTCCTTGGCGCATCGTCGATATTCGGCCACGTCGCAGATGGCCAGCATGCCTCCCATGGAGCTGTAGCTGTATTGCTGTAGGTGCTCGTGAATTAGCCTGTGGAAGCGCACGCCCAGCTCCGTCAACACCGTGTCCACGTTCTTCCCATCCATGGACTTCCGCACGCGCTCCACCTGTCGGCTAACGTACACACACACCTTGGAGCAGGCCTGCAGAGGAGCACAGGAGGGGGTCACATATCATAATCATCATCATAATATGGTAATACACTACAATAGAGTTGAAGGTGCTTTAACCCATTAACACATCCACTGCCAGGCCCGTAGTCCTACGGGCCGTTAAATCCAACCGTTAACTGCCGTTCCCGTAGTCCTACGGGGCGGGTGTTTTCCCATGTTAAATCGTGCAGGTGCAGATTCCGGATTTTTTTTGCACTTCCGGTCTCGAAGTGGGCGGACCGGAAACGAAATAATACTGTTTCCGGTTTTTCTCCCGCCTCCGTTTCCTGTCTAGCGGTCAACTTTGGACGCCATTATCTCTGGCTTGTTGTTTTTCTCACCGCATCCACCATTTTAGCGTTTTCCTCTCGTTCTCCAGAATGCAGTGTCGGATCGCCGCACGGTTTTCAGCGTTTTGTTCGGTCGGGTCCCGTGTTTGTGTCGAACCAAATGAACGCGGATTTTAAACGGATTTAGCGGGGCCTATGACGGAATCAAAAAAACAAAAAAGGTAAGAAATTGCTTGGCACTACGATGGACGTTCTGAGATTAGCCGATGGCAGTCAATGTGTTAAGACCTGAGGCGATTCTTAAAAATGCTTTCTAAATCCTAACAGTTTTTTGAAAAAAATCTAAAACACATTTTTTCAAGATTTTTCAAAAATAGCAGATCTACAAGCGGATCTATAGCGCGGCACTCGGTGCCGCGCTATGAGCGTGGCATATTTTTGAATAGCCAAAGAAATCTAAAGTGACACAGATGCGTTCCAGGTCTTAATGGGTTAAACACTTCCAACCCAGCGTCACTATTTTGGGCATATCATAGGCAGAGATTTGCAAACAGATTCAAATACGTATATTGAAATAAAAGTAGTACTGCATTTGCAACTGTGTGTGCATTGTGTGTGAGGGTATACAGTATGGGTGGGATACAAACTTTAAGTTGTTTGGTTGTGCTTAAGCCCACTGGGATACGCCTATTTTCACAGAATGTTCGCCTATTATGACATGACCAGAATAGGGATGGCTACGATTTAAGTGGTTAACACACTTTCGGATCACCATTAATTACATTATTGCTGTTGCACATTTAAAACATGCCAGATCCATCTGCCATTTTTCCTTTCAGCACAATGCATGATGGTATGTAGTGCTTGGTTAGTGACCATCAGTTGTATAATACTTTTCAATATGCATTGTGGGATACGATGAGTCCACTATATATGGTATAATAATTCTCACTACACATTCAGACAGCACTACAACATTTGTATCTCACTACAAAAAAAAAGTGTAATGGTACTCTTCCATCGATCCTTCGTGGAGAGTGCACTGACTTTCTGTTTCGTTTCCTGGTATGGCTCATTATCATTGGTTAATAAGAACAAACTCCATAAAATCATCAATGTATCCAGCAAGATAGCTGGGGTACGACATGAGAGTATGGCAGCAATGTATGAGACCCGGGTGCTTAGGAAGGGGAGAGCTATTGCTAGGGATAGAACGCACCCGTTATACAGTCAATACCACCTTTTACCATCAGGACGACGGTACACAGTGCCAATGTTGCAGGCTAGGGCTTCAAGATCATTTGTCCCTACAAGTATAGGACTCCTGAACAAACAGGCCCCATCTCAGTTCTGTGCATAAAATGAAATGTAATGTGATGCCTCTTGAACCATGACTGGTTGCCTTGTCTACTTGTATGTATTTTGTAACTATGTTATGTGTTTGTGATTTTTTGTATCCTGATGGCTGCTTGGCACAAAATGAATTTCCGCAAGGACAAATAAAGTATCTATCTATCTATCTATCTATCTACATAGTGGATTATAATAGTGAGTAGTGAGTGTAAGATTCAGTGAACTGGATAAAACATGTACTGCAATGCAAAAGCTTCAATCAATGCAGAGATGTGCCGAATACAGGAAAGGTGGGCACTAGGGAAATCTGGGCACCATCTTTTTGGGAAGACTGGGCACTAGGGAAGAGTGGACACCAGGAAAGGTGGGCACTAGGAAGAGTGGGCACTAAGGAAAAGTGGGCACTAGGAAGAGTGGGCACTAAGGAAATGTGGGCACCCCAAAGAGTGGGCACTTTGCGGGGGGAGAAGAGTGGGCACAAGGAAAACTGGGCACTAACAAACACATCACTCTTCTCCCCCCCAAAGCGCCCACTCTTCCTGGCAAGATTATTCAGAAGCTGCAATACATCCAAAACAGCGCTGCCAGGATCCTAATAACAGTGCGTAAGCACGATCATATAACACCTATCCTATTCTCACTGCACTGGCTCCCCGTTTCAGCCAGGATCGTCTACAAGGTCCTACTAATAACTCACAACTGCATAAATGGACATGCCCCTCCCCTACCTACAGAAACGAATTAAGCCTCCACAAACTTCCACCTGCACCCTCAGATCTGCGAGCAGATTCCTCCTCGATGTCCCTGGTACCAATCTACGTACTATGGGGGACCGGCCCTTTTTTTTTAACCGTATATGATTGATGATGTGTTTTTACCATGTGGCACTCTGAGATTCCTTGTGAATGAAAAGTGCATTACAAATAAAATGTATTATTTGTATTATTATTCCAAGGTTACCAGTATTCCATAGTGCCCAGAATGTTTTGGTGTCCACCTTGCTTTCTAATTTGTTTAGTTTCGCATGTGAGCCAAGTCAAAGGAGAAGCTATGGCTTTGCGTTCCCTTACTGCAGTGTACTGGATCATGACGTTGTTCTCATCCTCTGGCCTGAAGTCAGTCTTCTTCTGCTCCGTGGTCAGGATGTGCTTCATCTGGCCCACCATGCAGTTAATTGTTCTGGATGGATGTATAGAGAATAGGAACTAGTGTATTTTTCAACTGGGCACATTCATTTGTGTCCACATATATATATATAGGAATGGAGCTCGAGAGCCGGGTCCGGGTCCAACCCGGTTCTGAATTTATCGAGACCTAAGTATCAATAAGCTTTGTGCTTGTCGAGCCTGTTATCGGGTATAGCGGCCTGTGACCTCATGTCTAAACAATCAAAACAAGAAGCGATAAATCTAATCACCCACGCTGGCACAAACATGTCGATCTAAAAGTGTATGGATACCTGCCAACCAGCGCTTCCCGGGGAAACAAGGAATAGATATTTGATTGGCTCACTAGTGGATACAACGCTTTTTTAATGGGCCAGTGGTTGCGTGCAGCTTCAGTGTTGTGTTTACATGTGCGGTGGAACAAGGGCGTTACGAGTGAAACGCTCAAAAGTTTCACTCGTCCTCTTCTACCCAAGGCATGTGCATGCAGCCCAGCATGGTAGCAAGTCTCCGTTGACAATATTAATAATCCAATTGGTGATAATCCGTTTGGGAAACTCTAAAATCTCCCTGCAAGTGACTAGTGTCGCCTAGCGTGACATATTCAATGTGCGACATCTTCTCAGTCTATCGTTGCCAAAAATAGCAGATCTACAAGTGACGGTGCATATATTTTTTAACCAGTTAACAGTTTCTTCAATATCATTTTCCAAAAGTAAAAAGGTCACTTGCATTCTATCTGTTTGAAAAGTACTGTATTTGAAGGCCCTTGTAATGTAGCGCAAGTGATATTTTTTTATATTTTTTAAAATATAAAATATAAAGAAAAAAGAATAGAAAAAATAAATATGCATTTTCTGTATATAAAGAGCTGAAGAGACATGGAGATTTTATAGTAATTATTACAGTACTATTCATAATATAAAGCCATTTAACACTTATTGCACGTTAATGAATGGTTGTTTTAATGATAGGCAAAGATATGTTTAACTGTTGTCATCTTCATTTACTTTTAGATGGTGGTCAGACACAAACTCATTCACAACTGGGCAATAAAAAAAGATACAGGTTTTGTTCCAAATTTGTCTTCCCACAAAATAATGGAAAAAGCTCAATAGTGGATGAATAAGCAGGATTGATAAGGTGCTCATTATCAATAAACATTAACGAGCTCCATCCCTACATATAAATGCTGAAACAGAAGGCTTATATGTAGTCGGTTGGAAAACTGACCTGTCAATGCCTGTATCCAGTTTTACTTCCATTTGTTCAATCACTTCTTTTTTCTTGTGCAGACATTCTGCCAACTTTGGGGAGGAGCTGTGGACAAAAATGTCAGAGGTTCCTACTTTTGACTGCAAAAAACAAAGCTAGGTAAGGAGCTAACAGCTTCCAGCAGGATGCACTGATTTGAATGATCTGACCTTATGAGAGGCATAAGGTGGTCGTTGAACTGCTTGTCGAACAGGTGGAAGATAGTGTTGGCCTGCTGGACCACATCCAGGAAGTACAGGTTGGCGTTCCTGGCATCTGCTGAGGGGATAGCTGTAGTTCAAAGCAGGAGGAACAGGATGAATGATTAGCGTACACAAAAAGGTGGATTAACAGTGGGGGGAAATTAGCTTTTGTATGAGAATCAGAAGGCTGCTGGTTCAGGGTTTGATTCCTGCTTCTCTTGGCAATACTGGCATCATGTCGAAGTGTCCTTGAGCAAGACACTGAACCCCTTTAACTGCTCCGTCAAGCAGGTTGGTGCCTTGCATGGCTGACTCCACTGTCTGTGTGTGTGAATGGTTTAATGTACCGTATTACATACATTGTAAAGTGCTTTGGAAACAAGGTGCTATATAAATGCTGACCATTTCTTATTGAACTTGGTTCAATACCAATCAACAACCACTTGCTGAGACATTCTTTGATGGTGGCTCTGTGCCCCGGGGAGGAGTTGAGATGGATGTACCTGAGAGGCCAATCTCCAGGGCGTAGTCGATGTAATCTATACACAGGTGCTCCACCAGTAGCAGGAAGATGGAGAAGGCATTCTTGGGCAAGTCTGCAGGATCTGACAACTGGATCACAGAAAAAAGAAAAGAGAATGGCGATGCAATTTGCACTCAGCTCAATAGGGTTTCTACACTGAATGGCAATGAAAACAAAACAGGGTTTTTCCCTTATGTTGACTTGACATAAATGCACAACAATCCCATGAACCGGACGAAGGGGATTCTCACCTTGTTGCATCTTTCAAAGGCATGTCGTGTCTCCTGCAGAAGGTTAAGCACCACCTCTTGGCACAGGAAGGTCTCTCCATGGGTGTCAATGCTCGGGCCCAGGGGCAGGTTAGTGCGCTGTCTTATTCGCTCCTTCAACTCCTGGATACTGCGGGAGGGGACAGAGAGAAAAGGAGGATTAGAATTGTTAAAGACTTTCAAATTTAGTCTTCACTTAGTCCTTTATTCAACAACGTCATGTCTGTAGCTGAAAACCTTGGTTTTATTTGATCCCAGCCTAAACTTTGAAAGCCACTTTAATAAATTCATTCACACATGTTTTTTATCATCTCAGGAATATATCCAGGATCAGATCAACTGAATTTTAAAAGACAACAAAATCCTCATACAAGCTTTTATTTCTTCCAACCTTAACTATTGCAATGGTGTTTGTTTTCACATGTCTTAAGCAAAAACACTTAATAAGGTCCAAATTGTACAGAATACAGTGGTGGTATATTAGCATTTCCCAAGCTATGTTTATATGACTGACTGTCCAGGAAGAAGCTATTTAGAAATCTACTGCCAGTGGCTTTGAGGCTACAAAGCCACTTGCTCCTTAATAGCATCTGAAACAGTCCCTGCTTGGCTAGAATTTTTGATAAGCCTGCATGCAAGCTTTGCTGACACAATGTCCATCGTATATGTCCCGGATAGAGGATAGCTCACAATCGATGTTGCTTTGCAGTGCACTAGTTTCCATACAAGGCACAGACGCAGCCAGTCAGGGCAGGGCTCTCGTGGTACTTCTGTAGAAGGTCGGTAGGACCTCAGGGCCCAAACCAAAACAAGTGAACATATTACTCCTATTTAAACGCTACACTGGCTGCCTGTCATTTTAGGGTTGATTTTTAGATTTTGCTGATTATTTTAAGCTGTTTGATTATATTTGAGTCCTAACTGGAACCTGCTGGTTGTTCCTGTATAGAGGCTGAAGACAAGTGACCGTGACTTTGCCGTCAGGGTTCCTTGGCTCTGGAAAGAGAAGGCTGAGGAGCTCAGGCTTCTAACTGTGTTTTATTATAAATACAGTCTTAAAACTTTTATCTAAAGGCCTTCACCATAATTTAACATTTTGCAATGTTATTGGTTGATTCCCTTAATGTTTTTATTTCTCACTGTTGTTTATGTCTGTGACTGGTTTTATTTATCTTCAGTTTTATGTAAAGCACTTTGTAATTTTGTTTGGTACGTGCTTCATAAATACATAAATAATAATATTACAAAACAGAGCAGATTCAGGAGGTTTGGTGAGCCAAGTGGTGACAGGCTCTCACCCTACTTATATGTGGGAAACTCAACCTGTTCTGATGTTAACATAACAGGACCATTGTCAGTGTATTTTGCGTTTCACACTCCAACGCCATTGAGAGTGAAACCTACAAATCTCACCTGCCGGTGCCAATGAGACGCTTCTGGTGGTTCTTGGAGTCGTAGAAACGTTGTAGGATCAAGGCACTGCGAGTGCGAAGGTAGTCTCTTTCCATGTCGATGTAGCTCTCCAGGTAGGAGGAGAAGATGTTCTTGATGAGTTTGGACAGGAAGGTGTGCTTGTCTGAGCCTAGGTTGAACTCCGTCAGCTTGTTTGTCAACGCTGTGGTCCTGGTAGAGGACACAAGCATTGGGATGAAGTCACTTTTCACAGTTGATGATATGTCATTGTTTGTCGACTGACGTGTCAAGCAGAAATTAGCCAGAGATCAGTGTACTGTTGCCTTGTGGCACTATTTGTTCTTTGTTTTCCAATTTAAATAATTTTCCCTTGTTAGTAATTGACTGTGCCCCAAAGTAAAATGTTTTACGGTTACCTGTGAATTTGTGTAAAGCGGAAAAAGTTTTGTTGTTTAATTGAAAAGACAGTCAAAATGACACATTAACCACTTTCAACCTGGCATCACTATTTTGGGCATGTAATTATAGACTTAAATTAAAAGAAATTCAAAAGCTCACAATGCACCACATCGCAACACGTTGTGAGCTTGTAGATACGCTATTCTTCGTACAACGACGAATAGGGATTAACCGAATTTTAAAAAAGACATGAATTACTTTGTGTAAAGGTCATAAAGGTGCTTGAGGTATTGTTCCATGTCTTGAACGCGGGTCTCGTCCAGTTTTTCTCTCACGTGGGCCTGTAAACACAAGGGCTATCAGTCTAACAGAACATCACAGTTATGGTGGGATCTAGTTAATACAGAATGACAATGGCCAATAGTGGGTATATACCTGTAGTTTGTTCTCAAAAATGCTTTGGATGAGTTTGGCCATAACGGCTTCTGGGCTGCTGAAGACCTCCCCCACTTGCTTGTTGACTCTCTCGCAAAGGGCTGCGGTGTCTTCAAACACATCGTTCCTCATGTATGCCCCCTGGGAAGAGAAACAGAAGGGCTATCTTGTGGCCTGTGCAGAATACTGGCTGTAAAAACGAGATAATTGGGATATTATTTGAGACTGTGGGGAACACTGTACACTCACTTCCTGACACTGTTTGATGTAGACGTCCACACAATGTGCATACCCCTGTTACAGAAACAGACGTGTTACCACTGCATCAATGCAACATTGACACTCAACTTCCATATTAGCACATCCTGTATGAATTGACATCAACCTCCTGCTTTAACTACAGCTATCCCCTCAGCAGACTCTGACGTTCGCCATACAACAAAGCTAATAGCATTTGCTAATAGTGAGCTTGTAGATCGGCTAGTTTTGCTGTTAAAAAAATATATCAAATACATAAATATAAAAATTGGGATTTTTTTTAAACAGCGAAACTAGCCGATCTACAAGCTCACAGTTAGTAAATGCTATTAGCTTTGTCGAAGTATAGGGGTTAAGTGGTTATGACCTATTTGATACTTTGTCGTACGACAGTGTTGCACAAAAATAGCCAGTTCTAAAATGTTCTTTTGCCTATAATGACATGCCCAAAATAGTGAAGCTAGGGTGAAAGTGGTTCATAATGTAATGCTGAAAAGGACAAAAGGATCGAGTAATGATTGCAGAATGTCTCTGGATCACCTTGAAATGTAACAGAACCGCTGCAACCTCCCGCATACGTCCAATCTCACCCCTGCGCTGGGCGGCGGTGAACTCCTGGATCAACTGACGCTCCAGGTCATGGTACTTACCTGGAAATACCACACACACACACACACACACACACACACACACACACAGGAAAAGTTTTTTTTATTTGCAGGTTATTTCTTGTGACCTTGTGCCCTGGACAATTTAATGACTATAGCCGAAATACAACTCACTTGCAATCTTTGCCTTGACATCTGCAAATCTGTAAAATGAGAGCAAAATGATTTAGCCAATTGCATCTTCGAGCCTACAGTACTTAATGTGTGCATTTTTGAGGAACTTTAATAATGTATTTTAACACCAAAACATTGTCGATCCATGATAGGAGATTACACAGCATGCTAATTGGCACTTTCAACTTCCACCTTCTCTGACAGTGCTAGGGTGTCTAAAGCTCCCTCTAGGACGCCTGACTCACCTGTCGAACGGCAGCTCTTGGGCAATGAGATGCAGCTTCTGAATGATATCAGCCGCCTCCTTAATCTGATGAGGAGCGACGAGGACAAAGAAGGAGAGAGAGAGAGAGAGAGAGAGAGAGAGAGAGAGAGAGAAATACCATGAGAGGACAGTAAGAGGTGGACATCCAAACAGGCAGAGCAGACAGGCCACTGGAAAACGACTCCACATGGGGGATTCATCATCTTACAGCAGCCCTCCTCCACCTCCCCATGTTGGCCATGGAGCTGATAACAAGCAGATGCTGCTCACCTGGGCATCGGCAGAAGCGGTGGTGGCAGCAGCAGCCCTGACTTAGCAGCACGTCCAACTCTTTATTGGCATGCTTTTTTCTGAATAGGCTGTAATCCCGCAGGAGTGTAAATCGCCTTCAATAATCTGTCCGGCCAGGGATATCGGTCTAAAAAAGAGGCCCCTGTCGAGAACCCTCCCCACGCCCCCCCCTCCCTCCCCCTGACATACATGCTGGCTGAAAAAGCTCCGGACCTACGAAAGGCCCGCCGTCCGCAACTCCTCTGTTCCCGCAGATGCCTGCCTCAGCTAACATCATTACTCTGCTCCCGTGAGGAGGATCCAGTCTTTCTGCTCGGCGAAGGTTTTCTAAGTATCTGTCCCCCAGCTAAGATTAGCTAAATCCCATGTAAGTAATGTAGCCGTCTCCCTGCAGTCAGGGTTTAGCAGCACTTGTCTCCACGCTGGCGGCCCAGCCCTCCCTTTCAGAAGGATTAGCAGAGCCATCCCCCTTCAGCTATTCACTTGCAGCTTTCCTCTTTCCCCCTCGTCTGGAGGTATGCTCAGGAAAAAGAATCTGGTCAGATATTCCTGCATGCCTCTCCGAAAGCCTAGCCCCATCTGCAGCTCTCGTCTCTGGGATTGACCTCACCCCCCCTCTCCCCACTTAGACTCCCTGCTCCACCACCACTAATGATGCATCTCCAAGCAGGAATTCATCTGGAGCATCCCGATCTCTCCACAACCAATTACGATATTCAAATGTCAATGCTTTTAGGGGTCAACAGTAGGGTAATTTGTCTAATATCAACTTGGCCTGTGTTTAGGTAGAAATCTGAGCACTTGGCCTGTGTTTAGGTAGAAATCTGAGCACATTTGAGTACCTTGCCTGTAATGTGACATACTGTAACTGAGGGCAACGGGCTCTCTCCGACTCTACAATTAATGCAATTAGGCTTGACATGAGCATGTTGACAGTGACACCCATGCTAGTCAATCAGCCAGCTATTATCAGAAAGCAAATGACAGTTTATTAATCCAAATTAGCTGAGGGATCCAACTAAAGGGATGAAC
The DNA here is from genome assembly GCF_963454915.1 of Gymnoscopelus microlampas. NCBI lineage: Eukaryota > Metazoa > Chordata > Actinopteri > Myctophiformes > Myctophidae > Gymnoscopelus > Gymnoscopelus microlampas. The sequence goes on from NC_139957.1 coordinate 31,451,792, forward strand.
TTGACAAATTAATGTGGATCATTTTCTTTATAATCCTGTTCACGTGCGTTTCACCTACAGTAACAATCACAGCGGGGGCCACCACTATAAAACAAATAAGGCACCCCTGGTGGTGGATGGATGGTAGGGCAGTAGGTGTGTGTAGTGCAGTCAGAATACTGACCTTGTCAGGATTGTTGAACACGTCACTGCGAAGCTCCCCGTCCAAAAACTCGTTGAAGTAGGTCATGAGACGCTGAGCCTCTACGGCCCTCTGTCGAGGTGTGTTCACTCCCTCCAGCTGGTCTCCCAGGTGACACACTTTGGTGGCCACATAGCTGATGTGCTCGTCCAGTTCCTGGAAATGCTGAAAGGCCACCTGAAGGGACACAGATCCTGGATGTTAGTAAAGTAGTGTGCATAAAGATCAAGCGACATGATGGTCGACAAAGTGAAAGCGAACATCTCTGCGTGTCGCCAGGGCCTTACAGTACAATGATTTGCATTGATTGTACAGGACAGGTTAGAACTTTATTGTCACATCACAGGTTTACAGGTGTAAAGAAGTGGGTGAAATTCCTTTTTGTTTTTCTCCATCGAAAAGAAGAGGGGTAGGCAGTCAGGGAGCAAAATAAAACCGTGAAGAAAAACATGTCAAGGAGAGGCAAATATCAAAAGATATCAACTATTATCCATCCACCTCACCTGATTGCTCCTCTGTAGGTCTTGTACTTTGTGTGCAAATTCCTTAGCCTCGCGGTGACACTGATGTTCAAGCTTCTCCACACGGCGTTGGATCTTCTCATCAAGTTGCTTCAGCTCTTCTATGTGATTCTCAAACTCCTCCAGCAGCCTATCAGTGTGAAGAAGAAAAAAATTAAAACATGTCACTCAAAAAACTAAAACACAAATAAACTAAAAAAACACACACACACCCACACACAAAAACTAAGCAGTTTAAGATCCAGGTTCTCACACTGGTCTACATGATGGCGCAGTGGTTAGCACTGTTGCCTCATTGCAAGAAGGTCCCGGGTTTGAATCCTGGTGGTATCTGTATGGAGTTAGCATGTGTTTGCATTGGGATTCCTCTGGGTACTCCGATTTCCCCCCACACCAAAGGACATGCATGCTAGGTATAGTAAATACTCCTGGCCGAGTGTCTGTGCCCTTGACCATGGTTCTGAAAATAAAACCAGAGTTGGTTCCCAATCGCTGCTCACTGCTTCTTGGGATGAGTTAAATGCAGGGGACACATTTCTCCAAGGGGACAATGAAGTAAAATCAGATCAAATAAACTAAGATCCATGACAAACGTCATGTAAAACACAAAACAAATTCATGTAAATCTGAGTCTGGAGGAGTAATTGGGGAAAAGCGGGGTTAAATCTGTCCCACTGACCCAACATTTAGAGTTAATAGTTACAGAATGGTGTGTAACTGGGTGCTTTAATTCCTGGGTCCCTAGACTTAAGAAGCTCTGAAAACTAGGAGCCTCGTCAGCTGCATTTTAAGTGCCATCAGGACGGCCGAGCAAAAGTTCTAAGTCAGCACTACATTTCACCGAGTAGGAAACATCCTAAAATGATGAGTATATAATCTCTTGACTAATTCCCTCTGCACTGGCTACAGATTAAGGACGTCTCCCTTCCCTTCTCGTTCCCTGGTTGGTGACTCACAGTATGGTGGCCTCCATACGTCGTCTCTGACTCTTCACTAAGGTTTAAATAGAGCTTGATAGGAGGTTGTGGCAACAGTTTTGTGGAGGAAGCAGATAAGGCTGGATGGATCGACATAATAGTTAGTTGGGGTTCTTCCAAAGGCCTACTGTGTTGTATTTGTGATTAAGAAAGTTAAGTTGGCTACCAAATGTAAACATAAGACCAAGCAACATTCTCACCAAACAACTCAAAACTTTATTCCAACAATGTAGAATGATTCCTGTCAACCTCAAACCCTGCAAGCTCTCTCCAAAACAGAAACAAATATACTGTAGTTTTGGTCCATAAATCATCCACGCGCCAAAAAATGATCTCAGACTAGTCACACATAAAGATCTCAGACTACAGTCTTATTTTTCAGAAATCAGATTATAAATACTGGCTGATATTGTAAATACATTTCTCAGAATGAATAGCGAGTGCAACAAGGTTATAAAATGCAATCAACTAGCCATTTTGTTATTGCTTCAATCGTACAATTGTCCACAAACAATCTCCACAGAGTGGGTTTTCAAATAGGGCTGTAACTATCGATAATTTTCTTAGTGATTATTCTACCAATGAATCTTTTGTTGTTACTTTTTTACATATATATCAATGAATCGACTATTGGACTTCATGGTCCATTATGCCACTGCATTTAAGACATGTTATGTAGAAACAACATAGGATGTATTTTATTTCTGTGAATTGTATGTGTATATTACATTTCACATCATTTGTAGACATATATCACAAGTAGATATATCACAAATAATCAGGCATAGAAATAAATAATTACTAATAATCTGTTGAAGACAAAATAATTAGAAATCCATAATGGACTGCTCCCCCCTTGTGTTGAAGTGATGAGCATCTGAAAAGTTTAGTTTCTCCAGAATCCCTTGAAAATAGGATGGAATACGGTCAATGATGTTAACTAAACAATGATTGTGTTTTTATATGATAAGCTTACATTGGGGGCCGCAGGGGCTCATGTGGTAGAGTGGCTGCATGGGAATACGAAGTCTTCCGGTTTGATCTCGTACTCTCCCTGGGTTAGTGTCGACTGTCGAAGTGCCGTTGACACTGAACCATGACAGCTCGTGCTGAGCAGGTTGGTGCCATGCATGTTTTTCCTCTGCCGTCGGTGTGAGTGTGTGAATGGGTGAATGTAGTGCACATTGTAAAGCGCTTTGGATAAAGGCGCTATCGACCCCTTTTCTGATACAATAACATTATGATGTTTTTCAGTGGGTGCTTCATAAGTGGAGGCAAAACACAAGCTGAACATGGTAGCCACTCAAATACATCCATGCCTATCAATTTAGTTTGATTGTTTTTGCCACGCTCCCATCCATAGGAAAATGAGACAAATCTATGAGTGGTGGGTGTAAATCAGTGGTGTTCTCAAACTTTATGCTTTAGGCCACAGACGCCCATAACGTGTACACATTTCTACACTCTCAGAGTTACAGAGCTGTAGGGGTCCAGTTGGTTCCTATTAATATCTCAAATTTAGCTGGGGACCCCCTGGAACCCCCTAAAGGACACCTGGCCTGGTGTCCCCTCCGGACCCCACTTCGAGAACCACTGGTGTAAACGACACTAGCCTACCTTTTAGGATCAAAGGCCTCGGCACCTCCTTTGGAACCTCCTCCAGGTGTTCTCCATGCCAACCTCTCAATGTACTCATCTGCATCAAAAGGCTCCTGGAGGAGGGAGGCAAGTGCCAAGTAAACAAGTGTACAAAACTGCCATACAAACAAAATAAACACCACAATACCACACCCACATGAGCAATAAGCCACCTTTGAACCGGATTTTCGTTATGTTGCTCACTAAAGAGTAAATCGTAAAGAAACATTACTGATTACCCACACAGTTTTCAGATGAAAGAAGAACTAATACTTGCTCTAATGTTAGCTGTACATCACAAGTCATAAACATAGCAGTGTTACGGTTATTAGTTGAGCTTTATGTGATGCAAAATCTACAGTGACAATAATATATCTGCAGCCAGGTCATTGTCTCATTCACCTCTCCACACTGGACAAACCTTGCCCAGTCTGTAGTGAGATTATTCAATATTTCCAGTGGTGTAAAGTAACTAAGTACAATTATTCAAGTACTCTACTGGAGTACAATTTTGCGGTATTTTTTCCTTTACTGAGTTTTCAATACTTTCACCCCACTACATCCCAGAGGCAAATATTGTACTTTTTACTGCACTACAATTATTTGACAACTTTAGTAACTAGTTACTTTGCAGATATAGATAATTATCAAAAATGATATAACCACTTCAGCCCTATATATATATTAAGGCCATTTGAAAATAGCCAATCTGCTATTTTCAAAAGATTTTGTATACATTTTGAAATTGTGAAATGGACCATTCTGCATAATGAGTACTTTTACTTTTGTACTTTAAGTACATTTTGATACCAATACTTTTGTACTTTTACTCAAGTACATTTTGAATTCCAGACTCTTACTTGTAACAGAGTACGTCTACATTGCAGTTTACTTAAGTAAAACGTGTGAATACTTTTTCCACCACTGAATATTTCTGCCAGATACATGATCATGAACCATCAAGCTAACGACAGCTAGCTCAGCTACCTAGCTACCCTGCTAACACAGTCATTTCACCTCGAACAGTTGAGCTGTGGTTGCCATGTTCGATCGTCGGCTAGCAACGCAGAGATGCTGTTTAGACGTGAGGGATGATGGTGAATCGGCAACACCGCCAACCTCCCGGTAGATTTGCTGCTTTCCCTGCAGTCACAGTGTTGCCCTTTGTTGACAGCATAGAGCCAGCTAGTTAGTTAGCGACCCTCTGCTTCCTGTATGGGGAAGTGGGGAACAGGGTGGGGATGTGATGCGTTCTAGATGACTCGGGGAGTCGGAATTTGCAACTGCGATTCTGCTCAAGATTGGAACCTGATTGGAACGGTCACTTAAAGCACTGGTTCTCACTCACTGTGCAGTGGTTTTGGGAGGACAATTTAAGGAATTTAAGAACTCTTAAAAAAAAAGAAGAAATTAACATTTTAAAGACTTACTTCATCGAAACATTGGCCAAATTGTCAAATAATAAGAAAGAGGCAAAAGTATTGTGAAAATAACTCCATCTACAAGCTCACAACGCCTCGCAACAATTATTTATCTGTGAAACCGAATCAAACTAAATTACGTGTTTGTCGGGTGGGGGGTCCACTCCCCATTTCAAATATGATTATTTTGGGGGGTCCCCACTAGTCAAATATGATTCTTTTGGGGGTCACAGCCTGAAAAGGTTGAGAACCACTGATTTAAAGTCTGAATGATAATAATAAAAACAATAATAATAATGATATATGATTATTATGTTATAATTAAGAAACGTGGGCATTTCTACATGCCAATGGACTCAAAGGAGCAAACTGAACTGTATACAGAATTGCTTTTTCAAAACATTTTTACTACTACTATTAATCAAGGCAGTCAACTGAAATTTGCCAAATAGATAGCATTGGAACAAGACTATCATAGATGTATTTAATCGAGTCTGACTTTTACTTTCGTACATAGAAATGTCAAAATCGATAAAAAATACATCTACAACAGTCTTGATCTAAGGCTACCAAATAGATATTGTTTAGAAATCACTTACGAATTTAACAGTTCAGTCATGTAAAGTTGTGCAAAGAGTAACAAGCGATAACTGCATAATGCAAGTTTGTAGTCCTGAAACTGCGAATAAAAGAAAAATAACTGTATTATTACTACATCGCCATACGAAGGTTGGATAAACTGGATATAATTCCTACTCTCCGACGTGTCTGGAACGCAGCAAGAGCTGCTCGCAAACACGCATGCGCACAAGTCGCCTGATTGGCTGTGACTGTCACGTGAAACAATAGGAAGTGGCTGCTTGAAGCAAATACATGTATCTTTAAAGTAGCTGTTTTAACTTTTGACAGCATGAGAATACGTTACTGTTAAGCACATACGTTAGTGATCAGTTGGAGTCAGTGTTTCCGACCAAATGAGTCTACGTGCTTTATGGATTATTTCTCACGAGAAGGGAGAGAATGTGTCTGTTCGTTTCTCAAGGTTTGTAGCTTTGATTTCTATTGCTGTCAAACCGTTCACTTCCCCCTTTCTTTTCCGAATTGGTGCCTACAGTGCTCAAATGCTTTTGATCAACTACCCTGTTTTATTGCTTTTTGATTACTTTCAAATCATTAAAATCATTGTAAAATCATGTTATCCCACAGGAGGTTCCCAACAGTTGAGCACCGTGCTAAGTCTCTGGCAGGTCCGTTGTATGTGGCAGTTCCAGAAGACAGCATCGTGCTCCAGCTCCTATTAACCGAGCTGGGTTTGGTGGACTTAGACAAACCTTTTGTATCTTCGAGAGATGACTGCCTCCACCATCAGCGCTCACCAGCCCTGGAGCTGCACGTGGAGCGGCCGGGAAGGGGAATCCTCTGGCCAGTGTTGGCCATTTCACAAGGGCCACTCATCCTCGCATGTCTGCCTCTGGTAGAGGCCCCCCCAGAGCCCCGGCCACCTCTATCCAGCCTGCTCTCTGTCTCTCAGGGCCTCACTCTACTGGCCGGCTTACAGACATTTCTCTGTGGCTCAGGGACTAAGCCTGACAGCGAGGGGCTTGCATCTCGTCTGGCTATGATGCCCTCAGTCCTTCTGCAGGTTTGTCCACTTGGCACCCCACTGGATGTCCCCCAGGCTGGGGCCCCTGCTACATCTGCGGTGCCAGCTCCTGCTGGGACCCAGAAGCAACCGGCTTGGAAGACAGGGCTACACAAGGGTCGAGCTGTGGTGAACGTGACACTGGTAGAGATAGTCCGTTCCATGCAGTATGGAAATCGGAGTAGACAGGACCTCTGGGACGTCTATGGTACTGTGACTTGCAAAGTAAGCACACCGTGTGAAGCTTATATTTACCTGATGGTATCACTCACTCGCCAAACATAATGATTTTCTAGCGAGTCTCGGTTAAATTAGGCAAGCGACACACTATTGTTATTGGGACAGAAAGGACAAATAATTCTTGCTTAGTAACTGCATTAACTTTTCTCTTACTCTTGTTGAATGACAATATAAAAACAAAAAGATTAGATTAAGATGCTTTATTGTCATTGCACATTAAAACATAACAAAACTTAGGTCAGGAGCACTCCACTTAGAAGCATAAAAAATATTCTTTATTCTCTTATTCTACTTTTTCCTTCGATCATCATCAGTGTGAAGTTGAGGGTGTGATGCCAAACGTGACGGTGACACTCACTCTGCCACCAAATGGCTCACCGCTACAAGATATCCAGATCCACCCCTGTGTGACATCATTGGATGCCAGTATTCTCACTGCCAGCAGCGTGGATAACTGCGACAGCTCTGCTTTCTCTGGCCCTTACAAGTTCCCCTTCTCACCTCCCCTGGAGCCCTTCAGACTGTGCAGTTACACATCGCAGGTAGTAAACTTGACATGATAAGAAGAAGACACCATTTGATGATTCCTATGGCTGATGAATCGGTCAGTTTGGTCTTCGTTGACTAATACTTTGTTAGTGGATTAGTTCGTTTCTATGCACATCTCTTGTAAACGCTATTTGTTAAATTCTGTCAGTCTTTCAATAGCCACTAGCCAGTAGTCATTGTGAAAGCAACATTAAAATGTTCAGTTTTCAACCTCATCAATCTGAAAAGGCTTTTCTCTTCATGATATACAACATTTTACAGATTTGATGTTTAAATAAGCTAATCAAGTAGTTAAGAATTTCTGAAATCGAGGATAGCCCCCTCTTAATTGAGTCTGATTCATATTCTTGTCTTTCTTTAGGTCCCCGTACCACCCATCCTCGGTTCCTATCAACTGAAAGAAGATGATAACCAGCTGCGCTTGTCAGTAACGCTCAAACTTCATGAGAGTGTGAAGAATAGCTTTGAGTACTGTGAAGCACACCTGCCCTTCTTTAATAGGTAACCAACAGTAGAAGGACAGCTGGACATAATGTGTCATCATTATGATATTTATGGACCTCATTAACATCTTGATATAGTCACATTTTCACTGAACTTCCTTTACAATTCAAAATGTTAATTTATCTCTGTGTTTTGTCTTTATCTACTGACATCGGAAGGTGTTAAAGCTACAATCCATAACTTTTATGTCAATACTGATGGTGATGGAGACAAAACATGGTTAATCTCTCTCTCTCGTATGAGAGAGTGAAAGAGTTAGTGGTACTCTGTTTGATATACTGTACTGGACAATTTAGTTGAATATAATGTTTAAACACTAAACGGTTGGTTTGAAATGCCAGGCATTGCAAAAACTCCTTACATTACAATGTGATTAATGTTGATTGTTGCAGTGTGAATGATGAGTTATTACATGTGCAGTGTGGTCTCTATCTCCTTCCAGGGACCAGATGGGTAGTGTGGATGTGAAGGTAAGCTCTGGGCAGTTGGAGGTGTCCAAGGAGAAGAACCTGTTGGTTTGGGTCCTCGGTAGGTTTTGTGCTGCAGAGCATCCATCTAAACATTCAGTCTCAATTAGGGGTGAAACAATCAAATAATCAATTAGTTGATCAACATTAAATGAATCACTGAATTTTAGTAATCAAATAATTGGCATGTCATGTTAAAAGTTCTAATAATGCTACTGACAACTTCCCCCACAAATGAATGCTTGTCTTTTTTCCGATATTATAACATGAAAAGTTTCTGGATGAAGACATTTCTATAGTATTTGAGTGCAGATAACGTGTGATGAGCATTTGCCATAATTTTGATGAATCAGTTATGAAAATAATCATTACTTGCTCAATGTACATTAAGTATTTGGATTGAAAATTAATGACTGCATTTTGTCCGTCGCAATCCAGGACAAAAGTTTCCTAAATGTCGCGAGGTCACAATGGAAGGTAGCATCGGCTTCACAGGGCAGCTCCCAGGACCTACAGACCCTCTGTGCATTGAACTTACAGCTTACATCAAAGTACGTAGCTCCCAGGACCTACAGAACCTATGTGCACTGAACTTACAGCTTACATCAAAGTATGTACAGTACTGTAGCTCCCAGGACCTACAGAACCTGTGCACTGAGCCCAGTGTCTAAGTGTCCCTGAGCAAGGCATTTAACCCCTCTGCATTTATCACTTCTCCCATTAGTTAGGATGGGTAAATGCAGAGGATGAATTTTCACGTATGTGATAATATACTGTGACAAAATACCCAACAATAACGGTGTGGTGGTTATTAATAGCGTGTTAGCCACCCAGGCCATTATGATACACTTTCACAATGCTTATAACTAATAAGTCTACTGGCCACCACATAGTGTATTTATTATTTTATTGTTTTAGCAACAATGAAAAGAAAATGATTGTTTATTTGGCTAATAATACAGTGGATACTCTCTAAAAAGAACTGCTCTTAATCCCTCATCCTACTATTCCCAGAGAGAGTAGTATGGGCAAGATATAACGTTGATAAGTCCCTCCCTTCCTCAGAAAACTCCATCTTTATATACCCTCCTGCACCATTTGATCCCAAGATACATGTGTACTTTACATTATCCATACCAAGCACCGTTTCACAGGCAACAAGGCCTTCAGTTTTGCCGGGCCTAAACTCTGCAACTGTCTACCTCTACCTTGTGATCTCAGTGCCGGAACCTGACTGACTTCTATTAAATGGAAATTACAAACTCACACAATTAACTTTTATAGTCTTGTATTCTGCTGAAGTTATCTTGTATTGCCTGTTCTTCCTAATTAGTTTTAAATAGGGTATGCCACTTGCCACACTTCTGTCTGTCACCTTTGTTGTTGTTTATTATTTATTGTCTGGTCTTTTAATGTATTTTTTTCGGTTTATCTTGTACAAAGTCCTTGGGCACATTGAAAGGTGCTTATAATTGAAAAGTATTATTATTACTTAAGCTCCAGTTTGCCACCTACCTGTCACAATGTTGTGAATCCACCACGGTTCCCCACACTCGTGATATCTATTAGAAACATTGCGAGCTCTGCGTCTGTCTTTAACTCCACCTGCAAAGCTTTGTGGTTAAAGACAAACTTTGTTTAGTCAACATTTTGGCATCTTGTGAACATACAAGGTCAACTGCTGAAGTCAATGCAAAGTAGTGTGTGTAGTTTAACTCTTCCAACCTTCTTTGTTTTCCAGTTGTACTTCAAAGTGCCTGATTTGACACTGTCTGGCTGCTGTGTGGACCAGCATTCAGTGCAGGTGTACTCTTCTGCTAAACCACGCATTGTAACATGTAAGTGTCAAGTGTGTATTATGTTTTGGAATTGAATCACTGTTTCGCTATGTTAGTTAAGGTTTTGAAAACTAAGTAAACACTTCCTATCTGCAGCTCGAGAACTTCAGTCGAAAGAGTACTTCATATGGAACTCAACTTCTGCTGCGCCAGTATCATCTGGGCATATGATGCTGTAGGATGGACATGTGGAGACATGATGGACAAATATTTGAATTGACAAAATGTCAACAATGTACAGTTATCTAGATTAGCACTATATGACCCCATGATATGGGTTGTTACTATTCTATTGTTTTGGGGGTCTCATGTGATATAATATACAATACAAAATAATTTCAAATGACACTAAATTTATAATAATGCATTATTACAGATGTTCCAATCCGGGACCTAAATGTTATTTTAACCAATCTGTATGGTAGAGTAGGTTATACAATACACACGTGCGGTTGTTGGAATCCGGGAGGTGTTCTCCCTACTCTTCCACTGAGAAATTTTGACCCTAGTGTTGAGTAGGACACCTACTTACTGGTTGACAGTGTTATCACTCAAGTTATTTGAAGCAGACGGCGCACAAGATTGCACACTAGATGGGCTGCCAATGTTATTGTTGTAGTTTGGACATCATTGCAATTACCTATCTCCATCAGGAGAGGGAGACACTGGATAATAGTTATGTATTGAAGCTTTAATGTAATTAAAGATTCAATATATTTAGTTATTCATCATAGTTCATGTATATAATTTAATAACATTTACGGTAAGCAAAATTCATTAACTGGTAGAAATATGGATTTGCTTTACTGCATGTGTGATTTTCTAAAAGCAATACTATTTTTTATTTAGAAGAAAAAAAAATGAAAGGGCACCTCCTGCATTTAGAAGGATAATATCAGTGACTACAAGCAGAACGTGTGTTTTCAATTAGTCAAACATAGTTAACATGGAGTTTGAAGTAGAATGGGCTGATCATAAAAGAACACACCAAGTACAGTGCAACTCAGGTTTGTTTTACTAAGTAGCCTATAGAATGGTGTCTGATCAAAAAAATATCAAACATTATTATTATTATAATCTAAATATTGAATCAAACTACTTTAAAACTGTTTGGATATAAAAGATGTTGAAATGACCCCAGAAGTGTTTTCAAGTTAAATACCCCTTTGAAAGACAGCACACAGAAAAAGTACTATAACTTTTTTTAGGTTTTACTTTTTGTTTTATCTGCAAGCGGAGACAGAAAGTGTGACTCTTAAAGGAGTAGTTTACCCCCCAAAAACATTATTCTTCCTATAATTTACTCACCCTGTGATGAGTTGAATACAAGGAGAATTTTATATTGTATAATATCCCTTTACTGTGAATAAAGAATCCCAAAACGAAGGAAATACTTGATGAATTTAAGTAAAATGAGGCCAAGATTCACAGCAGCAAAACTATATACAAAAATTTGATTATAATCTCCAAAACAACTCTCACAGTGTGATCCCAAGTGTCTTCTATCCAGTCATACATTGCTACTATAAGACATTCATTGCTTTATGTTGAAGAAAATTAACGTTTTAATTCCGGCTCAAACCGTAACATGCACGAGAAAAGAACGTGCCCGGGCTTGCCAATGGGGTTCAACAGGAGCTCAGGAGCTCTTTATTCATATTTGACATTTATTTGTTATGCTGGAATATCGTTTTTAGTTTTTGTAAATAAATAGCTTACCTACATTTGGTAATTACACTTAAAGACATTGTGTAGCTCATATAGCCTATAATACCGTAGCTAGGCCCCACCCATTGTACTGCTACACATAGCAGATTCCAATAGATCTGAGGTGTTGTATAAATGCATTTTGTCAATAAATATATTATAATCAATTTCAAATCAAATGGCAGGCTACACCAGCTTCGCTGATTGGCCAGTAATAAACCAATCGGCTTTAGTGTAGATGCAATGTAAGTGTGTGACATCACCAAGCACAGTACCATATATGAGTTCGCGTCATATGGCTCAGTACCACATCAGTGATAGAGAGGATGTCTTTGGCAAAGTCACAGAGTCTAAACAGGAAGTCAGGATATACGGTAGCCACTAAGGAGCAGTTGAAGTTTAACTCCAAGACCTTTGACCTGGAGTTTACCCAAGAGTGTTTCAGGACTGGGATCGCTGCAAAGGAGAAAAAGGAACTGATTGGAGAACAGCAAGTTTTGGCTGGAAAGCACCGTGTTGCAGAGCAGAAGATTAAAGACATGGAGGAACATGTGAGAATAGCAGTGAATGAGTTCCAGGCAGGGGAACAGACTAACCTCTTAAACAAAAAGGTGTTGGAGGAGAAATGCAACTTGATGGAACGTGATAAAGATGCTGCTATCCGAGAGCAATTCAGGGAACAAGTGGCTCAAAAGAAGCTGAGCATGGATAAAAGACTACAATCACAGCTGAACCACATCAAAACAGAATTCAGAACCAAGGAGATTCCTTGGGCAAATGAGCGTAATGAAATACAAGAGTGCTTCAGGATAGAGATGGCTGCAAAGGAGGAGAAATGGGACACGGAAAAAAAGGAACTGACTGGACAACAGCAAGATTTGTCTGGAAAGCTCCATGATGCAGAGCAGAACATTTTAAACTTCTGGGAGAACCATCTGAAGACAGCAGGGAATAATGTATCCCAGTCAATGCAAAAGACTGACTTCTTAAACCAAAACGTGTTTGAAGAGAAATGCAACTTGATGGAACGTGAAAAGAATGCTATCCGAGAGCACTTCAGGGAACAGATGTCTCAAAAGGAGTATGGCTTTGATAAACATCTCCAATCACAGCTGAGCCACATCACAACAGAATACCGAACCAAGGAAATTCTTTGGACAAACGAGCGGAAGGAAATACAAGAATGCTTCAGAATAGAGATGGCTCTAAAGGAGGAGAATTGGGATGAGGAGAAAGGGGAACTGATTGGAGAACGGCAAGCTTTGGCTGGAAAGCTCCGTGTTGCAGAGCAGAAGATCATGGAGATGGAAGAACATCTGAGAACAGCAGAGAATGACTTTCAGGCAATGCAACAGACTCACCTCTTAAACCAAAAGGTGTTGGAGGAAAATTGCATCTTGATGAAATGCAACCAGGATGCTGTCCAAGAGCAATTCAGGGAACAGATAGCTGAAAAGGAGCATATCTTTGATAAACAACTCCAGTCACAGCTGAACCACATCACAACAGAATTCAAAAACAAGGAGAATATTTGGGCAAATCATCGGAAGGATATCCAACAGTGCTTTAAGACTGAGATAACAACAAAGGAGGAGAACTGGGACAAAGAGAAAAGGGAACTGATTAGAGAACACCAATCTTTGGCTGAAAAGCTCCGTGTTGCAGAGCAGAATATTAAAGACATGTCGGAACGTCTGAGAACAGCAGAGAATGACTTCCAGACAATGCAGGAGACTCACCTCTTTAATGTAAAGTTGTTGGAGGATAAATGCATCTTCAAGGAACACGAGAAGAATGCTATCCGAGAGCAATTCAGCAAAGAAATGGCTCAAAAGGAGAATAGCTTTGATAAACAACTGCAATCACAACTGAACCACATCAAGACAGAATTCAGAGCCAAGGAGATTCTGTGGGCAAATGAGCGTAAGGAAATACAAGAGCGCTTCAGGATAGAGATGGCTGCAAAGGAGGAGAACCGGGACAAGGAGAAAAGGGAATTGTTTTCAGAACAGAAGGCCTTGGCTGGACAGCTCTGCGTTGCAAAGCAGAAGATTAGAGACATGGGGGAACATCTGAGAACAGCTGAGGATAGCTTTCAGGCAATGCAACAGACTCACCTCTTAAAGCAAAAGGTGTCGAAGGAAAAATGCGTCTTGATGGAACGTGATCAGGATGCTATCCAAGAGCAATTCAGGGAACAGACGGCTCAAAAGGAGCATAGTAAACTCCAATCACAGCTGAACCGCATCAAGACAGAATTCAAAACGAAGGAGAATATTTGGGAAAATGAGCGGAAGGGAATACAAGAGCTCTTTAGGAAAGAGATGGCTGCGATGGAGGAGAACTGGGACATGGAGAAAATGGAACTGATTGGAGAACAGAATGCTTTGGCTGAAAAGCTCTGCGATGCAGAGCAGAAGATTAAAGACATAGAGAAACGGATGAAAAAAGCGTTGGCTGAGTTCCAGGCAATGCAACAAACTCAACTCTTAAACATAAAATCATTGGAGGAAAAATGCATCTTCATGGAACGTGATAATGATGCTATCCGACAGAACTTCAGGGAAGAAATACGGTCACAGCTGAGTCATATTAATAAAGAATTCAGAGCCAAGGAGAGTCTTTGGGCAAATGAGAGGAAGGAAATACAAACAGAGATGGCTACAAAAGAGGCACACTGGGATGAGGAGAAAAGGGAACTAATTGAAGAACAGCAAGCTTGGACTGTAAGGCTCTGTGTTACAGAGCATAAGATTAAAGACACAGAGGAGCATCTGAGAACAGCAAGGAATGAGTTTCAGGTAATGCAACAGACTCACCTCTTAAACCTAAAGGTAATGGAGGAAATGGTAGAAGAGAAGAAAAAGAAAGATGAGGAAATTGTCAACCTTAGAGAGACTGTTTGCATTCAGATGGAAAACCAGAAATTATACAGGAACATCACAGAGGAAAATAGAGAACTCCTCTACCGACTGGATAGTGTCAGGGAAGAGATGGCTACAAAGGGGCTGAACTGGCAGAAGGAGAGAAGGGAACTGCTTGAAGAACAGCAGGCTTCAGCAGGAAAGCTCCATGTTGCAGAGCATAAGATTGAAGACATGGAGGAACAGGTGAAAAGAGCAGAGAATGAGTTCCAGGAACTGCAAGAGACTGACGCATTAAATGTGAAGTTGTTGAAGGAAACATCCATCTTGAAGGAACATTATTTTAGGACACTAGAGCAAGAGCAATGGAAGAGAGATTCCGGGAACAGATGGCTCAAAAGAGGATGGCTCAAACACAGCTGATAATCAAGGAGATTCTTTGGGTGGATGAGCATCAGGAAATACAAGAGTTCTTCAGGACAGGGATGGCTGCAAAGGATAACTGTGACATGGAGGAAAGGGGATTCGAGAACTGCAAACTTTTGAAGTTGGCTGGAAAGCTCCACATTGCAGAGCAGAAGATTAAAGACAGGGGAGAGATGCTTGCAAAGGGGTTTATTTGGCTGATAACGCTGATGTATAGATGTAGTACATCTTATAGATTCCACTGCTGCTACAGTAAGTTTACTTACTGCTAGAGTTCCTTTGTGTGTGGGGGTCTTTCCTGTACTTTTTTACTTTAGCCTTATTTCTATATTGTTTTTTTTCTTCCTTAGTTTCCTTGAAACCCAGTATTATCTTTTTGTAGTTTTGGCTGCTGTTGTTGCACAGTCTTTGGACAGGGAGGCATGCGTTAATCCGACAGACCTTTTCTCCGACTATGTGGCATCCGCGTGCGGTTAGGGTTAGGGTGCGGGTTTGGTTCGGGTTTACTGTTTAATGTCGGAGCACTGCGCTGTCGGAGGAATGCGCTGTCGGACTAACGTATTGCACCCATACCACATCAACATTTTTCTACACTACGTACTAGTGAGTGAGTGTGAGTGAGTGACAAACAAAACCTTCTTGATTCTCTCTCTTGAGCAGAACTGCTTGGAGAACAGCAGACTTTGCTGAAAGGTTCCTCTTTGCAGAGCAAAACTTTAATAAAAAAATCACACCCTGTGTGAAGGTAGCGGCGCCTTTGATACATTTTGTCATCGATATGTGTTTATAATGTGTTTATAGCCACGTGTCATGTGAAGCTTGACCAATCACTTTGTTGACGCACCTGACCAATCAGAACGTTGACGGACCTGACCAATCAGAACGTTGACGGACCTGACCAATCAGAACGTTGATGGACACGGACAAAGTCAGGTATAGAGCAGGATCCGCTCTATACCTAAAGGTATAGAGCGGGCCTGACCAATCAGAACCTTGACAGGCCTGACCAATCAGAACGTTGAAGGACCTGACCAATCAGAACCTCGACGGGCCTGACCAATCAGAACGTTGACGGACCTGACCAATCAGAACCTTGGCGAGCCTGACCAATCAGAACGTTGACGCAAAATCCAGGTATAGAGGGCTAATATCCGCTCTACCTAAAGGTATAGAGCGGCTAGCGCCGCTAAAAATATATTTTTGGGCAAAGTAGCTAAGAACTCTGGAACAGCGCTTCACAACAAAGATGGCTGCAAAGGAGGAAGCTTTCAAAACATCTTTTACAATGTAAGCTCACTGTGGAGAGCATGCTGCAGTCGGCACTGAAAAATAAGAACCTTTTGGCCATTGCCCCCTATTGCAAAATCGTTTAAGGAAACAATTAATTCAATAAAATAGCCAATCCACGGAGCTCACAATGTGTATATGTACAAGCTCACAACGAGTCGGAAAATAGCTTTACAAGCTCACAACAGTACATCGCAACGTGTCGTGAGCTTGTAGATGCTATTTTCGCTGAGGTTGAAAGTGGTTAAAATGGCACAATAATCTTATGAACTGAATTTGAATTGAAAACCTTTTTATTTTTCTCTGCCAGGCCCAAGGCGTGGCTGAGACTATGATTTCGCCCCTGTGTGTGTGTGTGTGTGTGTGTGTTTGTGCGTGTGCGTGCGAGCGCCACCATTGCAAGACATTTTTTTTTATATTTTCACGCAAATCGGTACACATTATCTTTATACTCTAGTGTTCAAGACAGCCCTGTCCGTTTTTCATACTCCATCCTGATAAGATTAGCGTCCAAAGTTTGCAGGAGTGGTCCGTTTTGAACAAAATGCATCAAATCATGAATGCAGTCTGATTGCCTTGAAACTGCACACACATATTGGCCTATAGCTCCACCAGGAGGCTGATTTTTCCCGCCCTTTTTTTTGCTATTACTCCCACAGATTTTGTCCAAACATAATGCAAATCAGTACACATTATTTCTATAGTCATGTGATTAAGACAGATCTGTCCGATTCTTCATATTCCATGATTGGCTAAGATTGGCATCTAAAGTTTGCAGGAGTGGCTTGCTTTGAACAAAATGCCTCAAATCATGAACAGAGTGTCCGATTGCTGTGAAACTTTACACTGGCCTGTTATAGCGCCACTAGTAGTATAGTATAGCTAAACTTAGCTTTTGCTATTATTCCCATAGATTTTGTCCAAACATGGGTACACGTTATGTCATCAAGTCGGACCTGTCCGATTTTTCATGTTTCATTCTGATTGGTTAATTTACTTTTTCTACCTGGTCTGGTGGAGACCTGTGCTTTGAAACATTGCCTCACAACACCCCACAAGTCAAAAGCCTAGCTTAAGAACAAACCCCAAAAGCTGAGCTATATGACAAGTCCAACCATCCACTATGACCCTTGTCTGAAGGCAAAGTAGACAGGGTGCAGACTCCTCCCAACAGTAGAATTGCCTGGTCATGGTAGAGAAGATCTGTGCAGAACTAAGGTTTACATCCTTTTGAATGAAGGAAAAGAGTACCAGAGTAATTGCAGACATGTCTTACCTAAATAGCCACTCCCAGATCACCCCAATGATGCGGACCAGCTCGTCAAGCCATCAGTAAAGGAAACCCCCTCATTGCAGTCAAGGACTCATGAACACGGAGCTACCCTTGGACATGGAGCTACCTCTTTTTCATGAGGCCATACACCAGTGACAGGTCACTCCTTTAGGCCTAACCCCAAATAAAAATTTGGCCTACTGAGCTTTGAATGGACGTTCACCACAATAACACTGACTTACATATCGAGTACAAACTTTCAATGTTTTAAAATACATTATTTTAAAAACAGCTGAAATAGCAATAAGTCATGATTTTAAGCTTATGATCATCTATTTTCGCTATTTCTTGTAAAAGTCCACTGTCACTGTTCATTATTGGACAGTGTTAAAAAAAATGTTTACTACAATATGCTCAAGGATTTCCATATGTCAGGCAAGTATTTCAATATCACTTTTTTTACACACTACACTTAATGGGTAATCTATCCTGTCTGTAATGCATGTGTGAACAAAATAACTTGCGCATAGATGAAAAGACTTTCATGAACTTTTTGGGAATGATTAATAGGCTTCCCTTATGATTAACACATTGGTCAAAAAGGTCAAGAGTTAAGGTCACTATCAAGGTAAAAATTACATAATTGGCCATACTGTGCCTACAGGGAACAGAGAAACATAAAAAAGAAAGATGTTGGTGCAGGCAGGGTTTTCACCCCCAGGTGTAGGATTTTAATTTGTGATTTAATAGTATACTAGTCAATACCCGGAGACTTGGGACTGCAACTACAGATCCCAAAGCCTGTGGCAATGGCATTGACTGCACACCCATACTGTACACGAGTATATAACCCACAGTGGGCATGCTGTAGCTATAGCGTAGTGCACTGGTTCTCAGAGTGGGGTCCGCAGACCCCCAGGGGTCCTTAAGAGGTGCCAGGGGGTCCCCAGCAAAATGAGGAACGGTTTAAACAAAACTAGGAAAATAGCCGATATACAAGCTCTTCGCATATGATGCATAGTGAGCTTGTAGATCTGCTATTTCTGAAAAATGTTGAGGAATATTGACAAATGTTAATAAATCATCTCTTCTATACATCTATACATCATCTCTCAAAATATTTTTGAATGGGCCTCCTTGGCTAAATACCGTATCTATTTGGGGGTCCTTGACATGAAAATGTTTCAGAACCACTGGCTTAGTGGGTAGAGGCAATCAGAAGGTCACCGGTGCGTCTCCCCGCCCCGGTCTATGTGGCGATGTGTCTCTGAGCAAGACACTTAACCCCTAACTGCTCCGCTTGAACGCTCATCATAACCATCTGAGCAGCCATCAGCTGTGAAGCTGACACTGAATTTCGCTGTTACAATGTTACAATGTTGAATGTTGATTACAATAGGCCGTCTAGGGAGAACTAAAGGAACTTTCATTCTGTCCTTTAATTTTTTGACTTTTTGTCATTTGAAGATTGTAAGGTGGAGTTGTTGGGCGACTAAAAACATGTCGGCTAAAACATGTCTACTATGTAACTAGCATTACAGTATATTGAGTTTCACAAACAAATATTGAGTTTCACGAATAACATGCGAAGGGTTAAATAAGAGGAGATTTTTTCACTATTCCAGTCTGTCCACACCGTAAAATCCTGAGTGACCCTTATAGGTCCATGTGGTTCCATTTGTACACTCTTAGAGTTAAATGAACCCTCAGGATTTTACTGTGCCGTCCCCTCTGAGAGCTTCATTGTCTGCCATTGGCCCCTTGTGCCCCTTGCTGGTCCCAGTGCTACATTCTCACGTGGATTTCCACTCGGAAGGCTGACCATGACCAATCCTCTGTCAATTGGAACCAATTGCTCACACGGCATCCTTCACCTTCTTTTTATGTAGCTGTATGGAGTGACAGACACCAGGACCCCTCGCCACCTCCCCCCTCCACATTGATTTGGCTTTAACACCCAGTGTGTGTGGCCAGTGAACTGTAAAAGAAGTAGTTTCTTGAAGAGTCAAGCGGCTATAATTCTCAAGTCTGTGGTCAGTCCTGAAGTCCGCAGTCATTAGCCTTTCACCATTGGCAGACTTTGTTTTGTTTATTGAATGGCTTGCTAAGTCGATGGACTCGTTTTAACTTGCTTATTTGCACCTATCTTGCTCATGAGCTTTTGGACAAAATATGTCTGTTGCAAACAAAACAATGTTCGTCAGATGTTCATCATTTACTCATTTATACTGTATGTGCATCTTCAAAAATAATGGAATTCTTACAACCTCAACACAGGTTTAACAAGAAACAAAATTATCACTATGACATTATGTGACTCATTTTTTTTTTGGATTAGTTCATAGCAGGTTTAGAAGATACACATTTTAATAAACATTAAAGTTGCACTTAAAATTATTTAAATGATTTTTAGTTTGTAGCCTTTTTTAAATGAATACTAAAAGTATAAATTGGTGCTTAATTCATTTTGAGGATTGCTATGAACCAATATTATACTACAAACCAACAGACAAAAATAAATGAGTTACATAATTCATGTTGGCATACACAGTAAGCACATAATGATAGTTGCTGAACAATAGGTTATTATAAAGGTTCTACCTATGCAACTGTACTGTACAGAACTGTATAACTCAGTTACCTTGTCCTCCAGGCCAATAATGACACCCAGTGGCAGAACTGCATGAAGTTCACCTTTTTCTGTTTTTGAAAAATTGAAAATTGCATATCACGTATGCAAATGATAACACAAAGCTTTGAACTCATTTGTGTTATTTCTAAATTGTATGTTTATTTTCAGATTTTCATAATACAGTTGTATGTGTATGGGGATACTTGAATCCCATTGAAACAGAATCGGCCCCATCAATGTTCACCTGATGCCTGAGGAGGTGCATGGCTCCTACTGTATGGCCTCAGGTGTTTGGACGTAGATCAATTTCCAAGGCTGCTAAGAGACAGCCTTTGGGATGCCACTCGAAGAGTTGCACTGCAATTAGCAATTTCCTCTCTTTAGACTGTTGATTCTTCAAGAGCCACATCTCTGCAAATAATTGTTTTTTTAGGAAACTTCAAGGATTCTTTTGTACATTTCTCATTGACATGCATCCAATTATTTGCAGTTTTACAGATTTGTCTTCAAAGCTGTCCATGGTTGTTGTCCAATATTGTGAGCACATGCATAAATGTGCACATAATTTGCTGTTTCTGTTTAGCTGTATCACCGCTAGTCTACTACCCCTAGATGGCACCATCTACTGCCTTTAAGGGGAAGATTCAACATTGAGACACACACACACACACACACACGCACACGCACACGCACACGCACACACACACACACAGTTAATCCAGCAGTTTCAGTACTATAACATTATAGATGAATGGCCATACATGACATAATTTACCACAAATTATGACATTCAAGGGGTGCTTTTGATTTAGAAAATACTGTAGTATTAGAAGAAAAGAAAAAACGTTGAGAGTACTTATGTTATCAGAGAAGTCAGACTGTCCTTGTGCCTTCGTTGTCAGTGATTGAATTGATTACTTAAGGTAATTAATTTGCATTACTTAACCTCAGGTTTCAGATCCATTCTAATCCACTTTATGAAACGATACCTGTGTGCTTACTCCAGCCCACAGGTATCCCAAATCCTTCTATCCTCATGACATACTGTACATCTCTTATCCACTTAAACCTTACAGTATACATAGTTGACTGGGGTCCCCCAGGGCTCTATACTAGTTCAGCTCATCTTTTCCCTGCATGAAATCTCACCGAAAATTGTTATCTACAAGCTCACAACTCATCATAGCATAACACATTGTGAGCTTGTAGATTTATTTTCGCTGAATATTCGCCCCAGAATAGGGATGCTAGGGTTCATGTGGTTAAAATGTCTTCTTGTCTGGCCTTGTCAGGCTCCTGCCTCATCCACCCTGTAGTATGTCTCTTTGTTTCACCAGTGCCTTCTGTTATCTCTTCTGCCATACCAACTGCCCATGTTGAGCTTTTTGTCCCCAATCGCCTGTGTCTAGTTTGTTGTGTTTCATTTAGATACTTTTTTTTGGCTTTTCTGCCTTTATTGATAGTTTTAAGTGAAGATAGACAGGAAAGAGGGGGAGAGAGACGGGGAAGGACCAGGCCTGCCAACCCTCCTGGATCCCGCAGTCTCTCCTTGATTTCAACCACATCTCCTGGAGGACTCCTAGATAGTCATTTCTCCTTGATTTCTCCTTGATTTGGTATGAAACTCCCAAAATTCACCAGAACCAAGGAAATGACATCTACTATGTTAAAAAGTTTGTGGGGGAGGACCCTATATGAATGCATGCATTCATATAGAGATATTCACTTTTAAGTAATGAATGGTTATTATTAGATATGGGACTGAAATTGCTTCAGTCATCAAATCAATTTCTGTAGGACTACGTTTTGCGTTTTAATGGATGAAATTGTACCCATTATTTTACAATGCTAGTAAAGCAAGCCTGATAAGAGTATCAAACTCACAAAATTCACCAGAACACAGGAAATGACATCTACTCTGTTAAAAAGTTCGGGGGGAGGAACCCCAGACCCCCAAAAGAATCTGTCTTGATTCTCACAGTCAAATATTGGCAGGCCTGGGAAGGACACGCAGCAAAGGTCGTCGAACCCGCGACACGGTGTCAGGCATTAGAGCCTAGCGGTCCGGGCCTGTTGTATGCTTTCTTGTCCACCCTTGTGGACCTTCAGCTCCAAGCAAAGGGCTTGGTTGCAGGAGGTGCCTGAAGTCCAGGCTCTCTCCTGTGGACTTATCCCAGAAGATGTCCATCTCTGTGGGCCTTCTCACAAGATGCAGCCTCTGGATCCCTTCCTTGTTGAGACCTCCCACTGTAGAACACAGAAAGACATGTATTATTTATTTATTTTTCGTTTATTATGTATTCAACAGGGGAAAAGATAAAAGTACAGACTAAAATCTTTCACCCTATTCAGTTTAAAGAATGTTCTTTAAATAGAGATACATACAGTATACAAATAATGTGGATATAGGATGATAGAGATGAATAAATGTTGTGGAAAGAAGTCAGAAAACAAGACAAAATCTAGTGACAATGGAATATTTCAGAAGAGCATATCAAGAGTGCTGGAATGTGTACCACCAGACCCCTACCATTAGCAGTGTAGACAGTTTTCTGTCTCCTCTGCTCTCTGGCTAGACGGTGATGAGCTCGCCGGTGTCGATATGTCTTTTGACTGAGGGCTGACTGGGCGTCCAGAAACCCTCCCTAAACGGTCCACACAGTCACAGGAACAAATCTTCAAGTTTCATTGGTTATGATTTAGTTCCTTCCTGAACAATATCATTGATGTACCGGTTTATTAAGTCCGACTTGCTGTTTTCCTCTGTTGGAACACTTATCCACTTAAGCCCTATTTTATACTTCGTCATATGACGGTGTCACTCCCAACTCCAAATGTTGTGCAACATTCCAACCCCCCCCCCCCCTCCTCCCCTTTCAGTTTAAAGCTGTTTTTGTTGAGCGAAAGTAAATTGTGTGTGTGTGTGTGTGTGTGTGCGTGTGTGTGTGTGTGTGTGTGCGTGTGCGTGTGCGTGTGCGTGTGCGTGTGCGTGTGTGTGTGTGTGTGTGTGTGTGTGTACTGCATATGTGTTTTACTAATAGTGGAGGTCTTCCTGTTCTTTGTACCCTGAAAGTGGGTCCCATTGAGGGCCAGTCATGGCTGCCCGCCCTACTTTCCACTCCACCGGCACTTTAATCAGACCCACAGGGACAGAAGGGAGGGGACGCACATTTCAGTCTCTCTCTCACTCTGTCTCTGCAGCTCTCTGTTTAAAGCATTCCTCTATGCTGACGCTATACGTTTCCCTTTAAAATGATAACTGAATTATTTATGAACGATTCACTTGGTTCTCTTCCACATTGTGTCAGTACACTGTACCTGTGTGAGTCTGTTGGCACCGGACAGCCCTGTTTGGCTTATGGAAGAAAATCGCTGGACACCCCCATCGCTGCATTCCCTGACCTACAAGAAACCATGAAATCCCTCATTAGCACACTGCCACTGAACACCCTGAGGTGGGCATGTACACAGTAACAACAAGGCACTGGTGGTAGGAGACATGCGTTTTACCGTGGCAATTTGATTGGCGGTGACTGTGTGGCCAGTTTGAAAGGAGAGCGGCTGCAGTGCCTGAGGAGAGATAAGGACGCGAGGACGTTTTTGCAAACAACAGCACAATTTTCTTCCCACTCAGAATACCAGACGCAGTACAGAACAGACAAGAGGCTATTGAGACATTAACCCAAATTAACAGTACGTTATACAGTATGCTGACTTTGTCTTTGGCCATTCTAACCTGTGGTCTCCTAGGCGGATGAGAATGAATGATGCTCGGATTGTTGCCTAGGGTTGAGGGCGAGGAGCCGCCTGCAAGGCACGATTCTTAACGACACACATGCACACACATCAAGCTGCTTGTGATGTTTTAACACAATATGGATGCTGTTACACTGTTACAACAGACTACAGGCTATGGCTGCTACAAATCTGAATAATGAATAGAAAAGCATGAATGGGGATAGCAAGTCTTAAGACAAAAGCCTGTTACTGACCTGAGAGAGGTATGGTTGTTGCACGTTTCAGAGGAGGCAAGGCTGTCTTTTTCTGCCCCAGGGGTTTCTGGTCCAGTGTGAGGGGCAGAGCGGGCAGGGTCCATTGTAGTTGTGGATGCCTGGGCTGCTGGTCGTCCTCCTCTTGAATGAGAGTTGGGGCCACCTGGCTCAGCCGAGGCCTGGACACTGTGGAGCCCATTGTCCTGCCAACGGCTCTGATACTATAGCTAACAGGCCGAGATACCTTGCCTGGATGTCAAGCAAGACTGTTATCAAGCAACAGTCCTTTGATCACGCTACTCAACTACTTTCTAAGTTCAACTTCAGAAGGTACAGTAGAAATATGTTTTGGTTTCGATCACACAAAACATTCTCACCTTCCTTGTTTGGAGTCTTTGTTGTTTTGTCACGTTGATGTTGATCAACAACACTGCAGATCCTTTGGATTTTATACTCCCGGCTGGCTTTCCTTTGTTGACAGCGAATCGGTGTGGCTGTTCAGTCCCTTCCCTTCTATGTAGGACATCATAAGTTACAGAATAACTACTTATGCTCTCCCAAAAACCCTGTCTATTTAACCTGACTGCTGCCAGTTCAAATCCAGTGGACTTGTCCGACTGGCAAATAGAAATCCTGCAGAAATGCAATAAACTCTTTTGGTTGCAGTTCAAATACTGGGTGTGTTTTCCAAATACCTGCCGTCTTCATACTTGACTTTCTCATTATAATGAGCTACGTTTCTATGGTAACTCTCCCTACAGGTTACTTTGTAACTCGTAAGTTAATGCTTGAAAGATTCAGTGCTTTTTTCTGTCCTTTCCCTCCGAGAGTTTTGCCCTGACAGGAGTAAAGACGGAGGCAGGTGCTCA
Source organism: Gymnoscopelus microlampas (assembly GCF_963454915.1). Lineage (NCBI taxonomy): Eukaryota > Metazoa > Chordata > Actinopteri > Myctophiformes > Myctophidae > Gymnoscopelus > Gymnoscopelus microlampas. The sequence continues at coordinate 31,476,820 of NC_139957.1, forward strand.
GGGAGGTTGATGGTTATTAGATTATAGCACACAGGTTTCAGTAAACTGCATAAATGTTGCATTTCATTCAAAATTCAGTAGGGTGACATAGGCATACATCTTTCTCTGAGGGCAGATCAGTTGAAGAATCGTGCAGCTGTCACCTCAGGCCCCTGATGGTTTGTCATCTGTGGGTATCTGGCTGTGTGGCAGACTAGCAGTTACTCATGTAATGAGGATTTCCACATCAACTGTGCCTCTGCCTCCTCTAGCTCATTTCTTTTAATACAGCCGCCATCGTGCAGATGAAACTGTCACCTCAGCAAATGCTTCATTACTGTAGAAACCTTGACTCACTGACAACACCAGCGACCATAACAGCACTGTTGGGAGACTTGGGAGTGTGCGTGTGTGCGTGTGTGCTTGCGTGCGTGCGTGCGTGTGTGTGTGTGTGTATGCATGTGGGCGATGCCGGACAATCCTCTCATAATTTGAACAGGACTATTTGGTTATCCTAAACTTACTGCAGTGTAATATGATAAGTTTGTTGTGTCTCACACGTTATGCCTACATTTCTCCTGTACAATTATCAACACAGGTGTGTGTTTGTGATTACTGGAGCTCAGAGCAGCACAACAACACAGCTATTTGTGTGTGTTTTCTTTTGTTTTTGTTTACATTTCCTCCAAAGTAAAACTTTATTGAACTTACCTGAATAACAGTGTCAGTGTTGGCTAAACACTGCTGTGTGGTTTACAAGTCATGGATGTTTGAAATCATGTTCTTTAAAATGAATAACAATGCAATGATACACTACACACTGCCCTCTCCTACTTGGAAACAAGGAACTGCTACTGTATGTGAGAATGCTGTTCATAGATTACAGCTCAGCGTTCAACAACAACCCAAACTGAGGCAAATAGGACTCAACCCCAGCCTGTGAAGCTGGATCCTGGACTTTATGTCTGAGCGATGCCAGGTGGTGAAGCACCTCTGTCCCCTGACCATCAACACACGTGCCCCCAGGGCTGTTATGATTCCCTTCCTATACTCCCTGTACACCCACGACTGCAAGGTCATGCACAGCTTTAACCTAATGGTCAAGTTCACTGATGAGACGACAGTGATATGCCTGATCACTGATGACAATGAGACAGCCTACAGGAGCGAGGTTGGGAAGACACAAGGGTGCCAGGAGAACAATTTGGCCTAGCATGGTTCCAGACCATAGACCCCAACCACTCGCTGAGTCGACTACCCCTCTTGGTCTGGTGTTATGTGAACCTAGGATTTATTTGGTACAAAAAGTACCGTCCAATGAGAGTCGGAGGTGGGGGTGGGGATCCATTGTGATTGGTTTAGGGAAATTCTAAACCAATTTTAATTGGTTTTGGGAAATTCTAATACCCTCCCCCTTGTAATGGCCTACACTGGAGCTAATGTCAGGCTAATGTCTGATAATCAGGCTAAATCTGTCCCCCAACATCAACAAGACCAAAGAGCTGATCGTGGACTACAAGAAGTCAGACAGAAAGCACACCCCCATTTGTATCGATGAAACCAGCTATGCATTGAAGAATTAAGGCACAGAACAACCTCCTTCACCTCAGGCGACGAAAAAAACTGGGTCCTACAGGCCTTCTAGAGGCTCCACTGAGAGCATCCTGTTGTGTGCGGATGGTGTGTTAACATCAAAGACCCTCGCCATCCCAACCACACACTGTTCCAAATGCTACCAAGTGGCAAGTGGCTTCGTAGCTCACACACTGGCACATGACACTTTTAAAATAAATACAAAATATGTATGTATTATAAAACTAGAGCCTAGAGGCTGTTTTCTTCCAGAAATTTCACACAGACACCTTTTTAAAAGAAAGTTACTTTTACTTTAAGGCAATATAAAATGGTATATTGGCACAGATCAGGGCACTTCATTGATTAAGAAACTTGCACATAACAATGAAGGTGCTTTTATAAAAAAAATACCTCTTGTACTTTTGGATATATAACCAAAATAACATTTAATTCCATTAAACGCTATGGAACTCAAGATGTGTATCTCCCTACAGTGTTTAAGAGCTCCACTAAAATAGATACTGTTAATACTTTTAAAGATGTTATACAGATTTTAAAAAATGCCCTTTTGTTTTTAAGATTCTCATTTCAATACTCACCATTGATTCTGTAAGTACAGTAATTTGCAACAGTTTGTTCATAGGACTCACATTTCTTATGTGATCACCGGCACTGTCATGCCGCAACTTGTAAAGCGATGCTTTGCATTCACACTCCCGTGCCGGGACAACAATGCAGGCATTCTCAGTAGGTTGGATGACGTGATATTGACGACACAGATTGAGATTAGAATAGATTAGATATACCAGTAAATTGCAGAGATTCAAGCGAGTGGACACAGGGTTTTCTCTCTCTCTCTCTCTCTCTCTCTCTCTCTGTGCATGTACTGTATGTGCCCCATGCAGTTCATCTGTGCAGAGATACAGTATATTGAAGTGACTAGCTGCTAGCTTGATGGCGAGTACCTCTGAAGCTCTGCCAAGTGCATCAGAGTTGTTTGAACTGTGTGTTCCACTCTGAACAGAACTGACTGAATCAATCAAAATGATGTTTTAAAATGTATAATTTTCTAATGTTTAAGACCCGATCATAGGCGGGTCTAGTAATACACAGCAATAATTGTGGGCGGGTCTTAATTTTTTATTAGAAAAAAAAGAGCCTGTACAATACACATAGTATAATTTTCATTCTTGTATATAATACTATTTAAGTCGTAAAATGTAAATATTATTATCTTATTGAGACAGCTCTAAATAAATTCAATAAATACAGGTAGAGTGAGCCAAACAGGCCCTGCCAATATTTATATTCACAGAATACAGTCTGCAGATCAGGTTGGGGAGGGCGGTTGGCTGGGTGGGGCAGTCAGCTCTGTGAGGCCGACGGGGAGGGGGGGGGGGGGGGTGGGGGGGGGGGCGTGCGAGGGGCAGGACTGGGCACGGCAAGGTGCTCGAGAAAGTACAGGATGCTTTCTACTCTTTCACTTAGCAAGATCCATAAATGCTCTGTTTTCCCGTCTCCTGCAGGGAAGTGAGAGAGACAGAGATGCATAAAAAAAAACAGTCCCTCCCACCATCTTCCCTGCACAAACACTCAGTTCAACATTCCTGTCTTCCTGGCCCGGAGGACTCGATGTTCATGAGGACTAGGCACCCATCTGCACTTCCCCGATGGATGGTGGACAAACGTGCGAGGAAGGGATCGAACAGGGTTTACAGGCTTGACGGCCGACCCGGGCGAGAGCTTCATGCCAGGGGTATGGAGACTGCGCCGTTGGCTCGGCTGCGGCTGCGGGTATGGATGCTGGACTCTGTCAGCTCCTCACCGTGCTCCTCAGACTTCTTGTCGGCGATGGTGGCCAGGAAACGCAGTGTGACCGAGTCCCACTCTTCCGGCAGCAGGAGGAGCAGGAAGCCCAGGCAGATGATGCAAGTGGCCGTGAGACGCACCATGCTGAAGATCACCTCATGTTTCAACACGTCTACAGCTGTGGTGGTGGGGATAGGAGGAGTGGAAGAGAAAGCGGCAAAGGGAGGGAAGAAGAGGACAAAGACAGAGTAGAAAACCCACGACAGGGAGAGTGAGTGGAGGGTGGGACGGTGGGATAAAAACAAAAACAAATTGAGATTAATTACAAAGTAATTAAAGTAAGCCAAACCACAGGACTATAGGAGCTGTAGGAGGATGAACATAGCTTAGCGGTGCGGCTTACAACCAGCACAAATGGGCCACTCTGTCCTTTGTGTCTCTGTGGTTAGAAAAGCACGTAACCCACTGACCTTCATACAGTCCATTGTGGTTAAGGAAAAGAACCCATCTGTAGGCATTTAGTGTCGCCTTAGCAACCTGATCCTCCCTCGGTGAGGGGATAGTTGCAGCGTCGGTGGAGGCACATCGATGATTGGGTTTCCGGGGCGTGAGAGCCAGACTTGCTGTGTAATCTTTTTGCTACAGTGGCCAGAAATGCTGACCGCTCAATACAATGCCATTGCAGGCACGCTCTGTTCAAAGTGGCCGTTTTACCCGTTTTAACAATCTTACAAACATAAACAGTTAGGTAGCCCACCACCAAAGTTTGCGTTTTATTGTCTAGGTGATTGACTCAGCTCTTGATAGAAGGACTGGCAGAACTATTTAAGAATGTACAGTATGTGAATATAAAGGTAATTCATATTTTCAAAGCCATCTTGGATTTAGCCTTTAACGTCATGAATTGCTTTGTTTTCTTTGTGAAAGGGATAATAAACTAACCAAAAAAAAGGGAACATCTGCACTCACAAAGTAAGTTTAAATGCTTCCTGTTAATGTATAGCAGCAGTCAAACAAAAAAACTCTCCTATGCATTAAAAGAAGCATTTAAACGTATTCAGAGATTACAGATGTTCCATTTATTGATAATGCATGTTTAAGAATCTGCTCCTCTCATTAATCCAAGTCTTGTGAGTTAAGCGTGCCAGTCCTGCGGCCATAGATGCATGGGTAGAGAGGCTATCTGTGAATTGGAAGGTCACCGGTTCGACCCTCAGCTCACCCAGTATATGTGTCAAAGTGTCCATGAGCAAGACACTTAACAGCTGTCCCTAACAGCTCCCCCCTGTGGCTCATCTGAGCCATCTGAGCAGGCCTCTGCTGGTCAAAGCAATAAAAGTAAAGTAATTTCCCCTCCCCCGGTGACCAGCAAATACTTAATTTCATTTCCTTACATAATAAAGTGAATGTACCTGCATTGCCTGGCACACTGAGCAGTGTTCCTATGGAGATGAGGATGGGGTAGGTCAGCACAACACCGACATTCACCAGGACGTTGAACACTGGAAACCATGTGAAAAGGGTTCAATTTAGTAATGTATTCAAGGGAATCAATTTTATAACTGCTTGTGAAAGTGGATAGGCGACAGACATGCACAATCATTAAATGATTGTGCACTTTATTGGTGTGCGTGTGCCTCATGTCACATGTTTGTGTGCGTGTGTGTGTGTACTCACCCAGCCATAGTCCAGCCAGTCCGCAGAGATACCCCCAGGGAAGTGAGGAAAGTGAACCCCAGTGCTCAACTTTGGTAAAGTAGAGGACGAGGGGCACACAGGAGATGAAAATAAGATTGAAGAAGCCCATCGTGGAAAGGAAGTGAGCCACCTCGCCCAAGTTGGCACTGCCAAGGAACATCTTAAACAGCACCTGTAGCACAGTGAAGGAAACAATATTAAATTCCTGCTGATCGTTCTCATGCAGGCATTTTTGGGTTATTGTGCTGCAGTGTTTGGCCTGAAGTCAATCTGGTGTCTTTCTGAGTAACCTAATCCAGTATTACTAAAACTGCGGCACTACAGACTCTGACAGGCTGCTGTAGTGAGGATGCAGTTTGGATAATGCCTGATACTATACGCAAGTGGTTCCAGGTTTCCAGCTAAATGAACGATAGTTACGTAATATTCACCATTATTACATGTACAAGAATAGCTATTTTGATCAGAGTTTCACTCTTATCTCTATACCTACAGTACATAGACAGAAAATGAATTATGGACCATATCATATGACAGACCATATCAGACCAAATCATGTCTATCAATAAAATATTCTGAGATTGGGGTCCCAGAGATAAACATCTTATCAAATGGGGGTCCATGGCCTAGTGCATATCAAATTAGGGGTCCTTGAAAAAAAATCCAAGCTATAGGTTAACCTTGTAGAGAGCTGACGTGGATGCAGAGCCGACAGCCAAGGCCACACCAACAAAAGAATCCCCATGGAATCCATCGGCATAAGCCATCATGACAATACCTGTGATGGCCATTATGGCAGCCACAATCTGCAGGCAAAGAATGAACAAATATCAGCACAATATGAAAAAGACTAAATAAGTCTGAAAGCCCCACTATCGGTCCCTAGAGGTCGTGCTGCTCCAAGTTTCATGGCAACCCACCCTTTAGATTTCAGATTTCATCTGTGTTGGAAGGATCAACCGACCGACAGACATTTCTATCTGTGACGGCTGACTCAGCAGCCACACATAGACACTATATTGTATGGTAACTCTTCCTTTTGGTTTATATATTGAGTGTGTTTATTTTCAGTTGTACATTATTAACCAGTTGAAATAACATCATTTATTGTTTAGTGTTTTTCTATGAGTTTATTTGCATTTGAGTTGACTGAGTTTTCTTTGAGTTACCAGTTCTGTGGGAGGCTGACAGAAATGGACATGATGGCCTGGGCTGGCCAAAGGAATGGGGATCAGCTGCTCCAGATCTGCAGCTAATGTGGACAATTGGACTGCACCACAGTCCCTCCGCACCATGGGGAGGGGCAGGGGTTATTAGAATGTGTTTCAATGGTAGTCTGTGTCTTTTCCCCCTTTGTGTTAACAGTGGTCTGACCCATCCCTACAGTATATATATCCACCTCATGTGACAAGTTGAATCTGGTTAGTTAAGAGTTCAGTTTTCAGTTCAGTTGTGTTTACCAGTCTATACAAGTTACACTCCAAACTATGTCTCCGTAGAGAATGGATAAAGTTTGCATTGGCAATGGCTTAGTTAGTACTGACCCGAACACCCATGAAACGGTCCTTGAGGACGATCCAAGACAGGAGAAAGACGAAGGCCTTGTGGCAGCAGTAGAGGGCTGAGACGTCAGTGGCGGTCAGCTTCCTCAGGGCCAGCAGATACAGGTAGTTAGTCAGGGTCCACAGGATAGAGAAGGGTGCTGTTCTCTTCAGGAAAAGCTTCAGTGTCATCCCATCCTCCCCAAAGAGTTTGCTACACTCTCTGTTAGAGAAGGGGAAAAGGAAGTATGCAACAAGTTCTGTTAGTTTCTTTGTTAGTTCAGGATTATAATCCCCCCCCCCCTTCTTATGGGGCAGCACTTCAGAGAAATTGCTGAACATAAGCATTATGAACCTACTGTTTCCCCTCATTGCAGTCAATATCTCCACGTACAGGCCTAACTGTAAATGTCAATTAAAGGAGAGATTCCAATTTTGTCTCACTAATGCCGTAAACTGTGTTTACAATCAGTCTGCTTGCCCACAGAGGCTATTATTAACAATGCTGGCACACAGTTTATTTATCTCTTAAAACTCCAAAGGATTAGCCATGTCTAAGAAGGCAGATATTCAGCCATCGGGACATAAACAACCTCCACCTCCTCACTGGCATTGCCCCTGCTGATGTTAGAGACGGGAAGTTGCCAGCTGAGTAGAGTTGACAAAGGCTGTCAGTGATGCATGCCATCTCCTCCATGGACGTCAACCCCCGGCGCAACGACTGAAGTCAAGAAGAAGCCATGTCAAGCCACTGACAACATCTCAGGAAGAAACCAGACTCCAGCTATGAACAAAAAAGCTTGATAATGACCTCCCTCCAATTGACATGGGAGTCCCCCCTTCTGAAAATCTCCCTCCTGGCTCAGAAGCACCATATGTCCAGTGGAAGACACTCAACCTCAGTCCAAAACCATACCGGTGAGTAACCATCTAAAAATGTATTAAACCACACCCATGCCTAAACTTAATAATTCAGTGCCTAACCTGATGATGCTGCAAGTAGACCTTGCAGTAAGGTATTAAATGATCGTCAAAATCACTCAATTATTACAGCCAAACCGTATTGTGTATAGTAGGTTTTGACGAATGTAGCTGAAGATTAGGGGTTCCAGGGGGTCCCCAGTTAAATTGTCAACTGTTGGGAACTTGAAGTCACTGCTGTTACATCAACTAGAAAAGTCAGATACGGTACCACTGTCTAGTCTTTCACATCCCCCACTCCAAACACACTAACACGGCATTGATGGTACTGTATGCAAGGAAACAACCGAAACTCGGCGAGGGGTGCGACCGAAGAGGTTCTCAGCCCTAAGAGACTCTAAAATACTCTTCCAAGAGCTATCCAGGAGTAGATGATAGGCTTCTCAGATGCCACTCCACCCTGCAAAGTGCTCAGGCGGTCTCACAGCCCTGAAAACAAACACTGTGAGCCCTATAACTCTTATAGGGGTCCGTGGCCTAAAGTATAACAAACTGGGTCTCCTTGAAATTATAAAGTTTGAGAACCACTGCTTTCATGTCCTCGCTCATCCTCTCATGTCCTATAATGTCATCTAATATACATCCTCTCATGGCGTCTAATATCTCCAGTGTCCTCTAATATATTGTAATATCTTTCATGTCCTATCGTGTCCTCTAACGTCCTCTCATGGCGTCTAATATCTCTCATGTGCTCTAGTCTAACATATTCTACTATCCTACAATGTCTTCTAATATCCTCTGATGTCCTCTAACATCTTCTAATGTTCTCTCATGTTCTCTAAAGTCTGTACGTTATATTAATCTTAGACAGTTTGTTTTGATTATATGAAGATAATTGCATCCAGTGTATCCCTAATTTTGTGGCCATTTAAAAAAAAGGCGGCCATATTGTATTTTAATAAGCAGCCTAAAGTGATGCAAAATGTCATGCTTACTTGCTTTAGCCTGGGACCAGACAAATCTGCCAGTGCGAGAAAAAAAATTGCCCCACTAAAACTCTTCCGAAACCACAAGGGTCTGAGAATGATCACATGACTGCCAGGGTCTGCTCAACACATGATTGTATCAGATCAGATTATGTGTGGCGGAAAACCTCATATATCCAAAACGGTTACTTTTCAGGAAAAAGGAACCTGTGTTCCAATGGATCCAGTGTAGTTATTATTTAGTCAAAAGCTCTTGTTAATACTTTCCATATGTTAAATATTGATAAACCCCACAGACAGATTTAACCACTTTTACTTTATCTTGAAAATAGCTTAGATACTTTTGTGCGACACTGTAGGGCATTAAATTACAAAAAACAACAACATAAAAATGTTATGTTACTCACCTAAACTTTTGGATGGGGGTCTGCTTGTCCCCTGTGGTGACCACGTGTCCAGAGTAGTAGATGGGAAAGAAGAGGATATTCCAGTTGCTGCTGAACCAGGAGATGAAGAAGGGACAGGAGAAGGACTGGAAGGTCAGCTTTACCACCTGAGTGGTGCCCACCCAGGACGAGCTGACACACAGCACCAACAGGAGCCCCCCAAGGACCTTCAGGACCGTGTGGGCGCATGTCTGGTAGGACGAACTCTCTCCGCTGGCCTCACTGCCTGGAGTCTCTGCATTAGACTCAGATCCCTCCTCTCCTGGTTGGGTAATAAGAACATGACATAAAATGTTATATTCCCACTTGCAGGCTTCTGTAAATGCTGTCTGCTCTAGCCGGTCTATCATATATCTGTTGATATATGATAAATTAACGTGAACGTTATAACTTGGTGTCTGATTTCTGGATCTCGACTTGTAAACAAGTTACAATGAAAGAGTAATTTTCTTGCTTTTCCAATGTTTTACCTTCTGCACAGAAGTTAGGCAATTTCTTTTGAAAGTGGCTACCAATGGTATTGGTTAGGGGCAGCAATGGCGAAAGAAAGAGAAATAGTCCATTTTTACTTATCACGGTTCAGCAGATTAGTTTTTTCTATGTCACTTGTCACTGGAAGTGATGACAAAATAATGATTCAAGTGGGTTTTATCACCCCACATTATATGAATAGTCAGTGTACTCAAGGCTAGATGTTGTAGGATGTAACATATTCTGTGATCCCCTTCCTCGGGTGCAGTAGGTAAGCATGTATTGATCCACTGTCCTTAGTGAGCACTCCCGCAGTTTGCATTACCTGCTGTAAAGGCACTAACACAAAAGGCAAGACTTTGCTAAAATGCATTGGCTTAGCATGGTGGATGCCTGTGTCATAAATAGCACCATAAGCATCATAATACAGCGTAGGATGAACACCCATTACGTTCAGATGTGCCCAGAAACCTGACACTCTGAAAGCAGGAGTCAGCCTGACCACATGACATTCCACAAGAAAGACGCAACAACCTTGTCGCTTGTAGAAGCCTCTATTTGGACCATTATCACCGTACTGCAGTGACTACATTAACTCTGGGACATTGTGATATAAATAAATCAAGGTTTATATGCTAAACCAACTAGGCCAACTTTATTTCTAGAAAGATAGGCAGATAGCATGTCAGTCAGTCAGACAGACAGCCAGATGAATAAATAGACCCATATATTCAGACAAGTAGAAAGATAGGTGGGTAGAAACTACAATGCTTATAGAATATACTGTATAGTGCTGTGTCCTCAGTTGTGAATGTGCTTGCACTCTTTTGCACACTGTTGGGAGCATGGTCAATGCCACATACATCCAACTGACAAAAGAAAAGCTGCTAAGGACACACGCGCACACACACACACACACACACACACACACGCATCACTCACTCACTCACTCACTCACACACACACACACACACACACACACACACACACACACACACACACACACACACACACACACACACACACACACACACACACACACACACACACACACAAGACTTGCACACGCACGTGCAACAGTATGAGCGTGTTTCTTGGTTGATGTGAGGCCGTTTCCGGACAGGGAGAGAGAGCCCAGATCCGTTGTACACTGTAGCTCTCAACAGTCCGATCAATTTACACTAGGACAGGAATAAAAGATGACATGTGCTTGGTGTTTGCTGCTTGTGCCCTCTTCGCTGGCTCAGCACAAGAAGCTCTGCCGTTTCCACTATAGACAGTGCAGAAATGTCTCTACTGCAGGGCTTCTCATGGGTGCACATTATTACCCTTATAGCTCTTTGTTCACTGCATACAGCCATTAGCAGGGGTTCAAATAGGAGCAGCAACATAGGGTGCGTGTAACATATTGAATAAAAATTGATCGCTCCTCTGTGTATTAAGTCTTCCGTCAAAGGCAAAAAGAACAACCAGCCAAAATCTAATACTTTTCACATTATTAAAGTCATACATCAAACGAAGTACAACGTTTTAGCATGACGTCTTCAGCAGATTCGAGCAGACTTGTAGAAGTTTTAATGGTGTGGTGCCTACCACAATGTTTAAGTTTTGCACCATGTCCTTTGAAAAGAGATATGGAGGCTGTCGTGCTCTGTTAAGTGAGATCCACGCAAAGCTGACAAATTGTGATGTTTCACTTTCTTGACCACATTTGGCTTAAGCCTATGGAAAGCATGAGCTAATTTCTGTCGTTCTTTAAAAGAGCTCTAAAGGTGATGAATGTAACCTTGTAACCCATGTTACTATTGGATTAATAGTGGTGAATGTAATAGAAAAGGGCCTTGAATATGCCCAGTGCCCACACTACAATGATGAATGTCCAGTCCCCAGAGTAAAGTCTGGTGTTGATTTAACTTCTGCATAGTTAAATGCATCAGAGACTTGCCAATATTACCAAAGCAATTAAAAGTGTGCAGTTCTGCTTGCAGTCATTGATCTATTTTAAGCGATTCACACAGAAAGCTCAGTGAAAAAGGTTTCAATTGACATGGTTAAATTTACACTCCAGATTTTACTGTGCATTCTAGAACGTAGAATTTATCAGTGACATCAAATGTACACACATGGTGTGGTGTTATGCACACCAACAGGGCAAATATTCTTATGATGACAAAATGACTACGGTATATGGCATTTAGTCTGTTGCAAATTAGAGCATACATTGAGTCTAAGATTCGGAAAAGACAGACAGATTTGTGTTATTAACAGGTAGAGAACATATAGGCCAGTTACTGTATATTTCCTACCCTGACCAGAAGATGTAATGTATACTCTCTCTCAAATTCTGTATAGTTCAATGCATTAGAGGATGATGACAATTGATACATCAAAGGTGTGCAGTACTGCTGTATTTACTCACTGTATTTACTAGTTATAAAAGGTTTCATTTTACAGCATCTCATTTGGGAGCAGGTTCTCAGTAAGAGGTGAAAGCAAAACATTGAAGACTAATCTATAGACTCAACCAAGACTCATCTAGGGATTTGGTTTAATCAGATTGTGTCTTATAAAGGATTCTTAATCAAGCTTATGAGCCCAGTGGCTCCTTACTCGAAAACAGTTCAGATAACAGATTACTTAATTTTTGTCTCTTATTTTGTTCCCATTTCTCCTTGCCCACAACAATCGCTGATTTCTCTGTCCTATGAACTGTCCATTGCTAACATGAAAAAATATGAAAACTGAACTATGCCCCTTCCTTTTAATGGCTACTGTATACGTATTTGAAGTCTCATAACAGCCAACATTATTGCAGAGATGCTGACTAATAGTGCTGCTAAGAAAAAGGTCTCTGACAGTCTGGTACTGCAGAGGAACTGTGAATAAACTCTGCATTGCACTTTGTTCAAGATGAATGCGAGTCAGGCTACTTGACTAGAAAATCACTCAAATTAAACAGTTGTGTCACTCGCATGACATTTAGTTACTTAAATGTGATTGTGAAGATCATTAAGAATTTGTGAACGCTCACATATGTGCTCCAAATTAAATCACCCATCCATACTTTTTTGGCTCATATTATCAGCAAAGCTACAGTACAACTATTATGACAGGTAGAGTCCATACTGTATCCAAAAAATATCCAAATAGTTCCTCACATAAAGCGGATGTAAAATACTCAAAAAGTAAGTACGCTAGTGGGTGACAGTGGGTAAAGTCGTTTTTCTAGTTAGTTACATTGCAAATCGAGAATCTAAAATCATGGTTCTGATAGTGCATGAGGTTTCTTAAAGTACAATGAGTGTTTATTTAACTCAGAGTGTACAAATGGAACCAAATGGACCCATCCACACAACCATTGTAATAGGGGCTGGCTTTGATAGTCCCTTCGCCCACCATGCTTCAAAGATGAACAGTTAACAAAATATCTTTTAAAATATTGACATTATCTCTAATCTATACAGTCATAACTTGTGTGACATTAATGCATTAAGTTAATGAAATAACTGCAGATTCTATGCAGGAGTTTCTTCAATATATACTGTAGTATACGCCATACTATTGGCACACTCTCATTAAGAGAGCAAACTCCCCTTGGCACCATGACGCAGTACTCTGCTGGAACCTCATATTTCAATCCATTCAGTGTTTTATACCTGCCACAGAGGCAGCCCCCTGGCGACGTTGATGGATAGATCTATGCTGCATCCAACATGGACGACACATTGAGCCTGTAGATATACATGCCAGAAGCGGCATCATCTCCTTACCCAAATTAGGTGAGTAAAGGTGGTACAGCTCGATAGCTTAAAAGGAAGATTAGTGGAATCTTTCTCTAATCCCAGGTACAATCATCTACTCTAGGTTAATGGAAGCTATGAATTTCAAGTCTTAACCACTTAAACCCTATAGACTTAGTTGACCAGGGTCCACTCCTGTTTTCCCTCTACACCAAATCTCTTCGGTGAAAATAGTCGATCTACAAGCTCACAACGCATCACAACACGTTGCAATGCAGCGCAATGTGTAGCAATGAGGTGTGTTGCGAGCTTGTAGATCTATTTTCACCAAATGTTCGCCCCAGTCGGCTGGGGGCCACTCAAAATAGCCAAACTGCATTGGCCACGCCTCCAGGTTTTAAGTTAAGTTATAAGACTTGGTACTTAACACGCACAAAATAAGGCCCTTAATGTTTTGTGTAAAGCACTTTGAATTGCCTTGTTGGAATGTGCTACTCAAATAAAGTTAGAAGAAAAAGTCCTTTTGCACACCTACGGAGACAGATAGGTGCGATAGGAGTAATGAACTTGAAGAGCAAAAAAAGGTCCCACACACTGTCTTCACTTCATCATGTTGCCTGATGAAGGTCCGAGTGACCGAAACGTTGCACCCCTTTTAATACATTTTTGTAAGTGAAGACAGTGTGCGGGACTCAAATAAAGTTGCCTTGCCTATAGAACTCCTGCCATCATCGTCACATAAAACAGGACGGCAGAAATGATGAACAGATGTGAAAGCAGCTGACAGGGGCCTATTTTGTTTGTTTCTTACGTTGACATCAGTGGTGTACCGCAAAGGGGTACACCACCAACTAAAAACAACCAAGCTGGTGTTACCACAGGTCCTATTCAATATCTTAACATCCGTTAACAAGGAATCACATAAAATATTAGGCTACTCTTTATGGCGTAATGTCTGAAGAACTATCATTTTAAGAAACACTGCAGTCTCTATAATTGCTGACTGTGAAATTGCCAAGTATTAACAAAGGTCTCAGACTACATTCTGATTACTGATCATTGTAATGACATGGGAGTGTTTTTCCCGGTCTTTGATACATTGCGCAGGCTTTGCAATGTCCTACAGTGTATGTAGAAGCATACAGAGGAGAACTAAAGCCTGATTTATACTTCATCATACAGCAGTGTTGTGTTAATACAAGCTGATCTACAAGCTCACAATGTGTCGCATACGGCAGTTCACACAAAGGTCTCTGACAGTCTGGTGCTGCAGAGGAACTGTAAACTCTGCATTGCACTTTGTTCAAGATGAATGTGAGTCAGGCTAGTTGACTAGAAAATCACTCAAATTGAACAGTTGTGTCACTAACATGAAATTAGTTATTGAATGGTATTTTAGTTACTTAATATATATTCTACCAGTGCTTTTCAAATGTTACTGCACACCAGTGACCATGGTGTACCCTGAGAAACACTTGATGGAGGAACATGGGTAATGTGGCGCATGATGACAAAATTAACTGGTGATTAATTAATTTGATGCTCTCCAACGTGCCAACGGCCAACCTCCAACCAGAGACATACATATCTACAGAAACACGCACGCACGCACGCACGTACACGCGTGTCTCGGCCCCTTCCAGTCCCTCCAGTTTACCTTCAGAGATGGGGCAGGTGAGGACCTGGGTGCTGTAGGAGCTGAGAGGAGCCACTCGGGCCGAGTGTTTCTTCATCCTCCAGTAGGGGGCACAAGCCACAGTCCCTCCCTGGGATTGTGTTTGTGTGTTTGTGTGTGTGTGTGTGTGTGTGTGTGTTTAGGTGTGTGCGTGCTGTCCGTGTGACCAGACCCCTGCAGGCTCAGTTCAGCTCTTCCTGTTGGCTGTGAGCATCCTCAGCCTCCCAACTCCTCCGCTGATTTTGTTTGTTTGTTGTATGTCACTTTTTCTTGATTATCCACCTTCCTCCCAGATCTCTGTCAACTTCCTCTGCCTTCTTCCCAGCGCTCCGATGCTCACTTTCACTCTCTTTCTGTCTCTCTCTCTCTCTCTCTCTCTCTGCCTCCCCACCTCCTCCTCCTCCTCCTCGCTGTCTCTCTGGACAGCCGTGACACGGCTCGGTGGAGCTGCGGCTCGGTGGAAGTGCGATGGAGTGGAGACTCTTTCAGTGTTGCACTGTCATGCAGTGATCCAGCGCCTGCCACCGTCTCCAAGGGAGACTGAGCTTCAAGTGTGTGTGGCACAGCGCAATCACTACCCTCATCTCTTTCTGTCCTGTCCCCCCTCCTCTCTCTCTCTCTCTCTCTCTCTCTCTCTCTCTCTCGCTCTCTCTCTCTCTCCGTTGTCCCCTCCTCTTCCTTTGCTCCACAAATCAGCAGCTTTGTTTGGAAGGTAACCCAGCAGCCCCCTGGCTAATTATGTTACTTTAGCAGCTGCCCCCGTCTTTTCCTCCTTCCTCTACACCCCCCCACTGTACCTGGCCACCCCCTTCCCTCTCTCGCTCTCATCCTCCCTCTTCCAATCACTCTCTTGTTCTCTCTTAGTACTGTACTTGGCACATCTCCCACTTAGCTACTCCTTGAGACTCAGATTATCTATGGACCCTTACAGGTCCCTTTTTACACCTAACATTGAGGATTTGTCTGTGTGCACAGGGGTCTCAGGTCCTGTAATTTGTGCCATTGCAGCCATTAACGAAATGAGCAGTGAGATGGTCACACGTCAGACAACACGGCCACATTGTAAATGGTCATCAATTTAACCACTTTCATTCAACCTGGCATCTCTATTTTTATGGGTGAACATTTTCAAAAATGTTGACCCCTCACCCCCATTTAACAGTTATTGGCACAGACTCCTTATAATTACACAAGATAACAATATTGTCTAATAACTCATTATAATTGAAATTTATGTTTATGCCTATCCCTCCTATTATATGCAGTTCCCTTCGCCTATTCAATCCATCAGACGTCAGAGCTAAAGGACAGCCACTGGGCACAGGCGCACTTTGGCAGAGTCGGTAGGCAGTCTAGGCACCATAGATGTACCAGCCAACATCCACTCACCACTTTGAAGTTGCAATAAATCAGTGCAGTGAACCAGCAACCTCTCAGTCAACGGTCAGCCTCCCTAGTCCCTATATGAAGAACAATCTGCCACCTGCCACACGTGAAAGACAACATAATAACGTAACAAACTGCAAACTGCACCTTGTGGCAGGAGAGATGCCAGTTCACCTCTTGGGCACTGCCGAGGAGCTCTTGAGCAAGGCATTGAACCCCTAAACGTGCAGACCTTCACTCCACCATATTTGCATGCCTATACTTTAGCTGCAGTGATGTGCCAATTGGGGAAGCGAAGTAAGTGTGTTGGAGGTACAAACAAAGGTACTTCTTGTGTGGATTTGGCTACTTTTTGTGGCTCAGGAGCTTGAAAAACAATATTTGGACATCCTGTATTCCTGTACTGTACTGTGTGTGTCTCAAAGAATAGACACGTTTCCTCAGCCACCCCCCTTGTTTCTGCCCTTGGGTGCCATACAATTTCCTGTTTACCGGTGTTGTTTAACTTAGTAGTTTGTTTGATTTCCGAAAGGCTGAATTTACCCACAGGGATGAATAAAGATTCCGTTAATTCCAATAATTATAATAATTGTAAGATATAGACAAGAACTCCTGCATAGATCCCGGACTTCATGTGGCCAGTCTATGATGTCAGTCATCTACAGTATGATGTATCTATGACGTATGGCAAGATTTTACCCTGATCCCACGGCCATTGACATTTTGCGTTGATCGGTCTACCCTGGACAGACAAACAGACAGACTGACATACCCATTTGTAGACATTTCTTGCCTCTTACAGAGCCATATCGTAAAAAATTGACCTTTAAATAGACACATGTAGCCGAGGCCATACCCATCATCACCCTCAGGAGCATTGCAGCATTGCAGTTTCCATCGAAGGAATCCTCCTGGCCATGTGATCTCTGTCTGCGGTTTTTGCACTTAAAGATTTAATGGGCTTCACCGTCACTGGGGCCTACTGTATACATCAATGGCATACTACATGGCTCAGTACTGTATGTGGTCAGACACACAAGAGACTTTGCATGCTGTAATATTATCTTAATGCAACGCCTTCCCTGCTAATCCTCTCACCACTGAAATCAATAACAGGCAAGCCAGGCACAACACCGTAACGTGTTGTTTCAAGGACCAAACACACAAATTTAGGCTTTCCCCCCCCCCCTAATCATTTAAAAACTGTGTGTGTCCAGATCCACAAGCTCACATGTCATGTTGCGAGCTTGTAGACCGGCTATTTTCACTATGTGTTATATGACAAAGTAGAGCTTAAGTGGTTAAATACAGAAGCAACAGCGATAATGTCCCCATTTATCCATTTGGTTAGAGCTTTGTGGTCATGGGATGTGAGCTGTCAGTAGTCTTACAATCATGTATGTGTTCTATCACTTTATAAGTGTCACCCTGAACCAACACCACTCACACCTCCCACCCCGCCCCTCTCATGTATCTTTACACTGCAATGTGCATCATTCAATTCTGGCACTGATACAAAGAGCATAGCAGATCAGAGCACTGTGTTCATCAATCTGACACAGGGGAGACACAGACAGAGTATGCAGTACCTTGCTTTTGTTTGATTGGTCATAAAAAGTGGAGGAAGTATCGTGGGCTTTCACCCAAACTACATTATGATTATGTATTTGTTTGAATGCTAGAGTTTGCTAGTAGAAATAGGCTATTGGATTACAGAGGAAAGCTTCCACTGCTGAAATATTGCCACAGTGTGTGGTGTGCATTTTTGATTCCCTTTGTCACCGACTCAGTATGACTCAACGACCACACGGCAAATGCATTAAAGTAATGTCCTGTGGAAAGAGCTTGGATCTAACAAGGGTTAAAGTGCTTGTCATGTGTCAAATGTGGTACGCATGTGTAGGAACGGCTCAAACTGATGTTTGATCAGGTGTGTGTGCAAGCAGGGGATGGGTTGGGGGGGCTGGGGCTGTAGATCCCCAGAGACGAAGGGCACTAAACTTAAAAATAGCCTTGCTGATGTGTGGAGCCAGGCGGTAGACAGAGAGGAGAGAGCGACAACCGTCCAGTCAGCAGATCCCAGGCCCAGGATACTAATCACTAAGAGGCAGATATAGAACACGGGCATTATTGGAGGCTATATGGTTCAAACTGAAGGACTAGATCAATGGCTGGTACGTTGCAGCAGGCACACTGGAGATATGAGCAGCATGGAGACAGATCTCATAAAGATGATATGATGGTTGTATATTCTATCATTATATATATATATATATATATATATATATATATATATATATATATATATAGCACATAAAATCTATGGGTAACATAATTAAAATGAAAATAACTGAGAAGAAAAAAAACGTTTAAAATCGTAAACTTGCTAAACTGGCCTAAGTAAATAGGTTTTTCAGAAAAGAAAAAAAAACTGATCCAAAACAAAACTATGTGATATTTCTTACACATTTCACCCAAAACGTTTAGAACAAATTATGACTATTAACATAAAAATAACACTGTCTGTCAGTTATGTAACATAGGAGATTTAAAAAGGTTTAAATACTGTAGGATTAAACCTGACCTAGGCCAAATGACTGATTTAAGTCACACTGGGGAGATAGGTCATTATACTGAAAGGGGAGGGAACAGCATGATCATTTTCAATTAGAAGATAGGCGATTTTACCAGAGGTGGCCAGTGTCATGAGGAGCTGACTTAGGCAAAAATATAATTTTCCTCAAAAAATGACTTAGGCCATTAGTTTAGCAAGGTGACAATATATAACTACACACACACACACACACACACACACACACACACACACACACACACACACACACACACACACACACACACACACACACACACACACACACACACACACACACACACACACACACACACCACACATTAATAATTTATTTATGTCCACATAAGCGATACAATACAAGGACACAAATAAGGTGCTGTATAAAAGTACAGTCAGCAAAGTTTGGACAAATACCCAAACGCCCCTCAGGGGTACAAGTAACAGCGTCTTCGCCATATTTGGCGGCAACCAATGATAGAAGAGATTGCACAGAATTTTGCAAGCCGTTTAGCTGCTTTTTTTGGCATCCCAAGTTGTTAGAAGCCTCTTACAACCAACATGTCCTAGGCTGCCAAAGATAAATACAAGTAGACTGTGGCCTGTTCATGAATGGAAACTGATTTGGAGCCTTCGTTACAGTGTGCATATATGCTAGAGTTCGTAGTAGAGTACACCTACGTCGCACCGCCAATCCGACCAATATGTCTGAGTCAGTGTCGGGGGGCTTTGTCAGAGTACCGTTCTGTGTCCCTTTGGTGCCTATATATGGAGATCTCTGTATCTGTCAGTCCCAAAGGCTCTGGTCAGTCTGTGTCCCTTTTTTTGGGGGGGGGGGGGCTTATATGCTTTTATGGATAGGACAGTAGGCTGACAGGAAATGGGGAGAGAGATGGGGAGTGACATGCAGCAAAGGTCGTCGGGATCAGGACTCGAACCGGCAACGCGTTGTAAGGCTACATTGAGCCTATAGGTGCCTGGACCTCTACACCAGCGGCTCAGGTATGCCCATATACGGAGATCCCTGATGTCATATGCCTATATATTGGCATGCCCATATACAGTTACAGTATGGGCAAATTGGTTGGATCGTTGGTTCTGGACCAACTGGATATCCATATATGCCTTTATATGGACATATCGGTTGGATCGGCGGTTCTGGGCAACCGCATATCCGAACGACTCGGTGGCAGGCACCACACTCCCTCTAATCCTTGCCGATGTGATCAGCAAAAGAGTCGGTCCCATATATGCAGGAGAGGGGCTTCTTAGAACCCCACCACCAAGAACCCCTAAATTATACAATGCTTCTGCATCTTAGATCAAGCACCAAATAGTGAAACAGCCCTCCTCTGCACCTCCATAGTAACGGTGATGTTCCTGTATACTGTAGACCAGGCATACTGACGCAGTCGGCCCATTCAGGCCTTTTGTCATTCAGATCAGCCTATTTTTCTCAATCCTGGCTTTGTCTGTATGCATCTGTCTCTTAATCAACACGTCTCTGAGAGAGCCAGGACGAAACTAGAAATACCGCATCATGGTTGTATGCCTCAACCAACAAGTTGCCGTTTACACCCATGTCCAGACTGGCAGACTCATGTAGTATATATTATGCAGAGAAGACTTATCTAATGAACGTACAAATGTTTGTACGTTCATTGGCAGAGAGAGAGAGAGAGAGAGAGAGAGAGAGAGAGAGAGAGAGAGAGAGAGAGAGAGAGAGAGAGAGAGAGAGAGAGAGAGAGAGAGAGAGAGAGAGAGAGAGAGAGAGAGAGAGAGAGAGAGAGAGAGAGAGAGAGAGAGAGAGAGAGAGAGAGAGAGAGAGAGAGAGAGAGAGAGAGAGAGAGAGAGAGAGAGAGAGAGAGAGAGAGAGAGAGAGAGAGAGAGAGAGAGAGAGAGAGAGAGAGAGAGAGAGAGAGAGACACACACAAATGAATTGCTGTTTAAAAGATGTTGCCAGTCACTTGGAATAGGAGGACACCCGGTGGTAAACAAGAAGTATTGCATTCGACGCGCAATACATTTCAGTATTACATTCACTGTCCAGACAGGTGGCTCTGCAAATGAAAATAAATGCAGATTCTAAACATTAAAAATAATTTCTCAATATATCTTGTACAAAAGACAGACGTAATTTAATCTCCACAAAATATTTTAGTCATTCACACAATATTAAATGCAATTGGATTCATATTAGCAATAGAAACACATCGAATGCTGTGTACTAGCCTCTTACTGTTTATTTTTTACCTCTGAGAGAGCCGACTGGTCATGTAATTTTTTTTCAAGCGCTCTCCATTTTGATTTACACATGGAGCTAGTAATTAGCCTAAGTACATCCAAGAGCACATTTAGTGTCTGTCTTTTTATTGGAGTATGGATGGATGGCCATGAAGTAAGTATAGATGATTCATTTGTAGACCACATGAGGGCACTATAAGGCAGCTGACAAGGCTATCCATATGAACAGTAGAAAGTATGCTGCATTGGTCATATAAGGCAGTGATTCTCAATCTGTGGGTCAGGACCCCCAGGGGTCCCCACATGATTTTTGGGGGGTCCTCAGATGACATTGAAGCGACAATTTAAGGACTTCTAATACCTTTTTAATACCTCAACAAAAAAACAAGGAAGAAAAGAAAAAGACCATTACTGCATCAAAAGTAATCAACAAACTATTCTATAAAAACTGGTCAAACATTGGCCAAATTGTCAAATAATATTAGAAAACCATGTTCTTACCATTTCATCAGTTGGCCAAAATTACTTCCTAATGATCATCTATAGAACTAAGATTCTACTGACCTTTTAGACTAGATTCTATGTTATGTAGGCCTAGTGATATAGTGAAGATAGTGATGGTTAATAATAAGGTATGTCGCAAAATTGCATACTGTATTTTGGTGGGTCCAATGTCTCCACCCCTGATGTAAGCCTGGGGTCTCTCGCACCGTCCAGTGACTAGTCTACTCCATTCTATGCCACTGTATTTCAGCATGGCTTGTCTGAACATTCTGCCACTTAATATACATACTGTATGTGTCCAGTGATACAGTACATGCCTGTCAGCAGTCGTGCAAGTCACTGCAAGAAATATTGCACCCATTACTTAGCGGGTGTTTTCATCTATTCCCCAGAGAGCACGAGGCTAACGGTACTCCAGCAGCAGTTCAGGCGAAAGCTCAGATCCTGTTTGATTCTAGGCGTGCTATACATAGCACTGAGATTGAACAAGCCTGGGAACGGGACAGGACCCAAATGAGTGTGGACATACTGAATATTAAGTCTATATCTACACCAATACGTTTTCATTTAAAAACTAATTAAAAACAAAATCAATCTCCGTCCACGCGGGCATTTTGGAGGGAACTTTTCACCCACTGGTAAGACTGATGTTTTCAGAACAAGCCAACCATATCACATGGTGAATAAATAGCCTACTGGAATTAATTTAAAGCTATTTCTTTTATCTCACTTTCTCTCTTCAGAGACGCGGCGTGCTGACTCTTCGTGTACTACAGGATGTACGAAATTGAGATTGCTTTGCTTTCTATGTCCTCAGTAATATGATGAAGTGTGCCTCCATTGTCACATTTCCCCCCCTTTTTCTGTTGTTCTTCTGCGGTGTCAGGGATGAACCACAGGCAGCTTGCTGAAGCTGTCATTGCCCCTCTTACATAGCAATTTACCTAGTCAGGAAGCTTGCGCACTACAGAGGGTTGGCCTTCTACAAAAATATGCTTCTCGCACACATGATGCACAGCAAATTATTGTAATAGTTTTCTGAGAGATGCTGAGGAAGCAGATGCTATTGTTGCAGTGTGCAGGGCTGCTGTCTACAAGGGCCTGCATAACTAGGATGCTGTCCCTCCTAATGTTTGTAAATCACCTACAACAATGCTGTCTCTAGAGCAGATGATCATTATACAGGAAATATGTGTACCTTGTCCTCTGGTTCCAGGAGAGCTCCCTAGAACTGAAGATCAGTAAGACCAAAGAGCTGTGTTGTGGGCAATGACAGGCACCTGACACCCCACACCCTGTCTCTGGACTGCTCAGGCTGGAGGGGCAGGTGGTGGAACATGTCAAGATCTTTAAGTACCTGGACGCTGAAATCAACCACCACCTGTCCTTCACAAAATGTTTCACCTGAGGAGGCTGAAGAAAATTTGAACTGCAGCATTCTGGTCACACAGTCGTCATGTTCAACATTGCATCCTGGTACAACTTCTTCACAGAGAAAAGCAAGAAAAAAAGTATCATTAAGCGTGTAACCAAAACCATTCAGACCCAACTCTCAGACTTTTACAGTCACTCAGTAAAAACAAAGGCAGCTCGATTACTAACGCCTGATCACTGACGACGATGAGACAGCCTGCAGGAGAGAGGTCAAGAACCTGACCGAAGTGCAGAGGACCAGCGACTTCAAATTGCTCTGAGACAACATCACTGACAAACTCACATGGGATATGCACACCTGCCCTGTGGAGAAGAAGGCACAGCAACGATTCTTTCACTTCAGGCAACTGAAGTTTCCTACAGGCCTTCTCCAGAAGCACCATCAAGAGCATCCTGGTTACATCAAAGCATTGCAGAGAGTTCAATTAATAATCAGGATTTTACTGTGTACCTCTCAACAAAAGACCATCAACATTTTGACTTTAATTTGAAGGTGCAATAGTTAGACCACAGTATGTATTACACCAAAAAGTAGTCCACAGTCCGCCTCACAGGCATATTTTAATTCAATACAGATGGCAAGTATAGCAATAATAACAAATTGGCAACAGATTCTTACTAAATATATAATTACCCCATAGGCTTGGCAGGATACGGCTACTGTTCTATTTATGCGTCTCTTTGTGTTATTCCACTGAGCCCTTTATGGAAAATGATATGCAACAGCTCAAGGGCCTTGCATTTCTCCACTCCAAAGTTCACGATTGTGTAAACAAAACAAGGCAAACTCATTTATTTGGCACCTTTCAACAGTCAAGAATTGAGCCTCCATACCAATTGTGTTTGGAGAGTAATTTATACAACGGTGTCGCTTGCCTAAAAGAAAATGAAGTTCAAGCTACCACGTTGCAGTATAAAAAACATAATTAAGCTTTAGCAAGGAAAAATGGGTGAGCTGTGAACAGTGACAAGAGCAATGATGTTTTGAAAGCTGTTGGAGCTGGCTGTGTTGTAATAAATATGAGATGTGCTTTGGATCATCACCTTCTGGCATCTCTGGCATGACACCACTTTGTTGTTGGAATAGAAAATATATGGATGGCATACTTCAGAGAAACTAACTGTGTCCCACATGTCAAAAAATGGCTCTCTGTGAGGCTCATACTCACAATGGCTTTCATAAGCTTGCTGCGGGGGTTGTAATCCTCCACACCTGCTCCTTTACCGTATATACCTGAACTATCATTTTGCCTGGCCTACTTGTTGTGAACTAGTTGTAGGAACTATTGTTGTATTGTTGTATTGGATCTATTGGCTCGTGCTCATTTGATTTGGCTATTTTATCTCATGTGTTTATGAAAGTAGATAGCTGATATATTGCACTTTTACCTTAGCGCTAGTATACTCTTGGTTGCTTGTTTTTACGGGAAATGCACTTAAGACCTCTGGTGATTAGTAGTTTCGTTCCCTACCTATGTTGAATGCACTTATTGTAAGTCGCTTTGGATAAAAGCGTCTGCTAAATGATTGTAATGTAATGTAATGTATCATCAGAGATGACATCCTATTCCTTTATTTCCTACTGCTTATCTTAATACTCTGCATTATCAGTGTTCCAATATAAATGGACAGTAATTTAAGTTAATATACAATCTTACATATAGTTGCAAATAACTAATTTCATATTTGGAAATAAGCACATTTATTAATTTCACTGCTGGACTATTTAGCAGCCAAACCCTGTTGTACAGCTTAACTCGCCCAAGGCTGAATGATGCAGTTCTTTTGAAACCACGGAATGAATTTGTTTAACACATTACCTTATAGTTGCACTGGGTGCCAATCTTTAACAAATCAATCCAACAACAAATGAAACTAGACAAGTAGGCAAATATCTCATCAAAAAGAAATCTTTGATTACATTCTGGCTGGAGGTGACACTATTGATAAACAGAGCATACAAAATGAGAGACAGGTTCATTTCCTTTTCCCCTGGCTTCTATCTTGCAATCCATCAAGACACTTTCAGCTCATCCAGGAAGCTCAGCTGTAACCGGACAGAATAAGGTCCTATCTGCATCTTTCCATTACCTTTAAGATTCAAAAGAAGCTTGGTGACAGTCGGATATTCAACAGGAGTGATGCGTTGCGCTATAGATGTGGGAATGAATATCTTAGCATCTCAAGTGAGGTTTCTATCCATTCAAAGTTGTTCATTTGTTTGGACTTTGATATAACAGACTGATGGGGCTTTTGGGGAGTTTTCCTGACAAGTCCAATTCATTTGAGGTGTGTGGTTGTACACCATCTACATCAGTGTGGTGCCCAGGTGTCTATGTGGTGTCTAAGTGGTGCCCGGGGGACCCCAGGGGTCCTTGGGGGTTCCCAGCTAAATAATTGATAGTTAGGAACCAAATGGTCCCTTACGGGTCTGATCTGAGGGTGTACAAATGAAATCAAATGGACACTCACAGGTCCATTTGGTTTCATTTGTATACTCCGAGCTAAAATGAACACTGCATTTTTTTACAGTGTAGATTGAGGTCCTTGAAATTAAAAAAAGTTTGATAATCACTGATGTACATCACACAAGGCTCAGGGAGGCACAAAATAGATCAATGGCTAATTGGGTCTCTTTTTGGAGACAGGAGCATGCTAAAACCTCATTACCTTTACAGGGAGACAATATCATGCAGCAATGGATAGACCAATTACATAACACTGGAGCAAGAGCCTTGCTCTGACCATTAAAATACTCTGCATGTTGTGCAAGTCTTATCCTCATGAAATACAGACCTACATTACACAGTAATATCCCCTACAGATCCATTTTACACTCTCAGAGAGTCAAACAAAGACTCAGGATTTTGCAGTACATGCCTCATTTGACATGCTTGGATACTAATAGGCCATATATGGTGGATTGCAATGGTTGTTATTTTCCCCTCTCCAATGTAATACCACTGTCATACATTTAACAAATAAGATGAGATTTTACAGATCGTCTCTGAACAGCCTTCACGGGATAAAAGCATTATGCATAATCAACAATGCACAAATAATTTAAGGGACTTTTAAAATACTGATAGCACCTGGCTGTCAGTAATACTGGCTACTGCCCTACTGGGTTTTAATATTAAAAAAACAGTTGTTTATTTGACAACAAATCACCACAGAATAATTTGCAGTTATTCTGCAAAACATTGGGGGTGTCTGTCCTGCAGAAAGATCTCATTGAAATCCAATTTCACATATTTTACTGTCTATTGCACACAAAAGTGAGAACCACTCTATAAACCACTTAAACCATATTGGATGGAATCTGCCAGACCAGGCCCCTTCTTTAAAAATAGCCAATACAAGCTCATTGCCACACTTTGTGAGCTTGTAGATCTGCTATTTTTGCCCAATGTTCTCCCCAGAATAAGAAAATGATCATAACAAAACGATCCATAATAAGTACATTCATACAATTTTAATATACTAGACAAGTAAAATAGCACAGAACAACAACTAATTGATGGTTAGGTCCAGCTGCAGACAGCTCTTTATGGAGGAGGACTTGAAGTTAACAATGGAGCTATAGTTATAAGGCACCCATTCCACATATCTGCTGCAGAATATAAAAACTATCCGTCCCCATACAGTATTTTAACTACTTGAACCCCATATGTTTGAATGGAGTCCCGCAAGGCTCTATACTAGTGTATTTTCCGTTTTCTGTTACTGTCAGAAAAGCTTCCACAGAAAATAGCCGATCATCGAGCTCTTGTGAGCTTGTCGATCTTCTATTTTTTGCGTAAGCTTTCCCCACAATACGGATGCTGGGGTTTAAGTGGTTAAGACTGCACTATTTGGGGATATTTGGGGGAATAGGCTCATGGGCACAATGTTTTGGTGCCCACATCTATTACAAGGTGGATGGACATGGCTACTTAGAACTGAAAGCCTGTGAGAAATGTGAGAAAACAGACTTGCGTGACTGCGTGTTAATGGAATGGAACACACATCCGTCATGGGCCATGGCAACACATCCATCACAGTAGTGGCCTATATGTTCCTTCCTTCCTGTACAGTGCTTGCTTGCTGGTGTAACGATCGATAGCGGAGCTTTTTTGGCTGGGCCCATCGTGGATGAGGCGATGTCCGTTGTTATGGAAACAAAGAAATTGTTTGAAAATTGTTATTTTCGTGTTGGTGAGTCTGTGATGACTGCACGGGAAATGTCCCCACGTCGTGTCACGTGTGTCATTGGTTTTTAGACAGTGGTGAAATTGTGAGTGACTCCCCTCGTGTGCACACACGACAGGACTGAGGAGTCCTGGAGGCCGAGTTTACATGATCAACCAGCTTTGGTTACACAGGTGTGTTGGTTTGAATGTGAACCCAAAGACTATCAGGGGATCAGGGCACGCAGGACGGGCGCAGTGCGGTGGAGCTTTGGAATAACCGACCCTGCAATATTCTTTGAGACACACATCCGGGTTTTTGACCAATAATCACCTTTGTTTGACCCGGAAGTCAAACAAAGTCCTATCAATGTTCCAATCCCAGGTGTGGTGTAGGCCTATTACCTGTTTAGTAGGCTACTAGATTTACTAGATTACTGCAGCTGTCGCAGCAAGTACAAGTGCAGCCACAGCTGGGGAGAAGTGAGCATGATTGGACGGTGTGATATGATTGGAAGTTTTTATGTCTGGGTGTTCAAATTGCTTCGCAATCACCAAAAAGCCCACTGGTCGATCTTAACACATGGTTGCCACGCCCACCCCTGCATTAATTAATTGGAAACATCTGCAGTAAACATTCCAGAATGAGGGGGAGGAGTGTTGGGTGTTGACATGTTTGGTCCAGACAAATCTGGACAATCCAGACCATATCTTTAGATATCGCTTGCACAATAAATGTGTATGTGTAGGGTGTACCTTTGCAATAATTGCATTGC
The DNA here is from genome assembly GCF_963454915.1 of Gymnoscopelus microlampas. Taxonomy (NCBI): domain Eukaryota; kingdom Metazoa; phylum Chordata; class Actinopteri; order Myctophiformes; family Myctophidae; genus Gymnoscopelus; species Gymnoscopelus microlampas. Next base: position 31,504,764 of record NC_139957.1, read on the forward strand.
CCAAATTAGGCTATGTCCCTCTCATTCTAGTCTCTCTCTCTCTCTCTCTCTCTCTCTCTCTCTCTCTCTCTCTCTCATTCAAGTCTCTCACTCTCCCTCCCTCTCATTCTAGTCTCTCTCGCTCTCTCTCTCTCTCTCTCCCTCATTCTAGTCTCTCATCTCTCCTCTCTCTCTCTCTCTCTCTCTCTTTCTCTCCCCCTCTCATTCTAGTCTCTCATCTCTCTCTCTTTCTCTCTCTGTCTTGACATGTGTTGCTGCAGAAGTCCGCGCACCACTAACACAATGATGTTAGATAAAAGCCTCCGCAAAAGCTGGTAGTAGTAGTAGTAGTAGTAGTTTTATTTTGGTCATTAAAAGCATATTAATATATGCTTCTGATGATTATGATTATCTGATGATGTGGTGATTAATATGCTGATGTTCCTTCATTTGTTATCAACGCAGGTAGCCCTGAAAGCGTCATGTGAACCATGGCTACAACGCAGGCTATGTGAAAGATAGCCAGATAGGCCTACTGTATCAAATGTTTTTAACCAATTTAGCAAAGTATAGTAAAATCCTCAGTAGGCATAATAGGCCAACTCTGACAGAGTACAAATGGAAATGGGACCAAAGGGACCCATATTTATTTGGTCCCATTTGAGTATTTTACAATGCACTGAGTCTGTGGCCACGCCACAGCCACACCTGACGAAAGGTGTGTTCATCATACCCTATCTATGTGTAAGGCTACTTTGTTTTACTTACTTTTGTGACTGGTATATCCTGGGTAATAGCCATAGTAGCCGGTAATCCTCAAAATCCGGTCCTCAATATCATGCAGTCCGTTGGCTGTGACTTTGGGGGTGAGGTCCCCTAACAAGAGAGAGGGGCTGTCACTGTCACCGGTCGGCGTCGCCTTGCCTGGTAAGTGTGTGATGTTCTTCAGGGGTTCCAGCTGAATGTCTCCACTTCCACTCTCCTCGACACTTTCGGTGCTTATCATTGTTGTAGGTCCAAAAGCGGACAAAAAACGGAAACAACAGCGAAATGTGCTGTGTTCAGCAGCATGCGAAGGACGACAGGCGCAGCATTACCAATTAACAGCCAGAGGACAACGTTCACATTCCATCTGATAGCCTACTGACTGGCGCGCCAGGCGAGGTGGGCGAAGTTAGGGGTCGTGTCAGACATTGTACGCTAGAGGGCGTGTCATTACTATCACATGCACAGTAGCTGAATTAGCCCTGAAACATGACTGTCATACCATGACAGTCTTGGAGCCGAGAGTCCCTGGTTTATAGTGGTGTTGTCAAATATAAAGTGCTTACCTCCGAGCCACGGATGTTACAAGTTGATCCGTTTCGCGACAAGTACCCGTATATCCCGTATTGTTAAATAAAAAGCATTTTAATCCGATCATCAGAGTGCAATACACCTCCCAACCATTAGTGTCGCATGGTTGAAAGCAATGGATACAATTTGGAGAAAATGGCTGGCGATTGGATTAAAATGCTTTTTATTGAACAATACGGGAGATACGGGTACTTATCGTGGAACGGATCAACTTGTAACATCCGTGGCTCGGGGGTAAGCACTTTATATTTGAAATCTGAACGTTTATGTACATGTGAGAGTTGGCAATGTAAAAAAAAATCGAACACCACTCTAAACCAAGAACTCTCGGCTCCATGACGCTTGTATACAAGCGTCATGTGAACCATGGCGATCTATAGTATACTATACTAGTATCTACAATAGTATAGAGGTACAGGATATGTGGGCTACAAAATCCAGTTATTTTGGGGCATAAACAAGAAGTTGAAGGATAAAATTAAGTCTAATAATGATGTACAATGCATGTTCACATCATGTATAATTATTACGTAAGACCATTTTTCTAATATTCTTTTTTACATTTTGGACAAATAGCCAATTTTACGTCGAGGTGCCCAGTTGTCCCTATTACCCACCTACCCTGTATCCTCTGAATTCTACAATAGTAGCCTATAGAACCAAATAAGCAAGCAGGATGGGCAGTAGGCATGCTCAGTTGTATTGATCAGAGGCGTTTCATTTAATTAATTCCATTTAACTGCCATCCATCCAGCGTTTGTTCTCCATTACTTTTCCCAGGTTAAATACTTATGAATAAATAAATAACTTAATAACTGAACTGAATAACACTGAACGTGTGTAAAAGCTACCCTCTCACCTGAGTGATAGATAGATAGATCATCTATCTATCTATATATCTATCTATCTCCACACCGCCATTCGTCCATGGCTTTAGGTGGTGTTCCTATTTATTGTTTACAATAAAATATATAATGAGCATAAGAATGAGAACAAATGTATCCACAAGTAGCCTATCCAATTTAGCCTAGGCTACTTACTTGCAGTAATGATTTACTGTCAGCTTCTAATACTTGAGAAGTTATGGTGTACTTGGACACCATACCAGACAAATGGTCAAGAATAAAAAAATAAAAAAACAAAACAAAACAAAAACATTATTCCAATTGCTTTTTCATACAATTACAGTGTGACATATTTAAATCAAAAGGTAAACCCCAGAACAATCTTTTATTCTGCCGGCCAGAGCCTGTATAACTGGCTTGAGGGAAGCTCCAGTTGACTGTATCGTCCAGACTGTGGAAGGAGCCCAGAATGTGCTGACTACTGTGCTCCAAATCCAATAACAGAAGATGCAGTATTTCAGTGTCTCTGCGATACGCCTCTGTGTCCAAGTCTTCAGCACTTTGTGTGAAATTGATTTCCAGTGTGAGGAGAATTTGCACCCCTGTTGGCATTGTGGTGCAGACAACATGCTGGGTTTTACGATGCCCTTGGATGCCAGAAGTGGTTCTTCCTCCCTCTTTTTACTTAACAAAACCTATCTCAAATTCATGTTCTTTTGTTCTGTTTGCTTTCGCTCCAAACATGTTATCTCTCACATTCCCTGTAGGGATTGCTTTGTGGCTACAACAATGAAATGCCAAAGCCCAGAAACTTTCCCCAAGCTTTTTGTGAATCGTTAATTTCTTATTGGCGACTTTCGTCATTTCCAGTCTTTGCAACTACTGAACAAAAACTTTGGTGATGCTTTCATTGTGGATGTTCTTTCCTCAGTACATTAAATTATACAAAATGCAATGATTTTGTTTTTCAAATGACATGGTTTCTCCAGGTCAATCATCATTGTTGATATACTCACATAGGAAAATTACTTGACATCTTGTTATGGCAACATTATCTGCAGAAGGTGCTAAATCAGAATCTCACACATTCCGAAGCAAAGTCAAATAATGAAAATCGATTTAACAAATGATATCCAGGGTGGAAGTTTATGCTCACTATAAGTGCAGGTCCTGCTCCACAGTGCATAGATATTCCCTCCAACCACTATCCAGGGAAGCATTCAATAAATTCAAGCGGAAGGCTGGTTTATCTGAAAGGGCTGGTTTATCTTCATTTCTTTTAACTTGTATTAAGCCTCTGACTGGGTGCAATAAAAGACCTCACATGATAGCACCCATGAGAAACCAATGTGTCTCATGTATCTCAGCCAATGTTTCTCAGCCAAGACTCTGCTGAGTCTTGGCTGATTAGATTTCATTTGCAAACACAGTGTGTTTGGAAGTCCTGCCAAATGATCTCTGAAATCATTAAATGTTTGGACCTACATCTCAAATGCATCTAAAAGGCCAATCCTGCTTCTCATTTGGCCAACTGCAATGCGGATGGAACAAGGCTGAGGGTACCGTCAATCTCAATGACATCATGTTTAGCATTCAGAGCAACAGCAGACCCCCATCACGTATGCATGATGAAGTGTCAGGTAACGATTAGTTGCTTAAGAGGTTTCTTGCCTTTCTCTTCCTCCTCTCTGACCTTCATCCCTTTTGTGAGGCTGAATTCAAAACAGCCTCAAATTAAGTGTCAACAGGGCTGCTTCTGTGTGCTGAGCATCTATCTTACAGTGAGATATAGGCCCATAGAAGAAAACAAACTTCGATAATAAGATATACTGGAGCACTCTTTTTTTCTGTAGAAATAACGATACGATGGGAACTATGCACGAAAATGAATTTCACACACTTTTTTACTTCTGTAAACCTGTGATGTGACAATAAAGCTGATTCTGGTTCTGTAATGCTTACATTTTTAATACTTGGGTCTGATATTGGTGCTATAGGGGCTCTTTATTTATAGGAAATCAGATACATTGTATGAATCAAATGGTAGATTGATCATACTCCGCTCTACTCTAATGCTTCATTCTCTCAACTTCATAGGGGTGAATTTGCAGTAGGTACAGCAGCCATATAAAACTCAATCCCTTGCCTAAATGAAGGAAAGGACACCTTGAGGAGACATTGGGTCCCATGTGACACTATCCCAAGCCAATCCCTGTGTACAATCACCCCCTACAGAGGCGCGACAAGTCACCTTAGAGATCAGTGACTGACTCCCCAGCCCCTGTTTTATAAATATTCAATGTGTACTAAAGATAACCTAGCTTGAGAGAGAGAGAGAGAGAGAGAGAGAGAGAGACATTTAGAAAGACAGATTTGTCATTATATGGCGAGCTCAACTATGCCACTTTGGCCTACAAAGGTCAGGTTTGATAAATATTGAATGGCTTTGTTAACCATGTCTTTGTGTCAATGTATGGCTCTGAAAGAAATGGAATGACATGCAGAATGAGCAATCCAATCAGAGCATATTGTCTAGGTATAACATAGGTTATCAGATATCACTTATCACCATCTGTGAACGTGTGATTTATCACAAAATACCGAACATTATTTAAGAGCCTTTTTTTATTTTTTCTTGATATCATGTCCTTTTGTCAGTATTTTGTAATAACACTTCTCTATACAGTAGGAACCATTGTCTTGCCTAAAGTAATTTGATATTTCCCCCCATCCACACTGGCTGTGTACCTGATAACATTTCACAATGTCCTCTTCAAAGCCTGATGTATGTCCTTTCATTGTTGTGTTGTGCAGACTCTGTTTGAAAACAAAAGTGAAGTGAAAATAAGTCTCGCAGCACTTTGTTTGGCTTGTCGAAGCCCCCCCTTTAGCTTAAAAGTTGATTTCCCTCTAGAAGGCAATTGGCAAAGTAGCCAGCCAGCTCTGCTGTAAGCGTCCCAGTCTACTTATGAATAATATATGTATTGACCAGACTGCATTTTTAAAAATAGAGGATCTACAGAGCTTAGCTGCCCCTAACATGCCAAGTCACTCGCCTGTTAGGTTTCATGCCTATTTGAACACGCTTTTAGAGGAAGATGCATGGTTGAATATGTACACTCCATAAAGGCTCGCTGTCGGAGGGGCGGTGGTGTGGTTGCTCAGTCCGATGCCACGACTGTTCATCTAATCCAGGTGTCCATGGCCTCAATATCACATGCACTCTATATGTTACTGCTCTAACTTATTCATATGACATGCCAATAGCCAGAAGTGTTTGTGCACATGAATATTTCATCAGCTAATATCCATCTATAAAGGTCAGTGTCTCTGCATGGGGCCATGCATTGTAAACCATGCAAAAATGATTTTAAACCAGCTTGACAAGTGCCGCTGGTGGCATGACACTGACACTGTTGGTGGATGGGAATTGGAATGTGTCTTATATAAGTGACTGGTACATGACGCTTATCTGCTAATGTTACGCATGACTGACTTAGGGCCAATTATAATAATCATAATTATTGTGCAGTTCAACGCTTTCTCATTGTAATGCCTTGTATTGTCCTTGTTAGAGCTGTTATTTTTCCTTATCAACCATATGTATAGATACTTATGCATGGCAGAAACATCACATCAGTATGTATATAAGTACCGGTAACTTTCATCAAAGGCGACAAGAAAAAAACAGACTCAGGACACAGGCAGCCATTGGATGTAATGAAAGTCTATTATTCAGAGAGAGAGAGTAATGGAAGGTTACAGTATCAGCAGGTTCACGCATCATCGGTCGTCGCCTCTCTCCGCCGTTAAACAGAGAAAGCCCTGGACTTTAACAGCGTCCAGTAACATAAACATATGACATCATTGAAGATACATCAAGCGTCCAACCGTCAGAGGGGTTATCCTGCTATTGGTGGATAGTGATGATTACGTCGTCGTCAGATGAGGATGATGATGGTAGATGATGAAGATGATGAAGATGGTGTGACAGTTTATCTTTGAACAAACAGCGTCCACATGTCTCGAATAACACGTTGACCCCGGGTCTGACCTGTCACTGGTCAGTGATGACTTCAGTGGCGCTGAAGGAATTGTTAGCAGAGAAGAACATCGAGATACAGTGTTCTCAAAACAACTGATAGCCACAGAACGCCTGTAGCTACTTTGACCTTGCATAGACAGAGAAATAGCAGAATAGGGTGAACAGAGTACATGACAGTATTTAGGCCAATATGAGCAGCTATTATATTCATTTGACATTTAAAGCAGGTTTAGGGCACTAGACAAATTATGATCAATCAAAATAACTCCATCAAGCCTACATCTTATCATGATTTGGATAGGGTCAAAGGGCAAGTTGATCAAGTCTTGTACCTTGTGACATTATTCAAACCAAATCAGACACAGACAGGCAAACTTAACATTGTGACAGAGATTTCAATGACTTAAGGGCAAAAATAAATGGTTAGTTATTCAGATAACATACACATTTGTACTTCTTCAAAAGGACTGTATAATTTATTCAGATATTAATTCAAAATTGTACTTCTTCAAAAGGACTGTATATAATGGTTATTTATTCAATTAGGAAGCAAAACATGGTTATATTTCATGACATTTTAAGACACCACACAACAAAGTTTTCCCCTTGCAATTTGCAAATAACTTTATTATAATTCAAAAAAATCTCAGCTAATGTACTGTCCCAACAAACTTTTTCAAAACATGTTTAGATTAGTCAATTTTCAGCACCGTTAATGACATTGGCAGCTTAGAGATAGAGTGAGAGACAACTGACCAGTCTGACAATTTCAAATTGAAATCTGACAAGACACCTACGTAACTTATCAAAGACGATTCTGGACACGTTCAGAAAAAGAAAAAGTTACCCTCCTCGTTGTGAAGCTGTGGTCCTGTGCTTTATTTAACAAGTTGACCTGTTGGTCCAAGTATTTGAGACTGGAACAATACACTCCTGATACCTGTATTTATTACATCACTTTACACTTTATTTAGGGAAAAACTCACGTGGAATGGTCTTAAAACTCAAGAAATACTTCCCAATTGCATCATGTAGGCATGGGGGCATCAAACATCTATCCAAGACATTAGTTGAAATCTGTAAGATAGATGGAAATCAAATTTACTGTTTGGCATGAGACCTACAGTTGACTATAGTATGAAACAGAGTTTAAAACAGTTTGGAATAAAAGTAAAGTTTTAGCCCTGTATGTCACAATTAGCAGGTATTGTGACATTATTGTTGTCCAGGAATTGGATTAATGGAGTGGCTTACATTCTCGTTCTAAAATGAAACAAAGACAAACAAAGCACATTAAACATTTAAATCAAATCATATTTAAATCAAGTATTCATCAAACTCCCCTCTATTTGACACTCATATATCTGTAATATAGTGTGTGTCAGAGGATGAATTTGTTGATGAGAAAGAAAAGAAATCAAACTGAAAATCAAAAGAAAAAAAATGAAAAAAAAAAATCTTTTTTTTTTTTTTTTTTTTTTTTTTAAGTTATAATTAAAATATTTAAAATTAAAATATAACAATGAAAAATAAGGAATAAACATCTTTGTTCTGAAGAGTATATTAGAGTTAGGTAAAGTACACCAAAATAAATCGAAATTAAAATTTTTCCAAAAAGAGCAGATCTACCAGCTCAAAAAAATCTTAAGTTAAAATGATAAAATATTTTCAAAACTTTTTAAAATAATTCAAAATGACTTTATAATAAACTTAATATTATAGTTAATTTTTTCCCAATATTGATATTAGAACATATTGAATCGTATTAGGGTTAATTTAACTGAGATGGGTTGAATGAAGTTGAACAATGGAGGCAATCGTTGCTAAGCAACGTGGCAGTTAGGATTACGAGAACTAACACTTCCTGTAAGGAATTATGGGTAATGTAGTTTTAGAGACCAGAGTGGTAAACTAATTTTAACTGACTGGAGAATGACTGAAATTTGGACTAAGATTGTTAGAGAACGAGCAAGACAGACACGCATTCAAACATTCACGCATGCCTGCATAGCTGAATCGCTCACACACAGAAAAGAGAGAAAGATAAACAGAGAACTTTCACCTTACGCTCTCTCACTCCCTTGCACTCACACACTGGCGGATCCACACAGAGAGAGAGAGAGATAGAGAGAACAAAAAAACAATCGTTCATTAATACACACAGACATACCGAACATACATATTTCAGCGACAAACTAAATTTGGAATGAGAAATATTTTACTGACTGGGTTCAGTATTAGGCTACTTATTAGTTTAAATTATATTAAAAATATTTAAAACTTAGAATTTAAAACTTAGGATTTAAAACTTATTATTAAGGCAAAATATATTCACTGGTTCAAAGGAATATAAAATGTATTATTAAGGCATTTAAAACGTATTGTTTAAAGCTCAACATATTAAATGGATGGATGATTTAACCTACAGTGGTCAAAATAAAACCGGTCTGTGTTCAATATATATAACTTTGACTGGTGACAGAAGAAATCAGAGAAAAAATATATATATATTTAACAAACCATATAAGACAAAACAAACAAACAAAAAAATGTACTGACAAAGTAAGTAAAACACAAACTTCAAACGGACTCGGGCCGATGCAGAAGTTTCTGAATTACAAGGGAGGCAACCTGGCAATGCCGTACGGGAGTATGCAGCTGCCTATTAATGTTTTGTACTCGCGGACTGGGGCCGATGGGTGGTACTAACATAGAAATACAACTGCATACAAATGTGTTACCTGTAGCTAACAGGTAATATGAGGCCAGGGGAAGAGCAACACTGAAGTACCCTTGAACAGCTGATTTGAGACCCGATAAGGCGGACGTTTTATGCCTGTCTATCTAAGGCTAGAACAGTAGACTAGAACATTAACCCACATACAGCCGATAGGCAGTGTGTAAAGGGGTGGCAGGGGTTAATCTTAGGTCAAATATCAGTATAGAAGGAAAAATGAGTACATTATGACAAACCTGAAATAGTATATATTCATGTAGGCACCACACAGACAACCCCCTCCCACCTAGTGTAAAACTATTATTAGATAAATCTAATCGAACCGAACACCAATGACGTGATAAAGTGGTAATTCGAGGTACAAAAAAATTAATCCATATGTTTATATATATGGTCACGAATACATCGAAACACCCAAGTTTGGATTGTGGGTTATTTCTAGATGCATTTACATAAATATATATATAAATAAAGACAAATAACTGTAAGTAACAGCTGATAGCCAAACATCAGTGTAAAAAAACGTTGAGGATGGATGTGTCTGGTGGTGATCAATATATACAATGGACAAGCCAGAAAATAAAACAACATAAATAAAGACCACTGTATTCTAAATAAGAGGATAATTTATGAGACATTCAGGGAATGTCCTCCCAGGTGATAAAACATTTTGACTTGACTGACTCCCTGGCGGAGCTGTGTTAAACAGTAATTTAAAAACAGGCTGATAATTTATGAGACAAATCGTTCGGTAAAGACAATAAAATAAAATAAAAGGTATACTCATCAGATCAAGGTTCACAGGGAGAAGTTACGTGGAGATCCCAATCACTGGACCATGGTAAAATAAAATAAAAATATATACATACCGAATCAATGGTTCGGGGATCTTGACTCCGATGGCTGGACCATGTGGAATTTGAGACATGTGGAGAGTCAAAGGGCAAGTCCAAAGGTCCAGCGATCGCGTCCAGGTCCAAAACAAAATAAATAAAATAAAAAATGTGATACTGTTCAAAGATAACCTTCATCTGAATAGAAGTGATAAATCGTTACACCCAGGGCTGGTTCGTTTGATACGTATTAAAACATGGTCTGCCAGGGGAAGAGAGTCTGACCGTACAGTTCCGGTCAATAGCTCAGTTCCCCCCGTCCACCCTGTTTTAAACATATCCGGCTCGAAGGACCAATTGTTAGAGCTGTTATTTTTCCTTATCAACCATATGTATAGATACTTATGCATGGCAGAAACATCACATCAGTATGTATATAAGTACCGGTAACTTTCATCAAAGGCGACAAGAAAAAAACAGACTCAGGACACAGGCAGCCATTGCATGTAATGAAAGTCTATTATTCAGAGAGAGAGAGTAATGGAAGGTTACAGTATCAGCAGGTTCACGCATCATCGGTCGTCGCCTCTCTCCGCCGTTAAACAGAGAAAGCCCTGGACTTTAACAGCGTCCAGTAACATAAACATATGACATCATTGAAGATACATCAAGCGTCCAACCGTCAGAGGGGTTATCCTGCTATTGGTGGATAGTGATGATTACGTCGTCGTCAGATGAGGATGATGATGGTAGATGATGAAGATGATGAAGATGGTGTGACAGTTTATCTTTGAACAAACAGCGTCCACATGTCTCGAATAACACGTTGACCCCGGGTCTGACCTGTCACTGGTCAGTGATGACTTCAGTGGCGCTGAAGGAATTGTTAGCAGAGAAGAACATCGAGATACAGTGTTCTCAAAACAACTGATAGCCACAGAACGCCTGTAGCTACTTTGACCTTGCATAGACAGAGAAATAGCAGAATAGGGTGAACAGAGTACATGACAGTATTTAGGCCAATATGAGCAGCTATTATATTCATTTGACATTTAAAGCAGGTTTAGGGCACTAGACAAATTATGATCAATCAAAATAACTCCATCAGTCCTCATACTCTATGAATTATCACAAAAAATGTAAACTTTGGTAGAACCTTGTGTTCTATTGGGTTGTATGATATAAACCCAAATGGAGTTAAGAATGAAGGACCACGCTTGATCATACCACGCCTCCCAGCCACAAATCTTAAGTTCTATTTCATTTCATTTAATTTCATTTTGTTTCGCACATGGTAGTGTATTACGGTACATATAGTTCATATCAGAGGACAATAATTCATTAAATCAAATACACCCATGAGCTAAAAGGAGCAGGCAGAAGAATAAATTCTTATTGATACCTGCCCCCTATCCAGTTTAAAAAAAGATATACTTGATGATCGCCGCATACAAGTACTTAAGTACTTAATGCAAGTTTAAACAAAACCAGAATCCAAAACAACCAAACAAAACAAGTACAGTAACTAAATGAGCAACAAATGAACAATTAAACATATATAGTAAGTAAACAACTCCAAAGTCCAATCCTTTACTATTTGTCTTATATTTGTCTAATCATTTTATTTTTATAACATTTTTTAAATTGATAAATATTTGTACAACCTTTTAAGTCATTGTGGAGAGAATTCTGAAAAAGTTCTATAAATTAAGTCAAGGACCACTCCCATTTATTTGTGCTTCAGTAAAAGTCAACCCCATCACATCACTCCAACAAACTGGCTAACCAATTACCCACTCAACCAGTTATCCTCAAACTCACACCAAACATTTACATCAGTTTCCCAGTTTATTCTGTACTTTTGATCAATTTCCCCAGCTTATTCTGTACTATTGATCAGTTTTCAGTTTATTCTGTTATATTGATCAGTTTCCCCAGCTTATTCTGTACTATTGATCAGTTTTCCGTTTATTCTGTAATATTAATCAGTTTCCCCAGCGTATTCTGTACTATTGATCAGTTTCCCAGATTATTCTGCAGTATTGACCACTTTCCCGGTTTATTCTGTACTATTGATCAGTTTCCATTCTGTAGTTTAATCAGTTTCCACAGTTTATTCTGTAGTTTAATCAGTTTCCCAGTTTATTCTGTAGTTTAATCAGTTTCCCAGCTTATTCTGTAGTTTAATCAGTTTCCCAGCTTATTCTGTAATATTGATCAGTTTCCCCGGTTTATTCTGTAATATGTATTATTGATAAGTTTCCCAGTTCATTCTGTAATATGTACTATTGATAAGTTTCCCAGTTCATTCTGTAATATGTATTATTGATAAGTTTCCCAGTTCATTCTGTAATATGTACTATTGATAAGTTTCCCAGTTCATTCTGGAGCCTACTACCTCAATAAACTACTGTATTTCTAGCCTCATGAAATGTCAGTCTCTGTCATCAATATTATTATTATTATGATTATGATTAATTATGAACTGTATAGGAAATACTTATAAAGCCAGCAAGTCTAGATCATTTGTCCCAGTAGGCTAGAGGTGAATGATCTCACATATGCAGTTTGACATGTTGGCAACTGAATGCTCTAAAGATAACGCCACATTACCATCCACTGAAAGCTATCCACTGGTAGAATTATACGATAAAGAAAATCCCAAATACAGTACATTTGAAAAGTGTGTGTATATGCGTGCGTGCATGCGTGCATGTGGGCGTGTGTGTGTGCGTGCGCATGCGCGCGCGCGTGTGTGTGTGTGTGTGCGCGCACATTTGTTTAACCTTTTTTATGTAGTGAAGTAAAATTTGAAGTTGTGATAAACTCATAGAGTCCATCCAGCATTTTATTTTACACCAACATTGTTCTTCTGAAGTTATAAACTGGTCATTGTAACCTGGTGTATGTAATTCTATGAGCAACACAAACACAAAAAAAACTCATTCTTACTACACTTTGCAAACTGTTCCAATATAATGACACACTTGTGCTTCCGAAACCATCTGACAGTTGAGAGTGATGCAATGGTACATTTGCCAATAATAAAGTTAAGACCTTAATTGTTATGAATGCCAGCTGACATACTGTATGTTTCAGTATGCTTGTTTGCACCAGCAAACACATGAAACTGAGGACATCTTTTCAGGTAAAAGTTCTGCTTTTGTGAATACCATCATTTGGATGAACTTGCGGCAAAGTGTTTATTGATTTTTGCTGCCTGGAGCACAATCGTATAAGTTTGATATTAGTTATTTCTTCCCAAAAAAAAATGCGTTTGAGAGCAGAGAAGCAGAGATCACACCTGTTCGTGCAGCATTAGAGAAAAAAAGCTTACTGGAGCATTCTTCCCGACTGTTTATACAATGCACATCCCCATCCACCATCCCTACAGGCCAGTGAAAACACTGCAGATCCTTTAATTGTCCTATATACCAATAGGAGGCTACGGTTTCACAGCCATTTTATGAGCTGATGCTGGGAAAATCTTTCCCAGCATCAGCAGTCTTACAGACACATTACAAAATACCATCAAACAAATGCAGCTCACTGTCACTAAACATTAACACCCAACTAAGTCCTCTTTCCTTCCACCAGCGAGCACAGCGACAATGCCACTGTGTGCCACCCTACACACATTATTTTATATTTAGTTACCCTGGTTTCTAGCTACTTAAGCCGAACAGTCTTCTATAAGGCATGCCGGGCACAGGGAGACTTTAGATGCTGAACTTCATGAGCCATTAGCCTCAGCCATTGCTGAAGTACCAAAGATCTCTATGGATGAGAGAGCTGTTGGGTGGAGGAGGGAATTTTAAGCACTGAATTGGCAGGTGCTTTGCATTAGCAGTTAATACAATTAGACCATGGCTGCAAATTACAACAAGTTATCTTAAGAAACTTTACATAGGCCTATAGAGCACCGATGTCCTGAAGTCACTGCTGTTTTCAGTTTTTGTGCTATTTTAGGAGTAACACAATAAACGCTAGAAATGAGTCAAACAACCCAACGACTACATTTCCCATGAACGCGGCTGCTGTAGGAACAGTGATTTCAGACCCGGAAGTGTAGTTTTTAAGACTTAAGGCAGAATTCATTCAATTTTCTCTGAATATCATCAAATGCATAAAAATAGTAATCTAATAATAAAGTAATGCATAAGTAAACCAATAATCTAATAACTAATACATACGTAAACCAAGAACTTATCATCAGCCTACATTGAAACTATACACACTATAGGATGCCAGGTCAACAATGACCTGGCATCTGTCTACATAACATGCTATCTAAGTTACATTTTAGCCTTTGCATAATCCTGCAAGGTCGTCAAGGCTAGGGCTAAGGCTAGGGCAAGTGCTACGGGCTAAGCGATGCAGAGCCACCCCCCTGACAGAAACGCCTGGCTGATTTGTTTATTTTTGGAACACAGTTCTTATATGACGTGATATAAGAATCCCCTATGGGGATTTCAACACAAAAAAATAACGCCGCGACCCGGGGGGATAGTGCCCTCTAGCGGCAGTGACGTCAGACTTCTGTGCTCTATAGAGCAAAGAGTCAGAGACCCAACATTTCCACCCCCTGAGCAAGCATTTTCCTTACAGTGGCAAGGAAAACGTTCCCTTTAACGGGAAGAAGCCTCAAGCAGAACCAAACTCTATGGTTACATGAGACATATACCCAGTTATCCTTGCTTGTATCACTATTTCTAACAGCAAATACACAATACACTATTTAATATTTTTTACATATTTGACTGCAGTGCACTGACATAGCTTTGTTTACACATTCCTTTAAATTGTACATACATTTAATTGTGATCATTTTATTTCATACTTGCATTGGGAATGTAAATGAACTGAAATTGATACAGCCCCTCTGTATCGATTATACATGTAATATTTTGGTAAAGGTCAGGAATATTGGGTCATTGTCCATACAGAGCAAAAATAGAGCACAATACAAAACATTCCCACCACCTTCCATTCCTCATAGCAGATTTACACCCCCCTCCCCCAGTCATTAGGAAGATAAATAACGGCCTAGACCGCCATCCACTACTTCATTATAGTTCATTATTCTGCGAGAGGTCACTTCTGAGGTTTCTGATGATATTCCTTGGCGAGAAACTTCAATGGCAGTACGGTGTAAAATCCTTAGTGTTAATTTAGCTTTAAGAGTGTTAAAATATTTGTGTACGGTCATTTGTACCAATAGGGGTCCATGATTTCCCTCTCAGACTTAATTGACTAAGGATTTTGCAGTGTAGCTCATTCAGCCTATAGTTGGCTGCCGAGATGGATGTTTCTCTCCCAGGATTAATGGTCCCATTGAACGCCCAACATAAAGCCACTCTCCCCACAGCTCATTAACTATGATCTAGTACGGAGGGAAATCAGCCAGGGGGTCAATCCTCAGAGTCAAACTCGTTGAACTCTGGTGTCGTAGAAACACAGTGACACAATAGGAATCCAAGGTCGAAACGGGTATCGACTTCCTGAGAGATCTACTGTATTAAGGAGAATTGGGAATACACACCGCTGTCTACAGTACCAGCCATGGCCATCCATCCCATAATTGAGGAACGTTTTTTGGAGACTGGCGTTGCTGGAGCACAGACGTCTCCAGTGGCTGGTGCCCGTGGCGTGGCAGGGTGAAGCAGCCTCACGGGTCAGGACCTGCATCACTCTAAATCAGCTTCTCCCAGCAGCTTCGGCCCCTTTAACTCTATGTCCACATTCCATTAAGCTGTGGATTCTCCGTGGTTCCTCATGCATGCAGGACTACTGACAAAATGAATAAGTGTTGTCAGGAGTAACTCCTCCAAGGCCACTTGGAAAACTGTCTCTACATAACACTCCAACTCAGCCACTGGGCGCCCAAGCAAACAGAGTAAAAGCCATTAATGTCACATGGTGAATGACAATTAGAATGATTAAAGAGTCATTTTAGAGCTTTTACTTTAGTACCCGGACCAAAGTCCTGGTCATTGAGCATGACCTAAATGAAGCCAGGTGTCATTAGACTACTCTCTGTGATGAAGGGATGTAGTTTACATCTGTCTCTATAGACGAATCCACAGACGCGCTGCCTGTAGGTGGCCATTGCTGCGGTGTCGTGTCCGCGGAGCGTTGACACCGCAGCAATGGCTGCGCGCAGGGCAGCGCTCCGTGGATTTGTGTATAGTGGACCTACGCTAGCTGAGATTCACATTCTGTCTGATTCATATTGATTGCGTTCTGGTATCACACATCAGAAATAACAGATCTGCAAGCACAACACGTCGCAGCACGATGCATTGTGAGACTGTGTAGATCTGCTATTTTTGGTGCGCGACACCCGTTTGCAACTAAGTATAACTCAGGCTTTATGGTCTACTCTCTTGCATCTCGTATGCCGTCTGTGTCCAAGAAGATTACTGACTGACTGAGATTCATGGAGCAGCTAACCCAGGAGATATCTCACTAACATGCTAAAATAGATTTTTCTTTTATTCCCCTATAGATCAGCGTGTCTATTGTCTATACAAAGCAAACTTACTTCTATGCACTCCTTTGATTAAGGTTTTTAGGCTTCCTAATTTTTGTAAGTGCAATTCCAGGTTCTATTTCAGCCCGGCAACCCCCTTCCCTCCCATTTCTTACTGAACATTGATCTGTTTCACCACAAGACACAATTAATCTTTATTTATTACCCAGGATGTCCCATCTACTCCCAAGGGGGCCACCCTAATTAAACAATTTGTCCATAGTGACTGTATAGGCAGGAGTCGCGTGGTCTCTCCCATGATAACTGGTGAGGATTTAACAGGGAATCAATGCTCTCTGATATACAGACTCCAGGATTTGCCCTGTAGTCTACGACAGACGTTTCACTGTGCAATTATGAAGCAGTACTGTGGCCTGTATTCAAAATCTTACTGAAGTCAAAGTACAAAAGTATTGGCATCAAAATATGCATACAGTAGAAAAAAAATTTGAATTGTCCCCTTTTTGAAAATAGCCTATCTACAAGCTCACATTTCACATCGAGACGTGTTGTGAACTAGTAAATTGGCTATTTAAGAATAGCCCAAGTATAAAATAGGGCTTAACTTTATATTTTGTAATCTTGTATTAAAATTGGCTTAAGTTAGGACGGGCGGGCAGGCGGGAGGACCTCTGATGTCATGCTCAAGTCACCATGACTCAGCCATAACCATATAAGGAGTTCCCAATGTAGCTACGCCCAAATATGGAGTGTATTGTCTAACATCAAGGTGTCATCATCGCATCAGGCGCAAACAAATCAGTCAGCTCTATACAAGAGGGAATGCCCTCTTTTGTGCCCTGTAGTCAAAAGAGGGCATGCCCTCTTTTGTGTCCTCTAATTTTTGAGTGGTGCCAACCACTCCTATATCTGACTTTGTCTGTGTGTCCGGGTGTATGTTTGTCCAATAAACAAACATTGATGACAACATCAATACGGGGCTCATCAAAGGCACCACTCTCTTCACACAGGGTGTGATTTTTAATTAAAGATAGTGTACGGTTGTTAAAACAAAAAAATGCTCTATATTGTGGTTAAATCTCTATATTGTGATGTATACTAAAGGATGCCTGCCTGGGTAACAGATATAACAATTAAATGTGACAGTTAAAGACGTGGTGAAATTATTTTTTTTTAGAGCATATCCATGGTCATAATATTGACATACCTAACATTAGATGCCAAATAAATGGCTTTCCTATATTGGGCGACTTTATTTAAATACTAGTGTTACCACACTTGGTAGGGTTTACAGTCCAGTGGCCTATATGAAGTAAAACATTATTACACCAGTCGGCCTCATGGTGGTGCTATAACAGCCCACTTTACTGTGTGTGTGTGTGTGTGTGTGTGTGTGTGTGTGTGTGTGTGTGTGTGTGTGTGTGTGTGTGTGTGTGTGTGTGTGTGTGTGTGTGTGTGTGTGTGTGTGTGTATATGTGTTGCCCATGCATGCCTGTGTTGTCATCCACCTTCTCTTGACCTCTGACCTCTGGTGATTGAGTGTATTACACTAATTCTATTGCACACACACACACACACACACACACACACACACACACACACACACACACACACACACACACACACACACACACACACACACACACACACCGTATGTGTGTATACTGAAGAAATCACATAAAATGATGCATTTCAAACCAAACTGTCACCTAAGCCAAAACAAAAGCAACATTTTTATTGCAGATAATATTGCATACAATCAGTTTGACTTGTAACACTTTTATAGCGACACAAAGCAAAACCAAAGAACACAAGACTAACAATCACACTAACACAAGGTAAATAAAACACTATTATTTGCTCAAGACACTTAACCCCTAACCGCTCCCAAATGATCTGGTTGGTGTTTTGCATGGTTGTAAAGCGCTTTGGATAAAGGAGTTGTAGAAATGTATTTACCATTTTTAATTGTTAATTATTCCCAGTAAAGAAAGGATGTATTTTTTAGGATAAAAGCACTGGTTTTACCATAGGGACAATTAACACAGAATATTTGACTGCATGCACTGGGATTGGACAGATGTAGATTTTAATTCTAGAGAACAAGACAGTTTGTTGCACATCGTTAGTCCCTTTTGTGTTTTGTGTTCCATTTGTGTTATATTTAATCTACTCTGATAAAAATCTAAACATCAAGTTTGTTTCATAAGCGGGGGAACTCTTGTGTGAAGCAGTAATACAAATGCTTATAACAAATGCAGACAATACGAGAGTGCCTCATGAAGTCATAAAAATAGTATAACAATTATAGAAACATTAAACCATAGCATAAATATTAAAGCATAAGCATAAAAAAGCATATCAAAGCCATCTGTGTGTGTGTGTGTGTGTGTGTGTGTGTGTGTGTGTGTGTGTGTGTGTGTGTGTGTGTGTGTGTGTGTGTGTGTGTGTGTGTGTGTGTGTGTGTGTGTGTGTGTGTGTGTGTGTGTGTGTGTGTGGCTACAGTATATGCGTGTACTGTGTGTATCTGTGTATACATACAGTAATGTTGACTTGAAGGCTGTTACCAGAGTGCCACCCTCTGGTCAACCAGTTTCTTGCAGAATAACCGGGTTGGTATCAAGTGAGATTGTGTAAACAAACAAAGGCAATGCCTTGCAATTAACACACGTTACTTATTACTGTATGACAGTGGTTCTCAAACGTTTTCATGTCAAGGACCCCAAATGAATTTGGCCATGGACCCCCATCTGAAAATATGTACAAGATTTGTGTTGTTAAAATATTTCAAAAATATTCAAAATTCTTCACATTTATTTCACTTTCTTTCCTCAAAATAGCATATTGTGAGCTTGTAGATGAACTATTATCAAATAGCCGATGGAGTAAAGTGGTGAAACACATTCTGATGCTATATTAACACATTTTGTTGGGGACCCCCTGACACCCCCTCAAGGACCCCTGGGGGTTCCCGGACCCCACTTTGAGAACCACTACTGTAAGAGGTTTGCGAGGAAACATTTGTAGACGTTACAAAGTGATCTTCATACTATGACTCCAGAGCACTTATGCACTCTTCAGTTAAAGTGTTTCTGTATTTGTGTCCCTTACTCCCTTTTAAGCTTTTAAGCCTGATACATACATTCTTTGTACAACGCAGTCACGCACCGAAAATAGCAGATCTACAAGCTCACGATGAGTCACAAATCACAATGTGACACGCTGTGAGCTTGTAGATCTGCTATTTTTATGTGCAACAGTGCAAGTTCATGAAGTATTCAATGGGAATGACACATTCAAGAAGATCCTCTTAACTGCATTCATTTGTACAAATCATCTAAACGGTGTAAATTTATGTAAGTGGCACCAAGTAGGTGCATATTATATTCCATTGATAGTGTTAAGATGTATTACATTATAAAGATGTGTAATGGTCATTCATAAACATTATCTGTATTTTCAGAAGAACAGATAATTGCCTCCAGTGGGACACATATTGTGTTCATCCGCTATGATTTTAATCAGTGTGAAATACCAGATCAGACCCACTATTTTCTCCAAGACTGTGTTTGACTCCAGTCTTGCATACAGCCCATCTCTCATGGTATTTGAAGATTTTCCATTCCCTTCA
The DNA here is from genome assembly GCF_963454915.1 of Gymnoscopelus microlampas. NCBI lineage: Eukaryota > Metazoa > Chordata > Actinopteri > Myctophiformes > Myctophidae > Gymnoscopelus > Gymnoscopelus microlampas. The sequence goes on from NC_139957.1 coordinate 31,524,683, forward strand.
ACTCAAATATAATATAGTATAAAATGTAGACATTTCATATAAATAGTAACAATGGAGTTTTGATGTTTGTTGGGAGGAAGTTATACACTCACAGACATGAGTGTTATTGTACTTCTCCCTGTGATATCATGTACATTAAAGCATAACCATCACCACCACCTAGAATATTGTCTTTCTTGACTCCTATTGTCTCATCAATAAATGATTGATCCAGAATTCCACGACAAACCCCAGGTTACTGCACAAAAACAACAAAGTAAAAATAAAGTGGTGATGGTCTATCACCATATGTACGCTTAACTCAACAAGCAAAGCTCCAGAAACCTACTCATGTGGTGACACAAATATAACCAATCATAAAACAAGCTTAAGGGAATTTAACACTAACCAACTGATAAAACGAACTACAGTATGAGCCATTACAAATTATGTCAACACAATATCACATGCAAGGTGCATTAAAGAAAAAAGTGTATTAACTAAACTAAAAGGACAAATGAATCAAACAAAACAAAACATCAATTATAGGAAATAGACAATACATATGCCCAGCACAGCACCCAGACCAACACAGGAGTTCTGCATTGAGCTCATCAGTCTGGAGCTGGACCTGAAACAGAAACACAACACCAACATAAAAACACAATACATAACATAAGTGTTTTATATAGGTTGTCATGGACAAACTGTGCTACTTTCAAATGGTTAACTTGGCTAATGAAGTGTGCCATACATTTTGGTTTAAAACAAAAACCATCATCGAGCAGATACTGTATATATATCTAATTATGGGTCATTTCTGAAACAAAGTGTAGGTTGTTCTCTCTCTGTTAACACCATTGAGGAGGCTACTTTCTAAGCAATGTCCTCTTCTTTACAGCTGGATGGTGGAAATGGATAACTTTAACCAGACACTCTTGAGGTGTATTAGGGCTCTCCAATGATCACTGTCTGGCTGCCTCGCCAAGACAAATGGCACCTGATTCTGAAGTACAAATGCTGATTCGCACCCATTTCTCACAGGGTTGCATTGTGAAAAATGCCACTATGAATAATCACTCGTTCTTTGCATCCAATTTATGCACAAAGTTGTTGTTGTTTTTTTCGCTTAAACCTTGCATTTATAATACTGACTTAGATATTATAATCTTTGGTATCATTTACCCTTCATTGTGCTGTACAATAATCACATTGCATCTGCAGCCACAGTTTCAATTTGCAGTCTCATCATAGTTAAAACTAATCTACACAAAGACGGCGGACTGGTCACTCAACTAACTGATATAAAGATGTGCGGGGTCCAACTCCAAGAATCTGTCCTGCCATAATTCCTTGAGGTTATTACAGTTCAAGACTTGCATTGTGCTTGGATTTGGGAGGGATGCTTTATCCATCATAAAATATACAGTATATCCCAGTGGACGCAACCATAGCTTTTAAGATTGAAAAGTCTGCAACCACATATACATTTTGAGGCGACTTGTATTAGACGACAGGTTAAATATTTTATAAGATGTGTTGTTCAAAGACTTGTCAGAGAAGACAAGCAAACTGTTCACCTTGGAATCCATTCATCCTTTGTTCAAAAATGTTTTGATCCATTTGAGGTCACAGGGGAATGGAGAACTGTTTGGAAGGCAAGGCAGCGAGGCATCCTGAAGAGGTTCTTAATTACGCCTACTGGGCAATTTAGGGGAATTTTAGACCACTGTGATTTTTCTCTGCAATGTTCTAATGATTAATTTATGCTCTGTCGTACCCAAACAGCGCATCTGGACTGTGGGAGGAAATTAGCACCACGCAAACCCCATGTAGAGAGGGCTAGAAGCTTCTTGCTGTAAAGTAATTTCACTTTTCATAAAAAACAACTGTTGATCAACCGGAGGGAGAGAAGAGCTTGTGTCTTTTGATTTGTTCATTGCATGTTTTTACTCAGTATTGACTATGCTTTCCTACCAAGGACAAAAGTTATCGTGTTGGCACCTTATGAAAAACAAACATTATTTACTGGGTGAGTGACCCAAGGACCCCTAACTGCACTACAAGATAGCATTTCTCAACCACTTTCTGGGAATCAAGATTATATGTAATTTCAGAGTTTGTAGTCTTTGCCAGCTGCCTTTGGAGTATAAGTGTTTTATGTCCAACTCCTACATAACATAGTCAATCACTGCGATAAGTTCACTCAGTAACCATGAATCAAGGCTATTACGTGGGGAACCGGTGCGTACAGTTTGATATTAGTGATGACAGATCAGATTCAGTAGAAGCCAACATCTGTGTCCTAATGGCACTATATTATATATTGGGTAATATGAGACAGATTACTCAAAGTAAGTAAAAGTAAAAATATAAAGTAAGTTACTGGTATTCCCTAAATATCAGTGGAGATAAGCTACAGGCTGCAATTGTCCATGGTAAGCCAATCTCTCAAATCTCACAAGGTGATTTTTAAGTCTTACGCAAAAGGATCATGATTGTAGAACACATTATGTGTCCACACCCCTGCCAGTCTGTGCTACTGGCCTGTATTGTGCATGTTTTCTTCTAACACAAAAATAATCCCACAGCCAGTTTCTTCTCAGAGAGAGCACAAACGTGCCTACTATTTAGAAAGTTGCTACAGTATATCCAAACCAAAATTATATGTTATATGTTATATAGCTGTCATCAGTGACTATTGTTCGTCTTACTCAACAAGTCAGTAAAACAAACTAAAGTACTCTATAGCCTACCATCAACACTAGCACAAGCATACCAGTGGAGGACAACCAACAATAGGCGACTTGCTATCTTCTATTCATATAAATGTATAATGTCATATCACTTATAGCCTGCCTGTATTTTCCCTGGGGGGGATGCTGGGCGGGGGTGGTAAGGACAAAGAGGGCGATAAGCTTGCACAAGCTAAAGTGCCACCAGTGTGTGCTTAACCACTTATTCCCTAAACTGCCCTAAAGCTGCTGAAGGTACTCACGTCACAATGTCATACAAGGATGAAACTCGGCCTCCAAACACGGTTGCTGCAGATGAAGTGATAATGTGACAGCTGAGGAGACACAGGAGTTTATCTAGGCACAAATGAACCTAAGCGTGGAAGAGTGGAAAATATCAACCTTTGACAGTTCACAGAATAGCTGCTTATAGTTGTGACGCTGACAGCCAGCGGCACCTGTTGTGTTTTCAGTCAACTCCCTCCCCACACTGTCGGGGATCCCCAGTGGGACTACTGTTTTGTTTGCTGGTGCAGTTTCTCATTGATAGACGATGAGTATGTAATAGTGATGCACGGCCGACCCGCAACCCGCAGGTCCCGCGGGTTGAACCGCGGGGTGGGCGGACGGGTTATAGATTACGATTATCGTGGGGCGGGCAAAGCGGGTCAACCCACGGAAGAAAAAAAACACCAAGACACACCTTCTCTCGCGCTCTCTCTCTCCCTCTGTCCCTCTCTCTCTCTCTCTTTGGAAAGCAATTGAATGGACTTGGCGGGTTGCGGGCGGGACGAGTCGTTGATTTATATTCATTTTTGCGGGATGAGTTGGGGCAGGTTGGGTTCCCGAGCGGAGCGGGCAGGGCGGGTTATGAAAAAACCTGACCCACACATCACTAGTATGTAATAAACAAATAAGCACTTGGCATTGATAAAATTCCACTTGCACAAAAGATGAATCATAATCTCACAGACAGATTGTCATGACACTTGCTGGGAGCATTCATACTGTACATCCTGGAGGAGGAACCCTAACCATTTGGAGTGACCCCATGGCCTTTCCTCTTGTGCCACCTTTAGACCACAATTTTTACTTGTTTTATCCTATATTAAAATTGGCTTATGGGAGGGCAGGCGGGCACACCTCTGACATCATTCTGACTCAGCCATAAAAAAAACAAGGGAACCAGGAGACCTGGTACTGCCAGACCCAGTACCAGGTCTGAAGTCTGAATGCCTTCCCCATGCAGCATAACAGAGCCACCGAACCCCTGTAGGGGTCAAGTATTCAGGCCTGTACTGTTCTCTTGTCATGATGTACGCCAAACATGCACTCTTCCACTTGTGGGGATTATGGTGAAGGATGGCTCCTCTGACCATATCATTTTTTTCTACATCTCCCTAGACTAGTACCTAAGGTTTTGGCGTTCCCTTGGTTTTAATTTAAATACATTTTTTGTTTTGTAATATCAATGTGTTTTCATAGCTGTCTTGCTGGAATTCTCCACTGCTCCTTGCATTGTTGTGCTCCAGGAGTTTTGTGTCACTACAAGCAAAGTAGGTATATGTTGTATGTTCTTTTACTAATGTTTCAATTAGTAAAAGAGGACGGCCGGAGAGACGGCGACCCGGGGTGGAGTGGGCAGCCCAAACCATTTCTTCTGAGAGGAAGAACCCAAAGCTACAGACTGCAGTAAAACCTGCAAGGAGGGTTTAAAAATCCATCAAGGTAGAATGAGACGTTTTTGCCTAGCAGCAATGATGACGACGCAACGCACAGAAGAATGCCCACTTCTGGTCAGGCGAAGGAGGACCCAGGCCCGCACAGTGCCTAGAGCCTCTTAGTGTCGCCAAAACTTGCTGTTAACATCTCACCTGCCACCCTAAACCCTAACCCCCTCATTAGCGCTGTCTCTTACTCCCCTCAAGAGACAGCGGGGGCAGTAGCATGCCACTTGGACACAGACCGGGGTCTGATCAGCCTCGGTCGGGTCGCCTTGAGGAGGGTGTCTGTTGCGAGACCCAAAACACCCAGTGACTCCAGGAAACAACACTGATGATGTGTTCAAGTTTGTGCATCAGTAGATGTATTTATTTACACTATGCACGCTATATTGAGGTTCAGCAGGTGCTAGACATATACTTTAGGTTGTATTGATGATGGTGATTCGTCTTAATAAGTTTGCTCTACTGTTAGTGTCTACTAGTGTGCCCTGATACACACGGCCGCCTTTGTCATGGGACTGCACTATGGGACCTTTGGTTTTAGTGGTGTGTATGTTAATCCATGACACTGCATGGTTTTGCAATGAATATTTTAGATTTCATATTGCATGTTTGGTGCCAGGCCTGTGTTTCCCTGTCTTTCACCATTAGTCGTTTGGTAGTACCGTGTACACGAGCCGACCGGCCCTTTCTTAGCCAGAGGAGAGTCTTGTCATGTCATCAAATTAATCTTGCCCTGGTTTTTTTAACCATTAGACTTCATGTACAGTATACTGTGGCTACTGTACTTTCTATTTGTAATAACGTATGTCCTATTTTTGCATGCATCTTGTAAATTGTTCCTGTTTAGGAGAGAAATAGGTTGTCACATTATACTACATCTAAGAGTTTAGGGGTTCCTCTGACTCATCATCCAATGGTTATTTGCTCCAGTCTTTACACTGAAAATATGTCTTTATTTAATTTTGAAATAGCAATAGTCTGTTGTTCAATATTCTTTCTTACTTACTTACTTGCCATGGTGATTATGATATTGTACCTACCCACATGGTATTCCTGAAGTACTATTTGAACACACTTTTCAGCATTGTTTGTATATTTGAAACACCATTCATGTAATAAATGTGGCTTATTTCATTAGCTGTTTAGGTAATAAAGCCTGGCTTGTTTTCATAATGTCCTCTAGAAACCCAGACAGTGGGTGATGCATACAGATGGGTTTCTCATTTTGAGATCCAATTTGCTCAAATATCCAATTTCACTATACTTTCAAGTCTGGTATTTGAATAGGCGTATCTCTCTCTCTCTCTCTCTCTCTCTCTCTCTCTCTCTCTCTCTCTCTCTCTCTCTCTCTCTCTCTCTCTCTCTCTCTGTAAACTTAGTATAACTTTATTTATACTATCATATTGCTATTCTCGAACTTTATGCAGATTATTCTCATTTATTGCATGTATTCTACTGAAAAGGATGATCCATACAACCATATTAACTCTGTGGAGACTGCATCATTTTAAATAATAGCGGACGCTAAAGTATCAAATTGCATAACCTTGCGGCTTCCCCCAGCCAGACCATGGGAATGACCATTCTTTCTTAATTTGAGGTCTTTCACTTATTTCCTATTTCCCAAGACAATTGCTCTTGGCTTGCATGCATCATATCATTTCAGATACCATCTGCTGTGGCCAGGACAAAGAGTGTTGTACTGTCTGTATCTTATGCAATTATGAAGTACACTCATCTCTTCCTCTATTCCACTTTCCCCCGACTTTCATCTCCTCTGCACAGCAAGAGATTATACCAGGGGTTCCCAATCTTTTCCACGCCAAGGACCCCCAACTAGCCATTGCCTCTGGCTGCGGCGCCTCTAAGTTGATCTATAAGCTCACAATACGTTGCGGCATGTGAGTTTGAAGATCTGTTGTTTTTGCTTCCTTTTTTTTATTGTGAAAATTATTTTAGGTTTTTGGAAAGTTTATGAAATTACACACACAGCATATTTACGGGGCCAGGCTTCCAGCATGGACCCGTATTGTTATTCGCATTATTCCGTTTCTTCTTCTTCTGCCACTTTTGGCAGTTCTGGCTGAACCGTGCAGTCGCTTTTTATGAAACTCGGCCATATGATAGATGGTCATGAAAAACGATCAAGAAATAATTCTCACAATCTTTCGTCAAAAGGTGGCGCTATAGCACTCAATTGAAAAATGCCAACTTTGAACAGGTACAACTCATGCCCTGTTTGACCTAGATCCATGAAACTTCGATGCACACATGCGTCTCCTCATGCTGAACAACTTTCACACTCTGACTTTTGACCTCTGACCTTTAGATCTCCCACCATTTTGAATTATATGAAAAACAGTTAAAACCTATCTCCTCCTGGGATTTTTGAGTAATCTGCACGAAACTTTTTACACATGAACTTTGGACCTATGCCAAAAAACGTTTGCAAAATATTTTCCATAAGTGAAAAAATGAAGCTTTAATGAGCCAATGAATATTGCAGTTTTATGACAATTATTCATCTGCCCCTAACACATACATGCAGACTTACCATTCTTTGAAACTTTGCAGAAATGTAAAGGGCCATTCCAAATATCACTGAAACCAATCTTACTCCAATTGGTCAAACGGGGGCGCTATAGCAATTTTTTGAAAATTGAAACTTTAAACAGGCAAAAGTCATGCCTCGTTTGGCCGACAGCCATTAGACCTGCTTACACATGTGCCTTGACTAATGAGGAACACATCTATCACGTTGACCAGTAAGCACCGCCCTTAGATTGTCCGCAATCTTGAGCAGTTTGAAAAACACTTAAACCCAGGATTTTTCAGCTATTTGCGTGAAACTGTATGATCAGTGTGATCTCTTTTTTCAGAGGTTTGTCTGTTGGTCCAATAGCGTCCCGCTTAAGCGTATGTCTCACAACCTCAAGGTCACAGGTTCAAGCCTCACTTGGTGCAGACTTCATCTAAGTTGCATTTCACACAACATGACTATCAATGAATACATTTGCAATTGTTAAAGATAACATGAAATACTTAATTGAGTGTTTTTTACATACTTCATTGTGAAAATAGCTGATCTACAATCTCACAACTTTTCAGATAGCAATGAGAGTATGTTTTTTCAATGTATAACATACTTCATTGTGAAAATAGCCGATGTACAATCTGACAACTTTTAATGGTTTGTGAGCTTGTAGATCGGCTACTTTCACTAGTTTTGGTTCTGAGGAGATGTACAATTTCTTCATTGGTAAATGGTTTGTGAACGAGTGATCTTAGTGTTAGTGAAACAGGGGCTTGGGTCATGACAGAAGGCAAGAGTTTGTGATCCTCAACAGACAATATCAGCCTGGACAAAGCTATAGCACTATAGGTAGTGTTGCAGCTACCTAAGAGTGCCTCACGACCGCAAGGTTGCCGGTTCAAGCCTCACTTGATGCAGACTCATTTAAGTTGAATTGCAAAAAACATGACTCAATCTATTCCGTTTCCATGGCTCTCTCTCTCTCTCTTCAATCTATTCCGTTTCCATGTCTTTCTCTTCAATCTATTCCGTTTCCATGTCTCTCTGTCTCTTCAATCTATTCCGTTTCTATCTTCAATCTATTCCGTCTCTCTCTCTCTCTCTCTCTCTCTCTCTCTCTCTCTCTCTCTGTGTGTCGATGAAATGAAATTTGTCCCTGAGCAAGACTCTTAACCCCTAATTGCTCACAGGCCCTCATTGGAAACAAGACCGCAAGGACTTTCATGAGCTGACCTGTTAAAGGAATTATCATTTCTCTTTCTCTCTCCTGGCCCCGTATTATCGCTGCTTGCAGCTATATTTATTATTATTATTAATTAACTTTTTAATTTTTTGTATTTCCTCTCCTTGTAATTGACCACCCTGACGCCTCCTGGCAGCCCCCACAAACCCACTGGATTATTCTGCACTGGTGTGCATCAACTGTCAACAGTGGTTGAGTGAAATAGGAATATACATAAATACATTATCAGGAAAACATCGGCACCAGTGGGATTCAAATGCAGTGAGAATAAAAGGACGTCATACAGTAACTATCATATAAGCTCTACACTCATAACTCACAAAACTGTTGCACTCATTTCCCATGGTGTAGTTATTGATGTCTCCCAGCTGTTCAACATCTGCAGATTTGTGTTTCCTGCCCAGTGTAAAAAGGTCTGTCGATTCATGTGCACACATTTCCCATGATCGCGTGCTTTGCAAGATCCTGCTGCTTCCATGCTATATACTGTAGGCCCTGTCCCTATCCACTGTGCCCCTAGCCCTTTAACGTGACCTTGACCCACTACAATCTACACAGAAACATCTTGAGTGTCAGTTGAACACTCAGGACTTTGCTGTGTATATGCAGATCTTATAACCACAATCCAGAAAGCCATACTGTAAGTCTCTTGTCTAACAGTTATGAGACTCATCTCAGTAATCAAATCTCTTGTCACTACGGTCCCCAAAGGAGGAGCAGCATGCAGACGCCTCAACTTAAGATGGCATTTCCTCCTGTGACTTTTCCACATTGATAAGAGCCATCCCAGGAGACAACAGGGACTAAAGAGGAGGGGGGGGGGGACTGCATTAGAGGAAAAGGCGCGCTAGAAGTATAATTGGTGAGTCCCCCAGAATCACGCGAGGGTGTTCTGTAAATGCAATTGCCAGGAACCATTTGTCATCACTTATCTATTAGACGGAGGACAGCAGATTTGGGACAGCGGGTCCCGTGGGAGCCCCCCCACCACTAACCCCAGCAGACCCATAAAAGCCACTGGATGAGCCAGTAGTGAAAGTGGATACAGTCACGAGAGAGAGAGGGCCCAGAGATCCCATTTTCTCACAGTGTGGGAATACAAACTCCCTGACACAGATGCATGACGAGGGAGGGGTGTACATGCATTTCTTTGTTTAAATTGTTTTTGTGTATGTTTTTGACACTTGCTTTGGCAATGTAAACATATGTATTCTCATGCCAATAATGCTCCATTGCATTGTGTGTGTGTGTGTGTGTGTGTGTGTGTGTGTGTGTGTGTGTGGGGGGGGGGGGGGGGGGGGGGGGTGTCAGATAACCAGCAGGAGAGAGAGGGTGGTGGTATAGTAGCGTTCTTTAAACTGCACCATCAAAGCTGGCGGATGTAGAACTACACCATCCCCCCCCCCCCACCCCCCCCATGCACGCACACACACACACACACACACACACACACACACACACACACACACACACACACACACACACACACACACACACACACATACACACACACACACACACACACACACACACTACACACACCTCCTTTAAAGTGGGGATCCTGGTGGCAAATTCTAAATAATGGTCTCCATTTAGTCTCTTGCTGTCCCGTTAAGTCTCACTGCCACCTTGCACATAGCACATGTCAGCATGTTGTGACAACTCTGTCAAGGGTTCTCATAAATCACCCCTGCTCTGTGATTCATCTCTCCATCTGTGCTGTTGCTGGCTGTACAGGTGCCTGTGGGCCTGGTGTTCGTTTACAGCCAGGTGTGGTGGTCGAGCATGCTTTTAAAGACCGCTGAGGGTGTTTTTTGTACGGTGGGCGGGGCATTAGAGCAGAGTAGCAATTGTCCTTTACCAAAATATGTCACAATGATAGATGAGGCGAGTGGGAAGTGTTTGCTTTTTTTGGTCAGGGGGCAGATACAGCATCAGACAGTGTTGATTCACTGAGCCATAAATGAGGTCTCTTTACAAGTGCAAAAAAGACATCAATCAATTCCAATTTCCAATTTTCTTTGAAAATACATTCATTGTTATTCTTTAATATATGATTAAACTGTGGTAATTTAGGATTCAACACCTATACACAACTCTACGAATCAGGGGTATGTTCGGTGTCTGACTACGCTTCTGGGGTTTGGGGTTTCCGGGAACATACAAGTTGTAACACTGTGCATCATAGAGCTATTAGATCCTTTTTGGGTGTCCATAAATTGACTCCAGTGTTGGCAATTAACGGGGATATGGGATGGGAACCTCCAAGCATCAGACACAAATGTGAAATGGTTCGGCTATGGAATAGGCTTGTGAAGATGTCTGACCAGAGACTCACAAAAAAGATTTTTAACTGGGATTTTAGATTTGGTCACTCTTGGACAAAAGAATTGAGATCTTTATTTTATTGAAATGATTTGTTTTTTATTTTTCAAAATAAGTTACTATGTGACGTTCACAAAATTAGAAGTACAGTACAATGTTTTCCAGATATAAAGAACAATGGTGTAGTGATAGATGGTATAAACCCAAGTTGCGAACCTATTGTCTCATAAAAGACAGGTACATTGTAGAACCGTATGTGAAGTATAATTTAAGCAAAAGACAACGATCTCTATGTGCACAAATACGGTCAGGAACACTACCATTAGCCCTGGAGACTGGTAGGTTTAATGCCACTCCAGAGGAAGAGAGATATTGTCTGTTTTGTGAACTTGGGGAAATTACAAATGAGGTACACGTTTTATTTTAATGCTCAAAATATGATGATATAAGAGAGGTATTTGTTAGTAAAAATGTCTTCTATTTGTGGAAATTTCCTTGAGTTTGATGATTATGAAAAATTTGAGATATGTTTTGCTTTTGTTGTGGCAGATTTTATTTGTCAAGCTTGGGAGAGAAGACAGAACAATCTGTATAATTCTGAGGTATAATTCTGAGATGTAATTGAATGTATTACGTGAATATATTGTAAAACATGCTATAAGCGTAAAATGGTGTCTTATAACCCCATGAGGGTTGGGCACTTTGTGTGCAGGACACAGAAATGAAATTATCTATCTATCTATCTATCTATCTATCTATGTATCTATCTATCTATTTATCTATCTATCTATCTATCTATATGATCTTTTATTAATAACTATTATTGTTTATTAGTTTATTTGGGGGGTGGGGGGTCACATACCCAAAATATGGAGGCTATAGTTAAAGTGGTTAATATCAATATTTCTTTTTAAAATCTGGGTTTTTATCAGGGATTATTTGTGATAAATCTCCCCTCACATTTCTGCATTGTCTCATGTCATTATATTCTCCTATTATAGATGATTGTCACCTACACTATCATCTTTAATGTTATCTGTAATCTGCCTCTGTTTATCCAATAGGCCTGCACTTTGCAACCCTTTGTGCTCAGTACACAGTCCAGACTCAAGGACGGGAGGCATGCCACTGTGACCACTCTGTGACCCGTATATAAAGGTGATTAAAGACGTTAACCACAGCCTTCAAGGATCAAAATTAACTCTGATGTTCCCCACCTGGTGCTGCACAGGGGTATTATTATGCAATGTTAAAGTCTTCGTAGTTTAGATTTTCGACAGATGACTTTTCATCTAGCTATGGCTGCTGAGCACACACACACACACACACACACACACACACACACACACACACACACACACACACACACACACACACACACACACACACACACACACACACACACACACACACACACACACACACACACACATGTGACCATTAAGTCCACTCCAACAAGACTGCTGACAGAAAACACTTGTGGACTTCTGAGCACGGCCTTCACTAAGCTTTTGCTTAATCAATCCTTCATCGGCACCTACAACACTGTGTCTGTCTGTCTGTCTGTGCGTGCTCGCGCGCGTGCCTGCGTGCGTGTGTGCGTGCGTGCGTGCGTGCGTGCATGCATGCTCCCACATTAGTAATTGTGTGCACCAGTGTGTGTGTGTGTGTGTGTGTGTGTGTCTATACCATTAAAACACCACCGGCCTCTTCTTAATCCCTGTCATTCAACTCTTAAACACTGAGCCGCAGAATGTAAACACAGCCTTATTAACACTGATAGGCTTTGATGGCAATCCTTATAGTAACCTTCAACGACTTGGGGTTTCGCCCTTCTCTCCAATTTGCAGTTCTCAAAACATTGGAATCATGGTGGCTGTAAGTAAAGCTTAAACAATTGGCCTATTATCCATCTTTGAAGTGTTGATATTTTGTTTTTATAATTCAAACCCTGACAGTACTGCTGCTTCCATTTTATAATATCTTTAAAAAAAACAGACATGACAGCTTTGCTATTAAGGTAAGCCAATGTACGGGTATCAAGGTATCAAGATAAATAAAACAAAACTAGTAATAACTGTGTCTGTGATAACTAAATGCATAGCATCCTGATTCGGATTGTACAATACGAGAATAAATCATTGTATGTGAATAACTACCAAAGTATTACCTTATTGAAGCCATTTGCACCCAGCAAGTGGAAACTGAAATAACTGTTCTCTGTTTGTTAGCCAAACAAAAACAAAAACAAAACACACACGCGCGCGCAGGTCGGGGCTAAAAGAACCCGACCTCTCATTAGATGCAATGTAAAAGTGGTCACAGCCTCACATGTAAAAATGCATCCCATCAAACTTTCAGATGCTGTTTTCCTCCTAGTGTGGAAGAAGAAGGTTTAGGATGGATGTTTACTGTGATCTCTGCCTCTTGAAATACATACCTTGGTTTATGTTGTGTCAACTTGTGTGTAAACAATTATAGCGATTCTCAAAGCAGTTGTCCCCCAAACCCCACCTCCAGTCGCTGAGGGAGCGCTCTATTATAACGGCACCAGAGCATGCTTGATCACGCAGCTGTATCCCCTCAAACCTAATTTATTCTCCACCGTGCGAAGGTGTTTCGTGCAGAGAACGGCAGAGAATAGTAGACCAGACCTCCAAGCTCACAACGGTCACAGCGATGCGTTGTGAGCTTGTATGTCAGCTGTTCTCTGCGCGCAATACCTTGCGGGGTGTAGCATATATGTCTTGCCAGGAGCGTCTCACCAGCCAACACACAGAGGAGGTTGAATGAACTGAAACCAGTGCTCCCCAGAGTGCTCCCCAAAACAACAGGTTTGGGGATCTGTTGGGAATAGATTACATGAAACAGGCACCTGTGCGTGCAGTCTCAATGTTGGTAAACAAGAAATCCGTCTATAGGCCCATATGGCAATAGTTTGATAGATGTTTTTGTTTGTTTTTAATATCTGCATATGTTTTGCCCTATTAAGGCTTATCCTACATACTGGTAAATCCCTCTGCAATGTAGAGGGAGATCAGAACAGATCTAAAAGCAGCGCCATGCGTTGCTAGTTTGTAGATCAGCTCTTTTTGGCAAGCGACACCATCATTCCAGGGTGTATAAATTTGGCTTAAGTCTGTATACCCCAGGGAGGTCCCCGTCCTGGCCCTCCTCTGGTTGATCTGTTTACAAAGTACAGCCAAACACCCTTTGACTGGCGCATGGGGAGAACCCTGTCTGTTTACTGTATGCTTCCAGACAGACTCATGCGCGTCAGTACTGGGTCAAAGGGTGGCAGTAGACCAAGGGGCCAGGCTCTAGCGGAACAAGGACTGTGACCCAGGGGAGAGGCAGGTGCACAGAGTGGAGTCAGAGACTCAAGAGCGTGGGTAACATCAGTACTGACGCCGGTGGTAGTGCTTGGGAATGATCGAGAGAACCGCTAGCCTCTCCCCATCTGAACTCAATGTATCCTCATCCTGCCAGGGGTCAGTGGGGGTCACACACAAGATCAACAGTGGACACAAAATAATAAAGTCAAAGTGCACTTGGGAGAGCAGGCCTACCTTACAGACAGACACAGTTTACCAACCCTAAGTGGGAATCTACGAAACATGACGTTTTTAACAAAGTGCCTTTTCTGTGTTTTCCATGAGAAAGTTGGGAGCGCTTGGACCAGATCCACGTGCTAACAGCTACCTAAAACGCACTGCCTCCCACAGCAAGGCCCCTTCGTCATGTGGAGGGGCCTGGGGACATCTACCCTTCCCATGGTGCCTCATGTTCCTCCGCTGACCCGGGGGAGGGGATGAAGGGTGAGATCTTACTGAAAGAGGGAGGGAGAGAGAGAGACACAACAAGAGAGACAGAACCAGAGAGACGGGCAAACAGAGAGACGGAAGGAACAGAACAGACATCTGCTTCTCATCTCGATGGGAAAATTCCCCTGATCCCAGCGATAAGACTGGAGTCCCCCAGATAGAACAGCCTGGCTCCTAGGAGGCTCACCATTCGTAAGCAGGCTCCCTGAGGCCTTGTTGGATGCAGTCCAGGGTAACCCATTTAGCCCATGGGGTGAGTGAACAGTGAACCCCAGCCTGCACAGTAGCAACTAGCGACACACTCCCCATCAACAATTGCAATAGAAAGACAGCCACACAAAATCACCAAAAGTAATTAAGCCTGATTTATACTTGGTTGTGCATTGTAGATCAGATATTATCAATGCGAGTCACTGGTGTGCAACTAAGTATAGTATAGACGTTAGTCCGACTGTGTTATCAGAGATATGGTGATTTTACAACAGTCATATGGCCACAGTCCATGTGTGCACAATCATAAGTAGCCCACACTTCTTCTGTACTATTTTCTTTTATATTCTGCAAAAAAAAAGTGTGATTTTAGATTTTACCTTGTGTTTCTGCTAAATATCTGTTAAATCTGGGATTAGGCTACACAGGCTGATTGCAAGGCAATATGTGGATGATGGGGCGTACATGTTCAACATGTGTAGCACAATGCCTTTGCCTCACTCTGTCTCAGCCCCATCAATTGTTGCCATGACGCCCAGGGGTGCTGCTCTGTTTATTTTCTCCTGATTAGGGCTGCTTATTTTCACTCGTTCACGCACACTCGATACTGGCTAAATGTGTGTGTGTATGTGTGTGCGTGCGTTCGTGTGTGCCTGCGTGCGTGCGTGCGTGCGTGCGTGCGTGCGTGCGTGCGTGCGTGAGTGCGTGTGTGCGTGTGTGTGTTCGTGTGTGCATGGGTTGTAAGTAGTCTGGGTTCATTCATTGCTGCCCCCCCCACCCCACCCCCCTGCCATTGGTCCAACATCTATCAAGATCACCCCTCATAGTGGCATGTCACAGACGCATGACCCATGTCCTGCCGAGTAACTCTTACTGCTGCCAAACGCACTTCTTGCCTTTCAGTCATTTCTCAAGTCTCTCTCATTTGAGATTCTTGGATGTTGACCAGAGCTCATGTTAACACATTTCTGTATATTCTAAAAGAGGTCATGAAGTTGTGTCCGGGGACCCCCAGAGGTCCTTGAGATGGTTCCAGGGGTCCCCAGAAAAATGACTTAATATAGTATCAAAATCAGTTTAGCCATTTTAACCCTATATACTGTGTAGTCTGTTTATAACTAGCCGATCTACAAGTTCACAACGTGGTATGAGCTTGTAGATCACCTATTTTCAAGCAATATTTTCAGAGGGGGGTCAACTATATATTAATTTGGGGGTCCCTGACATGAAAATGTTTGCGAACCACTGCGCTATGGTTTGGTTTGAGGGAAAAGACAGCCTCCCTGTGTTCTGCACGGGAGCAGTGCAGGGAACTCATAGTTGATTTTGTTGGTCTCCTCGGTGCCAAAGAAATGAATCCCGGCTCAGCTTGATAGCCTTCAGCTGAGCACAGCAGATTACTAAAATCCCTACAAATGTAATTAGGGAACTGTAGGGTCTTAGACTGTAATATGATAGCTGTAAAGGCTTGAACAGCGCAACATAATATCAGCGATCAGCCTTTGTTCAGATTTGGAATCCCTTTTCAGTTGGAAATCAGTCAAATCCGATAAGTAAATCAGTACAGATACCATCAGTTATGACATTCCTTATCCTTTAAGTGATACCAAATCCTTGAGCGACACACTCTGATTTCTCAGCATTTCAGCGTGTTGCCTGTTGCTCCGGGTTCTGTTAGTAGTGAGACAGAGAGAACACCAGAACCTGAACCAACAGAGCAGACTCCTCCTTTGTCACAGCCTCAGCCTTACCATCCTGAAGCCATAGTGAGTTTGTTTGTTTGTTTGTTTATTTATTGCCTTCTTGGATCATGGAAAATCAAGCATCAGCAAAAGTCAGCGATAACAACTTCTGACACATGGGAAAACAGCTGATCTACAAGATCCCAACACTTGTAGATCAGCTATGTGTGTGAGTTCTGAACATTTTTGAACACTTTCACCTAGAATGACATGCCTCCAAAAAAGGGAAGCCATGGGTTGAAAGTGGTTAAGAAACCTGAGATTGCGGCTCAGGATGTTCTGGTCAACCTTTCCATTCAACCATACAGCGACTATATGCTTTGGCACTATACTTAATGTAGCGCATGTGCATCCTGCGGCCCCGGTGTTCACTGTCCCGCTGTTTTATCCACTCCGGTGGTCCTCATTTAACTGTCCCCTCTGGGCACTGCGCCATCTGGGATTGGTTGTCTCCAGCATCTCCCTGTCAGCTACGCTCCATGAATAGCCACTTACAAGCAGAGGTATCAAAAACAAGAAAACAAACACACATTGTCAGGAGTAATGAGATCCACTGTCCCAGTAAGTGCACAGTAGCCACGGAGCAGCAACCCCAAGCACTTATTATTATTTTTTTTTTAAATCGAGGCACAGTGAATTGACAGATAATAATGGATGGCACGGCTGCCAAATTCCCATCAGTTGGTTGTATTGTTTATTAGTTCAAGTTATTAACTCTCCCCTAGTTCCCTGACCTCCACCCACCCTCTCTCCCCGTCGTCCTCGCCAGTCCCTGTCCCTTGTTCTACAAGCTATAGTTATTTGGGTAAAAGTATTTCTCTACACATAAATAAATAAATCTTCATGCACAATTTTGCTTGGCTTCGGTTTGCGTAAACACTTGGGGAGCATGGATGAATTTCACCTTACACTTGTCAGACCGTGGCCTACTTTTTCCGTCTCCTCTCAGGGCTCCTCGTCTGTCCCTGTGACAGTCAATCGGTCACTTCACCACCCAATTAAAACACACCCTGGGTTGTAAGTCTCTGTGGGTTAATTAGGAAGATTCATAGATGTCAGGGTGAGGGTCATTCTGTTCTGCTCTCACCACTATAGTGTTGATGTTTACTATTGGTAATACATCAGTCTTTATAGACCATAGTCGTCTAGATCACTAATCCTGTAATCAAGATGTGTGCTATTATGTTCAGCTATCGCTTATGAAAAACGAGGAGAGAGAATGAAGGGTTAAAAACATGAATAAGTCATACTTGCAGGTATTAATAGCGTCAAGTATTAGGCCTACATGTTCCTCCCATCCAATGATTGCAGAATAAGGGGGTATCAATCAAAATAACACTGTTTATTTATGTGAACTGCGTTTGCTTTGAATTCCTAAAGATGCTACGATGGTAAGTAATACCTTCCTTACTAATATTTTTTTTAATGCATTTTGCAGCAAATGTAATTTGCCCAGGTTTATTTTATGGCTGTGGTTGATGTGTTTTCAAAAGAATCCTTTTAAAAATCTTCCCTTTAGCCCCTGAGGGAGAATAAACTAATTTGAGGTTGAAAATACAAACAGCAGCACTCCAACAAGGCTGCAGTCCACTAAATCGCCCTGCCTGATTGAAGATTTTCCTAAGTACTCTTTCTTGAAATAAATCTGACCTCTAATCTAGTCTAAAAGTTATATTCCATTAGCTCCTCTCTGTGACTTTTCTCTTTTTTAATAACAGAGGGCTTGAGGAAGCCACTGACAAGGAGCGGTGGCCGTAGCAGTGGGTAGAGAGCCGTCTGGTAATCAGAAGGTCCAGTTCAGCTCCCGGCTCTGGTCTATGTGTCAAAGTGTCCCTGAGCAAGACACTTCACCCTTAACTGCACCCCCTGACTACTCATTATAACCATCTGAGCAGCCATCAACTGGGTGAAGCTGAAAAAACTGGGGGGGGGGGGGGGGTTTACCATTAGACAGAGCAGCACCCCTGGGCGTCATGGCAACAATTGATGGGGCTGAGACAGAGTGAGGCAAAGGCATTGTGCTACACATGTTGAACATGTACGCCCCATCATCCACATGTTGCCTTGCAATCAGCCTGTGTAGCCTAATCCCAGATAAAAAAAGTAATCTATTGCTAACCTAAAACCTGGACCCCAAGTTAGTTCAGAAGTTCAGAACTGGGTTTTTCTTTATCTAGGAGGAAGAGGATTAGCAGTGTTCTTGTCGGTTAGATACTGTAGATAGATAAAGAGATTTATAGACCTTTATTGATCTCATGGGGGAAATTCAATGGCAGTAGAGCAGTAATAAAACACAGGACAGATACTGTATAGAAAACATACAAATACAGTATTGTGATAAGAAATTACATTAAAGGAGCAGAGAAAAATAATAAATATACAATCTAACCCCATTTAGAGTTTTGAGCGATGTCATGCGATGCGAAAGTGTGGACAGTTGGGCAGATTGAGACTTTGAGGAGGATACTGGAAGGGGGTTCCTTACTTTCTCTGCTGTGTATAAGAGACTACGACAAAATCATCTGCATAGTCGGGGTCAGTGATCGTGATGGGATGTACTCACTGAGTCTTCCTTGGGACCAACGTGAAACACAGTGTCTCCTCCCTCCCACTGATTGTGAGTCTCAGGGCATGGTCCATCGCCAAAGGGCCAGGGTATCACTCTGTAGGATACCCTTGAGTAACTCTCTAGTCTCACCATTGTAGGGTTATATATGGCCCCCGGTATATGATGTCAAAAGGTTTTGGAAGTCAATGAAGGTCATCACCGCTGACAGGTTCCGCTCTCTTACAGGATCCTCCTCAGAATCTCTATCTGCCCAACTGTTGTACGCTTAGGCTGAAAGCCATTCTGAGTTTCTCAGCCGAGGGTCTAAGACAGGTCTATTAGCTGTCTTGGCGACTAGTGAGCTCAATCTGATTCCCCGGTAGTTGTCCGTCTTTGTGAGGTCACCTGACTTTGGTACTGGGACATGATCATTGTACGCCACAGCTTGGGAAGCTGCTAGATGTGTATGCTTGGTTGATAAAGTCCAGCACTTCCTCATTGCACGTATTTTAGTACCTTGGGTGTCACTCCATCCTCCCCACAGCTGTTGCCACACTTGATGGTAGCCTTGGTCCTCTGGTACTCATTCGTAGTGAATGTCCATCAGGTGTGGGTAGGTCATGGAAGCTATCAGGCCATCCTCTCCCTCGGTTGCAGGAGAATTTCCCTGGAGCTTTTTGAAATGCAAGTTTCCTCATGTCGTCTACACTTACTCCCCAGATCTTGGCAGACTGAGAAACGTTTTTGCTTCTGGTTAACATTGCAGCTCTTTAACCTCCCTAATCTTTAAGGTCAGCTCTTGTTGCTCTAGTGTTGCGTACACTTGGTATAGCTGAGCGCGAGCAATAGTCATTAGTCCATGGACCAAGCGGGGTGTACGTTGGCGGCATTGTATAGGATCAAGGCTACCGGCACAAAGGTCTGACCGAGTCTATTGGTCCTCTGTGGGGGAGGGTGAATCTATATAAATCGCCCCTCTAAACTCCTTCTAGAGGTGGTGGGTGTGGTTAGCTAGGATAGCCTCCAGCTTCTTCCTTGTTCTCACTTCAGCCACTACCTACACACCATCCAGTTTAGCATAAACAACGGATTTTTTTTTACCAGCTTGTTCATTCTGTTAGTGTCCCTAATGTTGAATGGCCTGTGGTGATGTGATTTATTTATGCACTTAAACACTCAAGCTCCTGGACATGGTCTACCACTTTGCCCTCAGATTTACTACTGGGGACAGATATGATCACTCCTGTGTCTTGAGAGGTGAAACAAAAATGTATTCTTTAGTTTCAAGGCCCTTCTTGCGAAACTATAGGTTACAAACGTAATCCCGGTTATTCAAGTATTATGAGAAAGATGTCTCGCTTATGGGAGAACGTGATCACAGAAGTATTTATTATACACTTCCAGACAATTCAAAATATCTGATCTACAAGCTCACAACACACCACAACACTTTGTGAGCTTGTAGATCTGAAATTTGGTTTCAAGTGGTTACGTCGCCAGAGCTTGCACTGAATTTGTTAAAACTGCATTCTATGTGACTAGCTCTTGGAATGGCCTCTAACACATTGTGGAGATTAAGGTTCTTCCTTCTCTGGCATAGTTTAGGACTTTGATTTCTAGCCACTGTGTCTCAAGCTGTAACTGTTTCGATTGCATTTTATTGTTCTGTGATTGATGTTTTCTTTTATTTGTCTGCTTGTTTTAATTGCATTTTATTATCCTGTGATTGATATGTTTGTTCTTTGGCTTGTTTTAAATGTCTGTAATCTCAGTGACGTTGGAAATGCGGGAAACCTCAACTGTCTTTTCGAGAATAAATTAAGTTTGAAATCAAATGAAATAATTTAATGCTCCTTGCTTTTGCTTCGCTATGTGATCTCTTCCCCCACTCGATGGCTTATGGTGGTGTTGGTGAAGTGGGTATTGATACATACTGTACACGTGCTATCCATACACAGCTATTGAGCTCAGTCTCAGCTGAACATATAGCATCTGGCATGGGGAACTAGATGTAACTGAACAGACTGAGGCAAAGTTTCTTATAATGTTAGGATGTGTACAGTATATTACCTTTAGCCTGCGCTGCATTTGAGATGGCGCTGTCAAAGTCACAGATACATCAAGTTACATAAAATGTGGAGACCTGCTGTGCATATTGATTGTTTCATAACATCTTCAGACAAAAATAACCTCCTACCATCACTTGTGCCTGACTTCCTACAAAGCAAAACAACATGCACCTGTAGAATGGACCAGGCATGAAAACAGGATGACACCTGACGCGTGACAGAAATGTGACTATATGCGTCTCAGACATATGACAATGTAGCACGGAAGTGTAAACAGGATTTGACTAGATTGAAATGAAATGAAAGGTGTTGTTATGATCTAATGGTAATCACCTCAAGCAACAATACTCATGGCTGGAGCACTTCCCCCTGACCAATACCTGCGGTTGGTAAAGGAGGAAAAATGTCATGGTTTGTTAGAGCTAATTAATGGCAGGAAGGCAGAAGGTCTGAGCTCTGAATAATGTCACATCCTGTTTAGATATTTTGTCCAGGTGGACCAACATGAGTCAAAACGTTACGAGATCATATCATACATTCATGGTCAATTACCAGAATCATCATGTCAAAGGGGTTTCCCCAATTTCAGTCATACAGAATTATTTTTACCACTTAAACCCTATATACATATGTCACAATGCGTTGTGAGCTAGTAGATGTGCTATTTTCAGATTGTTCGTCTAATTTTACCAAATGTTCGCCTATGGCATGGCCAGAAGAGGGATGCTAGGGTTCATGTGGTTATAATGAGCACTGAATGATCACATTAAAGAACCAATAGGCTATGAGATTACAGTGCCATGATGAGTGGCTCCTATCTTCCTCAGTTTCTCTTTACACCTTTACTGAATGTTATTCTGGTCCTTCTAATGGTAGAAGGGGGTTCTCTGGTTCTATACCTTCCCCTCAAAGGCCCCAGTGTGGAGGAAACCAGAGCTGCCCCAACAATGATGAATGGACATCATTACTGTTGTTCATCTGTTTACCTTTTACTCTGCAATAGTGGAAAATGAGGGGTCAATGGTAAAAAGGAAGTGTATTCACTGCGACACCCCAGTTCCTATTTGGGCTTCAGAACATCAATAGACACTGCAGAGTATGCAGGGGACCCAGTAGTCAGACACGACCAGCACTCCCCTCTATCAGTGCTCTCATCACAATTAGTTTGGAAGCACCAACTGATTTTGCTTTTAGTACATTCTATTAAGAAAATGTTCCAAGTGATAGCACAGACCTCACATGATTAGACATTGTGGAATTTATTAAACACAGCATCAGCATGTGAATGGATACTGTACTGATGTACTTTGGCTTGTCCAGGAAAATGGCTTTGAATGTGTTTGCATCTTAAGGCTAGAATTGTAGCCGAGCTGCTGCCAAACGTTCTTTTCATTCTCTGAAATTGTGCTTTTAAAGGGCTATATGTATAATCTGAGCAGGAATGACACTTTCGTTTAACCAAACACACTGTTTGACATAGGATAAAGAGGCCACAATAATAACATTTAAGCTCCAGTAATGTGTTTAGCCAAAGCACTGATGGCTCCCAAGTTATTTCAAAAGGAGATGTCAGCGCAGATATACATATCCCCTGGAATAACATTATCACTTCAACCAGGTGTGCTTGTCTTGTCAGCATGTATTTATATTGACAACAAAGTGACCTAATTAGGCCGTATCAGCCAGTGCAGGTTTGAAAACATGTATATATCATTGTGCAGTAGGAGCCCAGCTCTGTCCATGCTTATAGTAGGTGCATATTTTAACCCTCCATTTTCTTTCTTTTTTTTCTTGCGTTCTTCCTTTCTTTCTTCTTTCTTGACATGTTTTATGTTTTAATTGTATTATAAATGCAAAAATAAACTACTGAATAATAACAGCTGTGTGCCAAAAGTGTAAATTGTACAGAATAATATCATTCAGAAATGCAGTGCAATATCATAATGAATTATAGTTTCATATTGAACAATTGATGAACATGTCCCTTATTTATCCCTTACATCCCACAAAAAATACAATTAAATATAACCAATAACAAAAAGCTCAAGTGAACAAATAATTCGAGGTCCTTGATTTCCACTGGTTTCATCAATTTAGATACATAACTTAAACCATAAAGATATTATTTATATTTTGACTGTTTTTCTATTCTTGCATGCCATAATAAACCTGTTGGTCATGTATTGATCACCAGTTAGAGGATATTGGACATCAGTTGTGCTGAAGACTAAAGAAAAACAAAAACGTCCTCCAAAGTGTCTTTTGGCAGACGTTGTTTGTGATCGTGGGAATTGGGGATGTATGCTGTTCAAGAACATGTCTGGCGAATGAATGGACGATATTTGGACAGGTAGAGATAAAGACTGTGTGTGCAGTGTCTGGGCAAGGGTAGTAGGATGGGAGAGGTGAGGAGAGAGAAAAACAATGCGTACTATAATAATTCTCTGAACAAGAATGGTTTCCTTCTTCCATTGTTAAAGCCATCCAACCTTGCTAGATGACATTTTATAAAAGAATGTTTTGCCTAGGTGTGCCAGTTGACTTGATGGTTTAGTGTGTGTGTGTGTGTGTGTGTGTGTGTGTGTGTGTGTGTGTGTGTGTGTGTGTGTGTGTGTGTGTGTGTGTGTGTGTGTGTGTGTGCGTGCGTGCGTGCGTGCGTGCGTGCGTGCGTGCGTGGCGGGGGGGGGGGGGGGGTTTGCAGACACTCCGGGATGTTTACAAACACCATACCAACCATCCTAAGTGTGGTCTGTACAATAGCAGACGGTGCTAGAATCATTCAGCACTGTTGGAGGAATGTGGAGGAGCCAGTGAGGAATCCTTGCATTCCAGGTCTACAGCAAACATAGGAGTTCCATACAGAAGATTAACTCTACGTGTCAACAATGATGGAATCTCATCCCTTTCTCTCTCTGCACACTTAGCTAAATACTGGAGTCGCTCTCCCCTAAATAGGTAAATCCCCATGTATCCTGGAGCCCGAAACTCATCCATAGCGATGGGGTGCATGGCGACTCCAAATGTTTACCTTGCTCAAATGGCTCTTAACAGAACATCCTGAGTACTCAAGTGGAGAAGTTTCTCAGCAAGCTTGAGAAACTTCTGCAGGGTGTTTGTTCTCTAGTCTCTTCATGGTGCAATCATCTTTATTGTCACATCACATGTTTACAGATGTAAAACAGTGGGTGAAATTCGTTTTTGTACAAGCTCCATCGTTTTGATTGTTTCCATAAAAAGAGAAAGAAGAGAGAGAAGGGGGGGGGGGGGGTAGGGGGGGGGTCAAGGGAAGGAAAGAAATAAGGAATAAAAACAAAAGAGACAACAATGTTTAAACATAGCATATCCATTAAAAAAATGTATGTACATGAGGTTTCAAAAGAAGGTGCATGGGCATAGCATCTAGTATCTTTTCCTAGACATTAGTGCAAGAAGAATATCAGTGTACTGTATGTACATGAAGATTAAGATGCAGAGTATCGGCAAGTGTCAAGTTCAACCATATAGCCCTCAAAGGTTGCTTTACTGGTATAATCCACTAGCAGGTCCATGAGGAAAAAAAATAAAGATAAAAGAGGGTTAAATAATGAAGTTCTGTTAAAATATTACATTATTTATGCTGTATCTTACAAAGTGCCAGGACCACATTTAAATGATCTCATCACTGCATAGTGTCAAGTTTTCCCTTGAAGACAGAGACACTAGAAGAGAAGAGAGGGAGGAAGAGAGAAAGAGGGGGAGGAGATTTAAATGGCCAGCATCTGAAGAGGTAGTCAAGCAATTAGTGACAAGTAGGCTATGTCATTCTACCAACCAAAGTCTCAGAGAGCAGGACCCAAATACAAAGGTGGTTAGTTACTGGTTACAATACAAGGAGCAACTTCAAACGCACTTTTGAGAAGATGACCAGTTCAAACGTATATGGACAGTTATGCTGGTTACTTTAGTCTCGTTTGTTTCACGCTGTTATTGTTATTATTATTATTTGTTAATTTTCTATTATGAAATTCGCTGGATTTTAACCTTTCTTTTATTTTCTTTGAACTTTTTTTTTTTTTTTTTTTTTTGCTTCAACCTTTCGTTTAAATGAAAAAAAAACTTCTTCTTTTTTTCCATCAACATAATAAATACAGTCCACATCAACTTTCGCTCCGGGGCCTTATTCATTAGTTAACACACACACACACACACACACGCACGCACGCACGCACGCACACATCAGGTTACAGCCAGGAGCGACCAGGCTACGTGACTGGAGTCATTCTCACCATACTGACTGAAAGTGGGACGGGTGATAGACAGTTGGTGCGGCTTCGGAAGAAGTTCATAGTCATCATCTTTTTTCTACGAATATTTGGACTTCCAGTGGATTTCGTGCGCATTATTGGGACTCATCATCATCACCTCTATGTTTGCCGACTTTCCCGAAATGAAACTGTGCTTTTTCATCCAGATTGTGGTGACGCTTCACCTCCAACAGCCCTCACCTGTTCAGGTAGGAAGTGCATTCTATGCTCAAAACTCAACTCAAGTTTAGCGCAGGAAAAAGGAAAAACGTCCGTAGCTCTTGTATAAAAACGTGCTTCATAAATCGACGTTTTAATAAGCCACAGCAGTGTTTCCCAAACACTGGGTCGGGACCCATTTGTGGGTCGCGGACACGTTTGTATGGGTCGCCAGTATATTTCAAAAATATGTTCCCAAAAAGAAGGAAAAAAGCAGGAAGAAAATCTAACATTTTTCAAAAAAATACATTCATAAAATCTAAGGAATTCCATGAAAAAAATACAATAAAATGAAATAGTGAAAATAGTCGATCTACAAGCTCACAATGCTGCTCG